>NC_058054.1:27390524-27760524 GCF_020085105.1 Siniperca chuatsi
ACAGGTGAGGACATTGCACACCACAGCACTACTGAACCACAGCCACTAACACCACAGCATGCACTTAAACACCACACCAACTACTACTGCTTCTGGATCAGCTACACACTACCCACGCAGCATGCACTGATTGGATGGTGGATATGGAAAAATTTGATCACATCAATCAGTGATGTGGCCGCATCAAACATAGGCAGAGCCACTGTGGACGGATGTATAATACTACAACTAGAGGAGACACTCGTCATGCACTGCACACTAGAGAACACACCACCAGCTGTTCAATGCAGATCTACAGTCCACTGTCAGGAGAGCTGAGTCCAGTATGGTGATGGTGATGATGGACGGTGATGAAGATGATGTCATGAAATGTTACATGGAAGCAGTTCTGTGGTGATGGTAAGAATTAGGGATGCACCGACTGTGAAATTCTGGGCCGATGTTTAAAATAACAATTTGGCCGATAGCCGATGCCATTGTTTTTTTGTTGTTGTTTATTTTGTTTTTGTTGTTATTTATTCCCCCTTTTGTGCCAGGGAAACAAAGACATCTTCATTATTAAAAAATGACTGAACTGTTTTAAAGTCATTCAGCCCTTCATTACACTATCTTTGAATGAGCATAAATTCAATCATACAAATTTATGAAACAACCTTTAATATAACCTTTTTTTAAATAACTGCTTCAAAAGCCTTTTAGCCTGCTATACAACAAATACAAATAACCAACACAAAATTTAGCCAGTGCAAAATTGATGCAACAACAGTTAAACATCCGCCACTGCCATCGGTGAATGTCATCCTATTTGCTGATAGGCCAATAGCAGTCAACAAGGCAAATATCAGCTGATATATCTGTGCATCCCTAGTAAGAATCCCATTGTGTGAGATGGAAAATGATTAATTTATTGTAACTAAAGTTGGAATGGTGAGTGGTATGTCTGTAGTGGTAGTGTACAGTACATGTAGGGCTCATTATTTTTGGTTTATTATCCCTGCCAGGCGTAAGCCTGGAGGTGATCATGCGTTTGGTCGCGTGTGTGTATCTGTCCACACCTAATCTCGCATACTACTGGACCCATCAGCCTAAAATTTTTTGTGCACATTTATGCCTGTATGCTCAAGGACCTCTCGTGGTTGAGGTGATTCCCAATTTTTGAAAACCCTATTTTATTGTTTTATACTGCCATTGACTGCTGACTCCTCTTAAACTGACTGTAGGTAAGTACGTTAGTTACATCAGTTAAGTTACTTACAGTACGTACATAAGTTAAAATAAGTCAACGGTGGTTTCACATGGGACACAAACAGCGGCCTCGTAAATGAAAGTCCCATGTTTGTTCATCCTCCTCGACCCATGGATGTATAACAAGAACCGCTGAGCCTTGCAGCCAATATTTTCCAGTGGCCACTCATGGTATTGCAATGAAAAATTCCCCTGTGGCCCAAAAAGCATTTTCCCCATAGACCATTATAAAAGAGACGTCTGTAAAACTGTTGACAGGACACCTCAAACTGCAAACAAAGTCAATTATGACTCTATTATGATTTTTTGATCCATGGAGGTTTTATATTTGTAAAACTTATCTTGAGTCAAGAAAAGTGATTTTAAAATCTGTGACGTCATCACAATATAAAGTCTAAGGGCCGAGCGGGAACTCCTGGGGGGGGCACTTTTCTAGTATAACTTTGTTTTTAATCTGAGAATTTATTGATGTTAATTTTGAATATTTAAAACTGAAAATTGGCTTTTAAAAACACCATTTGGAGCACAAAGACCCTGTTCATGGGACTGTAACCACTGTATTTTTTACTAACGTTGACTCAAGCAGCATATTTATATTTTGTATCAATTTTTATCAACAATTTATATTAGTGAAAACATTGTCTGAGTTGTACTTGTTAGAAGAAAACCTTGTTTACAGTGAACCAGGGGCGGAGTGGGCCTCACGTTCTGACTTTCAGCCTGGGAGTTAAACAACACAGAGTGGCCCACCTCAATCAGAAAAAGGTTACTGAGGTGGCATTAAAACATCAAGGCATTAAAACGCCTAATTTGACACAGCTCCAAACCAAACTATACCTCCATGTTCCATGGCTTACTCCCTCTCTACGTCATTTGATCATCTGCTAAAATCCCAATTATATTTACTGGCTAATTTTGTCATAGCCATTTTACCTTAATTTAATCTAATCAATGTATTTAAGACAGCGTCGCAGCCTTTAGCCTATTTAAAATGCAACAACTAAATTCAGTAATTTAGCATTTTGACTACTTAACGTTTGCCACTCTGGTACTCTGGTCTGCTCCTTCTAAAAAAATCCAGGTTTTTTTATGGTGAAAATTGGTACAAACCGAAAACAATGAGCCTTAGGTAGATGTGGCTGAATGTTGTATGGAAGAGCTTGAGGGCTCACTTGAGGGTGCTCAGTATCTTCCTAGGTCATGTGAAGGGTGGATATTGGGCAGGGCAAACTGTACTGCCATAATGTATGAATAAATAATCAGCCGCAGGAGTATAAGAACCAATTAGGATTTCTGTTTGTATTTTTGGTTTCTATGATGCTAACTGACCAAGAGCCCTTAAAAAGATGCGCCCTCCCTGCCCTGTGTGACATGTAATTAATGGACCCAGGCAATTCTCTGAAGTGGACTGTATGATTTGCATCAGACTGGGTGAGGGAAGAGATTGTGGCTCCTTTGTGGTGTGGCCTGGGCCGGGAGGATTGGGCTGGGTGTACCTAGCAGTGCGGCGGCCTGGCTGCGTCCTCCAAAGCTGCGGCTGAAGGAGCTGTGCCTACTTGCGTAGGAGGCTGGCCGGCTGGGCAGCCAGGGCAGGAGGAAGGCCGGGAGGTCGCAGGGTCGCCGCTCCTCCAGCACGAAGGCCACCTCGAACCACTTCCTCTGGAACAGGGCAAAGTCCTCCAGGGCTGCAGCAGACCAGCCTCCAGCCGTCGTGGGGGGAGGCTGGGAGGTCGGGCCTGTAGAGGGCAAGACAGGCAAGAATGTTATGACAACACCCTCTTGTAACCTCTACATGAGAAAAATTACATATTTTTCTAATTACCTGACATTAATTATGGATATATAGATATATACAAGCCAGTGTATGGATATACTACATGAGCATCTACAAAACTGTATATATACTGAGATAAAAGCAGGGACTTCGATGGCCTCTGACTGCATTTTAAATCCATTCACCATCCTTCTCTCCTACTATCCTGTAGAAGTAGAATCCGTAGACGAAGGTGCGCAGAGCATCTCCAGAAGCGTGGGCCACCAAACCTTCATCCAGCATTTTCTACACAAACCAAACAGACAGAAACAGTGAACAGCTGAACAGATACATAATAGACTCATATACACAACACACAATTAATGGTGCCCTGTGGGGTTTCCTTGTAAACAAACAGAAAGCTATGTTTACATTCAGTGTTACTCACCAAAACGCATTGTGTGTATCCTTGAGGTCTAACAAACGTGTTGAATGGATGTTTTACATCCGGCATTGTTTACATGTTCACCAGCTCGCAATCTTCTTCTTCCCTCCCTTTCTATGTGCTTTGCTGCATATCTTGGCATGTTACTGCCACCTGTTGATCAGTGGAATAGTTTGAAATCACTGGCTTCACCTGCTTGAAAGCACGTGTGGACGGGTGTCCTTGTGTCCTCTCACAACACGAGATAAACAAAATGAGGACCCACTCATAGAAAAACGGGTTCATAGCGCTGCTAGAAGTCTAAAACTCCATGGGGAATCTTTAAATTATACTACAGTGAGGTTAGCATGCACACACTATTTTTCAAAACAGTATTTCCAAAAGAAAAGGGTTTCCTTCTCAATGCGGTGGGCCCATGCAAGAACATACTCCTTACTAGATGTTTGTATGTGACATTTTGGATTAATGAAGAGCTGTATTCAGTGGTATTCTCTAAGCACCACAGTTATCTTTCCTTAAAACAATAGTTTGTCATTTTGGGAAATACACTTATTTGCTTTCTTGCCGAGAGTTAGATGAGAAAATTGATACCACTCTCATATCTGTCCTTTAAATATGAAGCTACAGCCAGCATCTGGATAGCTTAGTTTAGCATAAAGACTGGATACAGCAGGAAATAGCTATTCCGTCCAAACATCTGTCTACCAGCAACTCTAAAGCTCCCTAATTAACACATTGTATATTTGTTTGTTTCCTACGAACACAAACCAAAGAGTAAAAACGACAAGTTGTGGTTTTATGGGGGTTATGAGCTGGACCATTTCTTGGCCAGGAGCAGTGACATCCTGAAGTCTCTGCTGGTTGCCTGGCAACCTCACGGTGACAATAGGAATCCAGGACAGTTTGGGTAATAATTTTACCATTTGACTTTGTTTTCTGTTCCAAATACGCTTGGCTAACCTGGAGGATTGTTTAAAACCTGTCTGATCATCTGAACACTCGTGTTTTTTGCCCTGTTGCAGGTCTTTTCAGTGATGTTGCTGCATTCCAAGATCTCAGCAATTAACGGAGTAAGTACAATGTTATTATTTATTAACATAAGACCAAAGTTGTAATAAACAGGAATAATCCTTTAACTCCTTATGAAATCTTGCTCACATCTTTCCTTGATCACATCTTTCAATGGTTAAAGGAAAGTTGGGACTTACCTGCATGACATCCACAGCCATCCCCTGTGTGGCCACGCCCTCCACATTGTTGACCAGCCAATGAACGACCTCTGCGCTAATAAAGCAGTTGAGTGGTAGGCCCTTCTGCTCTGGGAGCAGCTGTACACCTGTCCTGTAATACCAGAGAGCACAGACACAATCAATGGGCCTCATGCAAGAACTTGTACAAGTGATTTAGGAGAACTTGCCTCGTTCACCAATTTTCTCGTATTCTGAATTTCCTCTTAGGCACGAACACAATTTCCGAGGGGTCCAGACCTGTCGTAGGAGTCACGTGCAATTAGTCTGCTGTTATCCCAACCTAAGTTTTTCACTAATGGATTGTATATTTTATTACTTTGAAGCAATTTTGAGTTTGAAAATCCTATATAAATTACACTTCATAATTATGTTGACATTATCCTGTTTGACTCTGCAATTCGAATTATAATATAATTCAAAATGTATTCATATAGCCTAACGATATCATCATTCATTTAAATTGGCTATTGATGCTATTGTATTACATTGCAATATCAATATGAACATCTCAAACTACAAAACAACTTAAATGATGCACTAACTGAAGGCTAATTTGTCTCTGCATATGATAAGGTCAACTGGAAGTGTAATCTTTTGGAGGCCCTTGGAAGAGAGCGTGTCTTTAGACAGCAAGCTGATATATTGGCAGAGACCGATGAATGGTTGTTGTCGCGGTTTGGATTACCACGGGCCGCGCTTCTACAGATGTGTAACTTGTTAGAGCCACAACTCCGCAGACAGACACACCGATCCAACCCTATTCCCTTAATTCCACTGCTGACGCTGTTAGAAATGATAGACTTTCCTTTACGGATCTCCGAAAGCAGAACTTCAATCTCCAAACTCGTAAAGTTCTTCTTTTTACTATTCGATGTAATTTTCATTAATGAACACTTCTTGACATATGAGACAGGACATGTAGCCTTATATGGTATTATTGGGCCATTAATTAGGCTTTGCTAATTTACAATTCTCATGAATGCGAGCTCAATTACGCACAGAAGGCATTCATCATGTTTATGCAGGTCATTTACACAGTTATCTGAAGCTAGGAGCGTTTGCTGAAGCTGACGTGGCACACGTACAATCCCACTGTACGAAAAAAGAAAAGAAAGTTAAGATGCGAAAATGTTCTTGCATGAGGCCCAGTGCTATTTGAAAAAACTGTTCTCCAAATAGGAACAACATAATAAAATTCAGATGATATAACCTTGTACAGCCAAACCCAAGAGCCTGTTTTCCACTATTCAGATAAGGTAACAAGCAAAACCAAAAGTACATATTAAATACGTTAAAATTTTACTCAGAATGTTTTTAATAAATATAAAATGCAATGATTACATAACTACATACTGGTTACAGTAATCACAATTCTGAAGTAACAGGTGTCAAATCAGTAAAAGCAAGAATATCTGTAAAGATGTGTCGATTCTTTCTGACCCACTGTAACTCTGCATGACACAACTAACTGGCAACATATCAAGACCCAAAAACACACAACAACAAATCTTACGTGGGATGTTTGATGGCATCCAGGATCTCCAAGAGTGTTGAGGAAGAGGACAGAGAAACAACTCCCGCTGCAGACTGCCCACTGTGAACAGATCACTGATCAGTGCTAAGATTATCATAAATGTATTATCAAGTTATCAGCTAGTCTCACTAGGGTCCACAAACAGAACTTATAAACAAACATTAAGACATAACTTAATCATACTAGGACAAAACAAGTTTTCAGTTTCAGTAAACATTTGAGTAAAAATATCTAAGATACTGTTTACTTATGCTATGTGTTAATGTGTTAAACTATTATAATGCTTTTATAATCATTTTTAAGTGCTAGACGTGTTTTGTTACAGCTGTCAGGAGAATCCCTGCAGTACATAAAGTAAAAGCTTACCTAGGGTCTGTGGTGCTGCTGCCGGCTGCAGTCTCTCCTGCAGGCTGTGCTGCTGCCCCAGCTGTCACTACTGGCTGGACTCCTTTATCTGCAGCCTCACTGGCTTCAGCAGGCAACTACACAGTCAAAAGTACTTCACTGAATGAGCTGTTTCAGTCAGTATGTTTTAAGGGTTTCCCCAGAAAAACAACATATTTTCTCACTTACTAGTGGTAGCCAGCCATCCAGATGGTTTTATTTGTCCAGGGCTGAGATATCTGACTTTGAGATTTCTGCCGCCACACCAATACAGTGGAATGAACAGTGGAGAATGGAATTTTGTTTGTGCTGTTCACAGCATTGAAACATACCATGTAAAAAAATCTCTTTTCAGAAACAGTGTTGCTGTTACTCTGGACAATCCACAGACCAAAGAACACAGTGTATCGTGTGGTTTATCCAGAGTATCACTGTCATTTTTTAACACTGTGAGCACCACAAACAAAATCCCATTCACCTCCATTGTATAGTGGAGGCAGAACCCTACGAGACAGATAACTTAAAAGCTGGACACATAAAAACAAAACTGCATGGATAGATAACACTGGAGGGAAGTGAGAAAATATGTTCGTCTTTTAATTTGGGTAAACAGACCTTTTACCAACCCAGTCCTGCTGTCATGCATGGAAACAGGAGTGGGCCTCAACAGTTTATCTGAGTGAATGAGTCCAGTTATGATACAGAACATGTTAGTTACACCAGGATCACACTTCATGTATTACTCTCTTGAATGGAGTGCACTGATTTTAAGATTTAGGCCGCTCACTGTTACTGAACAGACAGAAATATTAGATATTTTATTTTGCTGTTTAGACTGTAGCTATATGGATGGCAGCAGGGACACTTCTGGTGCCCTAGGCCAGACATGTAATGGTACCCCTGAGGGGATTGATATAAATATTTTGATTATATTTTAGTATAATTCAACTGGTTTGAATCATATTCAGGATATAATATGGAACATAAGAAACCTGGTTAATCATATCCTTGTATAATTCTAACAACATCCAGGTTCCCGATTGTCTGTGCAGGAGTGTTTTGATTCCTCTACATCTCTGACAATTTCATTTCTGCACTGAGGTGTAGGTACTATTAGTAGCCTATATGACTTGCACTTATGGACGCCCTGCTCCATGTTTTATGGACCAATATTTATTACATTTTTATTTACAATATAACAGCATACAGTGCACACTTTGCCTAAAATATGCCAGTATTTCAAATTTAAAAAGCAATTTAGATATGCAGCTGATAACTAAGAAAATATAATCTGCATCACAGCTTTCCTTTGATGATCTTCTATAATATTTTGTATAGTGTCCTATAGTATTTTGTATAATATCCATAGAGGAAACCACTTGGTTATTCATGTCCCTGCATATGTTCTATTGTAGTGGTGTGTGCAAATGAACCGTGTGGTCACAAAATAAGCAGCTACCAGTAGTTTAACTAATGTTATTATGAAATTGAGAGCCAGCCCTCAGCAGAGTGGTCCTCAATACTATAGAGACTGCGTGCAAACTCCTCTCAGGAGCCTCAGGATCACTGAGCAGCGGGTTTATAAAACAATGAAATGCAGCACTGGACGTCACTGTAACAGGCTGTTAGAAGTAGATCAGTGTTGTCAAATGTCTTCCATCTCTTTCGCGCCCCTCTAGTTGGTAGCCCCCTAGGAGACCGCCTAGCTCGCCTTGCCTAAAAATGGCCCTGCATGGCAGCAAAGATGCCTCCTCTATTGAAAAAACTAGGGCCGATTAAGACATGACATGTTTTCAAGGGTTTTGTTATTGGATATATAAAGAATCAAATGTTAACTAAAATCCTTTCTGCAAATACAGACCCTAATTTTGCCAGTGTTTTGCCAGCTCACTGCAACTTTTCATGATATTAACATTTTTGTAAGTGCATTACATTTGTAATTTATGTGGTAAAACCATAACCCCTAGCCTCACTGAACAATGTTTCAGCTGTGGGAAACCATCACAAAGGCACTGTGGATTACATGTGATCCCAGTGTGAGAGCTGACAGTGTCACTACCTAACAGCAGGCACTACAGTACTGGGCACAACAGTACAAACTCAATAATAGTAGTGAAAACCGGAATCTGACGGGGCACTGCAAGTCAAACATGTGACTCCCTCATAGAGTGTTTCTGCACACCATGCTCATGCAGTAATGCACAGTTAGTTAGAGGAGCTACAGCACATGTGGACACACACACACACACACCAAAACACACAGCTTCAGCTATGCCCAGGGACCTCGTTACTGACCTGAGAGTGATAGATGTAGGAGGAGCGAGGGCTACGTATAAAATCCAAAATAAAGGCAGGATCCTGTCAGCATACAGGAAGAACATAACCCAGGATCAAACACCCAAAGCTCAGCAACAGGAACAGAACAGAGGCATGGAGAAAAATGTAGATGGAAGGAGAGAAACAAGACCAAAAGCCCCACACCAAAGCACCACCAAAGAAGAACCATTTTAGCCAAGTATTTATTGCTGATAAAAATACATTTAGATGTGTTTGCAAAAGCTAAGTGCCTGAAGCAAAAAAAAAAAAACTTATTCTAAGCCACAAACATAGAATAGAAGCTCACCTTGCGGGGACTGTCTACATATGTGGGAGCTGTGGCAATACTTGAGGGGTCACTGACGGCTGTTGAGGGCTTTGCCTGCTGCTGGTGCTCGTCCAGCGTCCTGAGAGGAAGCAGAAAGAATGCAGTTAAAAATGAGATTCATGGCTCCAATGCAAGCAAAAGGTTAGCCTGCAGTCCCAGGAGATACTCACTTCTGGTTCTGCTCCATCTCTAGTAAGGCTGATAAAGCTGATGTGCCTTTCTTGACTTGTGGGGGTGCCACAGGCTCGGTAGGATACGGAGGGAGAGGACTGGTAACCTGCAATCCTTTCATTGGTGTGCCCTTCTGGTATATGAAAAACAGAGTGAACAAAACAGAGCGAAGTGTTCATTTTAGCACCTAAGGATACAGTAAATACAAATATTAACAAAGCAAGTATTGAAAGATGTTTGCCCCATGTCCGGTGGCTAGTCAGCTACTTCACAACTACACCTCACAAATGAAGTTGTACTTATTGTCCTAGAAAAATGCCTAATTTAATGACTGTAACCCAATAGTTCTCAATACAGAGTGCAAGAAGATCACTTTTTGGAGAATTAATTTGCATAAGTTATGTTTGATTGGCAACTGTATTCGTGACAGTTCAATTCAATTTTATTTATAAAGCGCCAATTCATTGCACTTTTCCTAAAGAGCATGTCTAGTCTGTACTCTTTATAATATTATTTACAGAGACCCAACAAATCCCACCATGAGCAAGCTCTTGGCAAGAGAGAGAGAAGAGGGGTGGGGGAGAGGGAAGCACAATGCAAATTCCACCTTGAATTTTAAAATAGTAATAATGTTATGGTAGTGGTAATATTAATATTAATAAAGTAATCATAATAATAATAATAGGAATGATAGTCATAGGAATAATAATGACAATAATAGTAACAAGGCCAATAACAACAACTGTAGTAGTTTAGAGTGCGGTCAAGACCTGCTCTATAGGAAAAGTACAATGAGATAACTTCTGTTATGAATTGGCGCTATATAAATAAATTTGAATTGAATTGAATAGGAGCAGTTGTCAAGCAGGAACACGGGGGCAGCAGGTGGCCCACAACCAAAGATCCAGTCTCTGCAGCTCCGGAGGTAGAAAAGCAACAGAAGGAGAGAGGAGAGAGACGAGAAAGCACAAAACTACTACAGAGAGAGGATGTCGAGTTAGTAACATGCAGTAATGGGATAAAAATGCATACAGATGGAGAGGGAGAGAAGGAGAGAGGAGCTCAGTGCATCATGGGTAGTCTCCCGGCAGTCTAGGCCTATAGCAGCATAACTAAGGGATGGTTCAGGACTCACCCAAGCCAGCCCTAACTATAAGCTTTATCAAAAAGGAAAGTCTTAAACCTTTTATATGTGGAGATGGTGTCTGCCTCCTGAATCCAAACTGGGATCTGATTCCATAGGAGAGGAGCTTGATAATTGAAGAGCTACGGCAACAGACAGCATGCACGTTGGCGCATGCGCACTCATAAGGAATTGCAATAGTCCAGCCTTGAAGTAACAAATGCATAGACTAGAATTTCGGCATCATTTTGAGACAGGATGAGCCTGATTTTTGCAATGTTACGTAGGTGAAAGAACGCAGTCCTTAAAGTTTGTTTCATGTGGGAGTTAATGGACAAATCCTGATCAAAGCTAACTCTGAGGTTCCTTACGGTGGTGCTGGAGATCAGGGCAATGCCATCTAGAGCAACTATATCTTTAGATAATGTGTCTCGGAGGTGTTGGGGGCCAAGTACAATAACTTCAGTTTTGTCAGAGTTTAACATCAGAAAATTGCAGGTCATCCAGGTTTTTATGTCCTTAAGTCATGCTTGAAGTTTAGCTAACTGGTAAGTTTCCTAATAATATGGCCTAAAGGAAGCATATATAAGGTGAATAATAACAGAACCTTGTAGAACTCTGTGACTAACTTTGTTATTGATTTCAATATATTTATATAGCGCCAATTCATAACAGAAGTTATCTCATTGTACTTTTCCTATAGAGCAGGTCTAGACCGTACTCTTTATAATATTAATTACAGAGACCCAACAAATCCCACCATGAGTGGTGGGAGGCCATCCGCCGCTGCCGTGTTAGGAGAGAGAGAAAGAGAGGGAGAGAGAGAGAGAGAGAGAGAGAGAGAGAGAGAGAGAGAGAGAGAGAGAGAGAGAGAGAGGTTTTGGGAAAGGAGGTGGGAGGTGGGAGAGAGGGAGGCACAATGCAAATACCACATAGAATTTTTAAAATAGCAGAAATGTAACTGTAGTGTTAAAATTAATAAATTAATAATAATAGGAATGACAGCTATAGGAAAAACAATGTCAGTATTAGTAACAGAGCCAATAACAACAACTTTAGTAGCAGTTGTCCAGCAGGAACACGGGGGCAGCAGGTGGCCCACAACCACAGATCCAGACTCTGCAGCTCCTAAGGCAGAAATACCTGCTGCAAGTGACAGAAGGAGAGAGGCGTGCACGGAGGACTCACTGTTAACATGTACAAACTGAGATCGATTTGATAGATATGATTTAAACCAGCTTATTGCGGCCCTTTAATGCCAATTACATGTTCCAGTCTCTGTAATAGGATGTGATGGTCAATGGTGTCGAACGCAGCACTAAGATCTAACAAGACAAGTACAGAGACAAGTCCATTGTCTGATGCAATTAAAAGGTAATTTGTAATTTTCACCAGTGCTGTCTCTGTGCTATGATGCACTCTAAATCCTGACTGAAAATCCTCAAATAAACTATTGTTATTAAGAAAGTCACACAACTGATTGGTGACTACTTTCTCAAGGATCTTAGAGAGAAAGGGAAGGTTAGATATTGGTCTATAGTTGGCTGAAAACCCCTGGATCAAAAGTGGGCTTTTTAAGAAGAGGTTTAATTACAGCTACTTTAAAGGACTGTGGTACATAGCCTGTTAATAAAGACAGATTGATCCTATCCAGTAAAGAAGTGCTAACAAAGAGTAAAACGTCTTTACGCAGCCTAGTTGGGATGGGGTCTAAGAGACAGGTTGATGGCTTAGATGAAAAAATCATTGAAGTTAGTTGAAGAAGGTTGATAGGAGAAAAGCAGTCTAAATATATTTCAGGTTTTACAGCTGTTTCTAAGGTTCTTGTGTTTTAAGATAAATCGGTACCCGTTGAGGGCAGGACTTGATACATTTTTTCTCTAATAGTTAAAATTTTATCATTAAAGAAGCTCACAAAGTCGTTGCTACTGAGGGCTATAGGAATACTTGGTTCAACAGAGCTATGATTCTCTGTTAGCCTGGCTACAGTGCTGAAAAGAGACCTGGGGTTGTTTTTATTTTCCTCTATTAATGATCAGTAGTAAGCTGCTCTGGCATTACGGAGGGCTTTCCTATATGTTTTAAGACGTTTTATCTTGCCAGACTAAACGAGATTCTTCCAGGTTGTTGGACGCCATCTCCTGTCAAGTTTTCGCAATGTTTCCATTAATTTGCGGGTTAAATTTGACTGCAACTCTTCCTCCTGGTCTCAACTCTGAGTTGTCATGGACAAGTAATCTGTTGGATTGTTTTCAGGGTTTGCTGTCTGCAAATGTCAAGCAGGCTTCTGCAAGTCTCTGGAAGTGGATTTTCATACCACATCATGTAATATGAAATGAGAGCTTTTCAAAGAAAAATTACTTTATTTTATTTATCAAAATAACTCCTGTTAGTGTTATATTATTATATATTACATCATTGGATTATTATTACTGATACATTTTAATGTTGTAGGTGATCATGGTGGAGTTAATTTTAGTTATTTTATTTTCTGTTAGGTAGTAAAATTTACTTTTATATATTTTATATGGGGGTGCACGGTGGCAGAGCGGCTTAAGGAGATCGTGGGTTCGTGGGTTCGATTCCCGGACCGGACCAACATCACACAATCTCTCTGGGTGGAGTCTGCATGTCCTCCCCGTGTTACCGTGGGTTCTCTCCGGGTTCTCGGCTTTACCGTCCAAAGACATGCATGTGTAGGTTAATTGATAACTCTAAATTGCCCGTATTGAATGAATGTGTGAGTGAATGGTTGTCTGTCCTTGTCTGTGTCTGTGTTCGCCCTAAGTTGGCCACTGTCCAGGGTGTGCCCTGCCTAAGGCCCGAAGTCACTGGGATAGGCTCCAGTCACCGCGACCCCTATAGAAAATGGATGGATGGATGGATATTTTATATGTTCTTTATAGGGTTTTTTTTGGGTTTTTTTTAAAAATGGTAATGTGCTAGTAAATACAGTTGCCACATAAATGTAGTGGAGTAAAAAGTACAATATTTCCCTTTTAAAAGTAGTGGAATAGAAGTATAAAGTACAAGTTAAAAAAAAATCAGTACTTAAGTAAATGCACTTAGGTACAATCCACCACTGGAAGAGACATGACATTGATCTTTTGCGCCACTTGAGCTCAATTCAAAACAATGCATGCAATTTTGAGACGAAAATGTATTAATAAAATATTAAAATATATGCAGTCTGACATAAATAAAGCAGTGACATGTAAATTCAAACAGCAAACTGTGAGGAAGGTGTTTTCATGAAACGTTTCATGTACAAACATGATGTAAACTAGGAGAGCCTCACTCTAATGATTCTGTCAGAGCGATGGCGACGCCGAATGCGGTTGAGACCCTCCAGGAAGCGGATGAAGCCATCCAGCAGGGCCCAGTCCCCGCTGCAACCCATTCCAGCACCCGCTCCATCCCCATAAACATCCCAGTGCCCCTCCCCGTCCGCCACCCGCCGAGCTCCACCGGCTGGCAGCAGAAGGAAGCGAGTCCTCCAGAACTTCAGAGAGTCGATCAAACTATGGAGGCAGAAGGAAGACAGAACATGGTATCTGATAATGATACTCATTCCATTATAGTTTAATTTCATTTTTTAAAATATAATAAAAACAAACTGCAACAATTAAATCAAAATGTTTATAAGAGTGTAAACTCAGAGTAACCTCTTACATCTCAACAGTAGTTGACATATTCGGCTTTGATTTGACCATAAACACAACATTAATACATATGTTTAAGCTCTGAAATCAGTAACAGATAAAAATATACATGATGTGTACGTGTTTGAGTATGAGTGTGTACCTGAAGTCCTCAGAGCCAGCAGAGCAGATGTACTGGTCCAGGTAGTTCCACTTGTATTCCTCCAGTCTCTCATGGCCAAACTCCACCCAACAGGACACAAACTGAGCATCAGAATGTGGAGGACACAGGCTGTAGCTGTACTGGATCTGAGCTGACTCGTACGGGTACCTAAAATGGACAGCCAGCTTTTAGCCTGCTGTCAGAATTTTCTTTTGGCATTTTTGCCTTTTTATTAGATAGCAACAGCAGAGAGCTGACAGGAAATGAGGGAAGAGAGAAGACATGCAAGTGGAGAACACTAACCTAAAACTTATGAACTCAGGACGTAACTGACGCTTGCCCTCCGTTTCATGCATATTTAGGAAGATACTTCCTCCCTTACACATACAGTAGACTGTTCAACCATGAGGTTTAGCTCCAGCTCCAGCTGGGTTACAGCAGCGGCAGCTTGCCTGTTTGAGTGTGTGATGCGTTCTGTTTAGAAAATCAAACATCTGTATGTTTTAACAGTAAGCTCCAAACAGCATCCTTTAAATCCTTTCACTAGTTTTTTCAAGAAGACTTAATTGTTTTTACCGTAAAGCAAACAGATACATGTGTATTATATTTGACGGCTGACATTGGTAGATTTTTTGTGAGGATTGCGTTTTCATACGGGATGGAACATTCAGAGGCCATACTTATACCTCTAACTTCTCTTGAGATACTTTTATCCATTTGGGAGGTTCAAAATGGCAAATGCAGGATTAGTCCTATCTGTGTTAGAGGTTGCCAGACGTACTCACTTGGGCAGGTAGCGAGTAACAGTGATTATCTTGTCTTTGAGACAAACTTTATGGAAGGTCCGGCCCATACTGAGCCAGTAAACTGTCTCCTCCTCCTCTGCTCGACGCAGAGAAACCAGACCTGAAAACACAAGAAGAAAGAAGACACATACAGTCACCATGGATCTGTTGATGTTTTCTACTTTTTTTTAAAAGACATATTTTGTCAAATACTGAAAACAGAGGTTGTAGACTGTTTTTCTACGAGTTATCATAAATATATATTCAAGTTGCTTGTAAAATTTAGTTTGTTAGTAAAGGTGGAAAAGCTATTTTGCAGTGAATATACAATATCAAGCTAACTTGACGTCAAACATGTGCAACCCACAGCTGAAATGTAACAACTTTATGGAGCTGCTGAAAGCCACTGTGGAAAACAGCTACCACATGAGGGAAGTTTGAGAGTCAGGGGGTACAACAACAAATCAAGTCATACATAATAATCACAAACTATCTCCTAGAAATAATGTATCATTACATTTTGATGTGAGAATAGTGGACAATCTAAAACTGTCAAGGATTAAACATAAATATATATAAAAAACAAATTAAATAAAATATATATTAATATAAAATATAAATTTACCTCTGGAGTAAAGAGGGCTGCTGCCAAGCGGTGTGGCCACAGAGGGCTGTGGTTTCCTGTTATTGAGTTGGACAATGATCTGGTAGCCCTGCATCAACCTCTGACAGATAAACTCCTCAAACACCTGAGACGCACTCATCACTGGGGCTTCATCTTCCCGCCTGAGAAAGAGACAGACATGAAAACGAACTCAAAGTATGTATAAATACATACACATACATATACACACATGTATATTATATATATATGTGTATATTATATATATACATATATATACACACACATATATACACACACACATACATATATACACACACACACACACACACACATATATATATATACACAGTGGTGTGCAAAAGTGTTTGCCCCCTTCCTGATTTCTTATTTTTTTGCATGTTTGTCACACTTAAATGTTTCAGATCATCAAACAAATTTAAATATTAGTCAAAGATAACAAGTAAACACAAAATGCAGTTTTAAAATGAAGGCTGTTATTATTAAAGGAAGACAAAATCCAAACCTAGATGGCCCTGTGTGAAATAGTGATTGCCCTCTAAACCTAATAACTGGTTGGGCCACCCTTAGCAGCAACAACTGCAATCAAGCGTTTGCGATGCTTGCAATGAGTCTTTTACAGCGTTGTGGAGGAATTTTGGCCCCCTCATCTTTGCAGAATTGTTGTAATTCAGCCACATTGGAGGGTTTTCGAGCATGAACTGCCCCCAAGTTTGCTTCAGCTTAAGGTCACGAACAGATGGCCGGATATTCTCCTTCAGGAGTTTTTGGTAGACAGCAGAATTGATGGTTCCATTTATCACAGCAAGTCTTCCAGGTCCTGAAGCAGCAAAAAAGCCCCAGACCATCAAACTACCACCACCATATTTTACTGTTGGTATGATGTTCTTTTTCTGAAATGTGGTGTTACTTCTATGCCAGATGTAATGGGACACACACCTTCCAAAAAGTTACAATTTTGTCCACAGAGTATTTTCCCAAAAGTCTTGGGGATCATCAAGACTTTTGGGAAAATACTCTGTGGACTGAGCTGACTAAACTTTTCGGAAGGTGTGTGTCCCATTACATCTGGCAATATAAAAGAGAAATCAGATTTCAGGTCCAGAATCTCTGAGACTGAATGGCCCACTCCTTTCCAAAAAGGCTTAACATATGGACAAGACCAAAAAATATGTGCATGGTCCACCAAAACTGATCCACACTCCCTCCAGCAGGAGTGCTGAGACCCACTTAATTTGGATTTCTGGTTGGGGGTATTAAAGAAGCAGAGTTTTCCAGTAGAAATCTCTCCAAAACAAGGAGTTAGTGGAAGTAGACTGGATTTCCCATGCTTGAAGCTACGTTTCCTCTGATATTACTATGTTAGCTTCCTTTTCCCAGCTCTGCCTTCTGTTGAATTTATATTCATTGAGGTGAAGCCCTTGTATAGTTTGCCTATGATGCCTTTAGTGTTTTTTTAATTACAAGCATCAATAAGTATCTGGGTTATTCTTGGGGGCTCAGCAGAATCAGCTATCCCTATTTCCTTCAGAAAGAAGTGGTGGATCTGTAGATACCAGTAAAAATCCTCTTTGCCCAGACTGGTGTAAATCCTCAAAATTATTAAGGTTTCCATTTGTTATTATTCAGCAAAAGGAGCTGATGCCTCGCTTGGTCCATTGTCTGTACCTATGGTCTTGTGATGCTGGGAGGAAGTGTGGATCATATGCCGGCCAGCTCAGCAATTTGATCTCTCTGTGGAGTTGAAATCTCTTTAACACTTCTGACCATATTTTCATTGAAAAAACAATCCACTCATTTTGGAGCTGGAGTACTTCATTAACTCTGCTGGATGTCTTTCCACCTAGCCTCATAGGCTGGGTTACACCAACACACAAGAGGCGTTAGCTGAGCCGACAGGTAGTAATCTTTAAGACAAGGTAGAGCCATGCCACCTGCAGTCTTCTATTCAGGCTGCATACAGCCGCAACAAACTCCAGCACGACGATAGGGCAGACTGTATGTAGCCTAAGAGGCAAAAACCTAGGGCAAAATAACTCCTTGGAGCACTTGCTGCACCACTCGCTGCTGCTGCTGCTTAAGCTTATTGCTGTGTTAACACACGGTAATAATTGAAGGTGACTCAGATAAGTACACCAACATTTTGATCAAATTCTCTCTTCTCTAATCAAGATGATTATACTCGACAGTACGAGAACACTATTCGGAGTAACTATAGTAAGAAAATCAACCTGAGACTATAGGAGTGAGGGGGAGAAAAATAGGATTTTGAAAAGTGATCTCTGGTGGAAACTACGCCCTTGAACATGTGAATTCATGAACAGCTGTTGAGCATGTTGCCCACCTCTCCAGGTCACTGTGAGGCAGTAGGTCGTAGCAGCCTTCAGTGTAATCGTTCTGCAGCGCCTGACGGTCAGGGAAGTAGTCAGTGGTGAGGGGCAGGCAGGCCGGTGTGGTCAGAGACTTCCAGTCCACCCCCACTGTGCAGCAGAAGCTGGGCACTGTCGGGGGTGCAGACAGCAGCAGGGCTTCAGGAGCACCCACGCCATACATACACACACAAACAAACAAAAAATCCCCACAGCAAAGACAAATGCATGTACCCAGAGTGGAGTAGTACATGTGTGTGGGGGGCAGGGATGGATATAAAAAGGAAGGGGAAGCACAGTGGGGTGAGAAGAAAAGAAAGGAGGGGAGAGGATGAAGACACGAAGATGGAAAAGAAAGAGTGAAGATGAAGACACAAACAAAAAATTAAAAAAGAAAGTAGAAGAGAGGGGAAGAAAAAACAAGGAAAGTGTTACTTTTACTGGCCTTGTCGCCCCTGCTGGTGATTTCTGAGGGGCCTGTAGTTGTGGAGCAGTGATCAAACATGCAGATTGTGGCCCTGTGAGTCAGTCTGTGATCGGCATCACTCACAAGCAAGTGAAAAATGTGTCCTGAGCTCAGCAAAGGTGTGAACTGTAAGTTACTGGGTGAATTTAAGCAGAGAAATCACATCATGCAAACATACCGATGGTGAGCAAACTCTCAATTAAAAATATTGTGTGCAAGACAGATTTGTTTGACAGAGGCACCATTTTACAATCATTCAGGAGAAATATACTACTAATGCCATGCAGGAATGAGATATACACACAAGACTTGTTAAATGCAAACAGGAAAAGGAGGAGGGCTAATTAATTAGAGAATTTTAAGACCTGGTAATATTTTATCGTGAGAATTAACAGGAGGCCCAGGTAAAGAGATAGAAAAGAGTTGGACAGAGAAAGTGAGGATACAGAGGAAGGAGGAGAGGGTAAGCCTGAGCCACATGACCTGTAAGGGTCATTTATACCTGTGACCCCTGGAGACAGACGCCCAGTGAAGAAACCTCCCTGCCAAAGCTGAATAAGCCCTCACAGGTTTAAGACACCTCTGAAGGTTTATTGCCATTTTCAGTTTGGTGATTAAGAATATCAATCCGATCCTGAGGTATAGCTACATGACAATGTTTGAGACAATTGACGTTTTTGTTTTCGTAAGGGCAACATGGACTCACTTGGATCAGCACCATTGAGAGAAAAGTCTTCAAATGAGGAGCCGCGGTTGGTTAGAGTTCCTGTACAGAAATCACAATTAAAACATTATCATCATTATTTTCATTGTCAATTGATCTGCAGATTATTTTCTCAATTATTTGATTGTTTAGTCTACGTAATATCAAAAAGTAGTAAAAAAAAAAGCCCATCCCAACTTCCCAGAATCAAAGGTAATGTGTTAATGTCTTGTTTTGTCCAACCAACAGTCCTAAACCAAAAGATATTTAATTTGCTATCATATATGACAAAGAAAACAAGCAAATCTTCACATTTGAGAAGATGGAACCAGCACATTTCGGCATTTTCTTGAAAAATTAATGAAACAATTCATCAATTGTCGAAATAGTCAATTTTTTTCTATCAACTAATTGATTAATCATTGCAGCTCTAAAGTTTTACATAGTTTTCCTTGTTTAACTGATGCAAACATACTGCAGACAAAAATGAATCATCCTTATATCCAAGTTGATCATTAGTTACCTTACTATCAAGCTTAACAAGGCTAAACATAACCTGTGTCCATCTTTGTTGGCAGAAGTAATAACACATTTATAGTTTTGTAACTTTTGATGGAAAAGTCTTTAGGACAAGATTGTGTACAGTAATTATACAGTAAGTGCAGTTACAGAACTACATTTCCCATTAAGTGGCCTGTCCGCATTATAAAGAGCATACTGCAGCTTTTGTTTCTGGTGGTCGACACTAGCAACACACAATATTTATAAGAGTACGATCTAGACCTGCTCTATAGGAAAAGTACAATGAGATAACTTCTGTTATTAATTAGCGCTATATAAATAAAACTGAATTGAATTTAATTGAAATTTTCACCATCATTTGCCTATCAACCTGTTTGTATTGTCAGTTACCCAGTGAGTCTCAACAAGAAAATTGTTCTTTGTTTGTACTGAACAGATGCTGGGTTGTTCAAAAGTTAGGTCAGTGGCTCCCGAAGTGGGTGCCTGAACAACAAACAGATTACATGAACTGCAATTTATATTACTTTTTCAAACATACCAAAGTAGAAGAAATAAGCAATAAACATAATTAAATCCCCCCATTAAAAACCCTGTTAAATATTCAGTTATGCCAGCGCTAAGACTGAAAATAGGCCTATATTATTTCACTCAGCATCAATGTTAATTATTATTTATTGATATATATTTTACATATTTTGTATCAATGTTATTCATTTTGTTAGTTTGATAAAATAAATTCTTATAACAGATATCCAAGGTTGAAAGGAATATCTAGAAAGGGTTCACATGTATGGGCATTGGGCACTGTGTGAGTGTGGATAGGCATGTTGAGCCATGGTTTGAAAAGGTTTGGGAACCATTGGGTTAGGTAATAAATTCTAGTGAGTGGATTTCCACCAAAGCCATGCCAAGCAATAACTACTATTTCAGTCTATCACATAGTGTTCGTAGTTTGTTACAACCCAATATGTCCTGGAAGTTGGAGGTGTCCCAGAACCAGGCAGTGATGTATAGTAGCAACCTATATGGTCCATACTAACAATGCAATATGCTAAGTGGTTTTTATATAATTGTATATATAGAATTTTTAATATAGTTTTTTACTAGATGGGTAAACTGTAGAATGACATTGTGTACAGCTAAACCAGTGGAAGAATACATGGTTGTTAACCTAAAATGAATCTAAAACTGAACATGGATCCATCATAATTTTATTTCTTAAAGGATAAAGTTGGCGCTATTCCATATTTTTCTTATTGTCAACAAATTACAAGACCCACACCAACAATGTGTTAGTCCATCTCTCAATACTTTCTAACTTCTCTGCCTTGTCTATGGCTCTCAACCCGAAGCCTATTGGTTCCTACTGAAGACGTAAATCTTTGAAAACAGGTCACAAATACATAGTTTTTAAAAAAAGGCTCAGTAATTAAGTAATTTAGCAAATGCTACTCAAACAGAGGGTAGTGCATTTGTTGGGGACTATTTTCAGTGGCGGATTAATCTACATTTGGTACTCTAGTGAGTATTTGGGGCAGCATGACGGTGTATATGAGTCAAAAAACACTACAGTGTGTGTGTACATGGTAATGAAGGAGCAGTGTGACTCACTGATGTGTTCTTAATAGTTTTTGGACAACAATGGAGCTCTATGGCACAGAGGAATAACATATATCAGGCTTTAGATACACACACAATAATTATCGGCAGATCAATTAATTGTTGGTGTGGGTCTTTTCATGGGATTTGACAGTAAGAATCCAATGATATTGATATCTATGTCTTCATTACTAAATTGGAAAAATTACTAAGAAGCTAATCTGCCACAAGTCTGGTGTGTTTCTTTTATCACTGCAAATAAAGTAGAGCTACAGAATATAAGTATAAAGCAGGGTTAAAATACAATGTACAATACAGGTGTGTTTGAGTAGGTATATCACCACTGTTGTTGCTCCCTGGACTTCCAGTCAACTCTTCCATTCCTCCACCGATGTAAAGGCTGTTATCTCCTGCTTGCCTAAAGGCTGTTCGCCTTAAATCAATAAATAAATAACAAGCATTTACCTCTCGCTGTCTGTGCTTCAAACTAACATTCTTTACAAATGAAATTTTTGTTCCTTGTGGTAGGCATGTCAAACCTTCCAGTGGCCTCGTGATAGGCGAGCTCCAGCAGCTCAGCAGAGGTGTGGGCGGGATCCCTCTGCTGGCTGCCCTGCAGTTCAGCCATATTCTGTCTGGTCTGGTGATGGATCTGGATTGCCTCTCCAGAAGGACCTGAAGAACAACAGTGGTACATACAGTATGATGCTTGGATAAAGGCCAGCATTACGGCTATAGTCTCTGGCTCATTTACGAAGCAGTTCTCCATCACACATGACTATGTGTGGGTCCAGATTTGATTTATAACATGGCACTTAGTAACCACAGAGTGGAGGAAAATTCATTAAGCATCCAAAATTGAAAATTAAGTTCGGACTGACAGCGGCGCTAGAGAAAATGTTAGGGAGTCACCAAAGTTTATCCTCTGATGACTGTGAACATCCAAAGTCCATTGAAAAAAATCAGCAAATTGTTTTTAAGATAGTTTGTCAGGGGGATATTTTGACAGATTGAAAGGTCAGGGGGTCACCAGGAGACAAATTTTATAAAAAATCTGGCCAATAGTTGATCATGACCAAAGTGGTGAATGGGCCAGATTAACAGATTACAGCAATTCCTTGCCTGCCTCTAGCAGGTGAAAAATAGTAAATTATACAAATGAGATAAATCACTAGCATAATGCATGACATAGCAAAAAGTTCTATGTCAACATACTAATCTTTATAAACCACATTCTCATTAATATACAAATTTATGAAGCGAGATGCTCCATAAAATCATTGTGACAGTTTGACTGTCTGGGTTTTCATTTTTTTTTGGTTAGGGGTGCCAGCCAGGTCTCTCTCCTGGCATTTAAGATTAGTCAGTCACGTTTTGTTTCAATTGTAGTTTGTTATTTCTTTCTTCAACGTTTAAGTCAAACCTCACAAAGATTGACCGGCTTCCGCAAACAACATGGAGTGATTCAAGAGAATGTAGTTTAGGTGATCGGAGGACGGCTGACGGTGGCAGATGAAAAAACGGTTCGCAAGGGATAAAATGACCTTACTACTGTATGTTTTTACCGTGTTGCTCTGGCAGATACTCTACCACTCGCCTGCTCTTCTCCAAAAAACACAATGACAGATAAACGGAAGGGAGTTGAATTGTGGCGCGAACCAGGAATGAATCGGTGAGTAGATTGTGAAAATGGGTGTTTCCGGGGGTGTACACAGTTGGTGAAATGTGGTGAGGAAACCAGGGAAATCCTCCTTGTCGCTTTCCTCTTCAAAAATTTCGAGGATCCGTCGACGCTGTTCTCTGTCCATCTCTGGAGTCCAGCAAACGATGTGGGCTTTGTAGATAATTGGCGGACTTTCTGGGGAAGACCTGGTCTGATTAGGAGAGACAGCATTCATCCATTCATTCATAGGGTAGGGGTAGGGTAGCTCTTTATTTATCCCAGAGGGGATCACAACAGCAAAGATATGTAGGGAATAGAAAATGAATAATAAATAAGGAATACAATAAAAAAGAATAACAATATGTAAATGTAAACATATAAATACAGTACAAATAGTGACCACATGTATAGTCAGTACAGTATAGTACAGTCCATGAGGGGTGACCATCATTGAAGGCCTCAGAAACCACTGAGTTGGCTGAGACTGAAGTCATTACAGCAGGTGTCATTGTGTAGTCGAAGGGCTGTTGGTACAAAGGAGCGCTTGAAGCGCTCCATCGTACAACTCGGTAGGATGAGACGGTTACTGAAGGTGCTTCTTAGGCCGTTCGTCTCCTCGTGTAGGGCATGAGATGGGTTCTCCAGTATGTTCCTTATTTTGGACCTCATCCTCCCCTCAGCCACCTCCTCCAGGCTGTCAAGGCGCGCTCCTACAACAGAGCCCACCTTCCTGACAAGTTTCTTGAGTCTGTTTGCATCACCAGCCATAATGCCGCCTCCCCAACTCACAACTGCATAGAAAGTGCCCTGGCCTCCACTGTTTCATAGAACATGCGAAGCAGCCTGTTGCACACATTCTTTGTCCCTTCCTATAGAGGGCAACACAATCGTCTGACCAGTCTAGTTTGTTGTTGGGGTGTACCCCCAGGAACTTGTATGACTCCACCACATCCACCTCCTCACCCTCTGAATGGTGATAGGTGTAGGTTGCTTCTTGTTCCATCAGAAGTCCACTACCAGCTCTTTTGTCTTGCTGATGGTGGTATATGTTACACCAGCCAACAAATGCCAGCCAGGTCTCTCTTCTGGCATTTAAGATTGGTCAGTCACGTTTTGTTTCAATTGTAGTTTTTTTTCTTTCTTCAATGTTTAAATCAAACTTAACAAAGGAAGCACACCTATCAAAATATTTACCCTACCGTCGAATGACCATACTCAACCCAATAAGAACAACACAAACACAAAATCTTAGCGCAAAACCAAAATATTCATATATTTAAAGATTTTCACAAAAACGCCCTAAATCCCACAGTCCCAAAGTCCACAAAACAAAGGATAATCCAACTCAAAACTCCACCATGAGTTTTCTTTCACACTTTTTTTTTTAGTCCAGATACATTACATTACATTGCCCAAAGAGAAAAATAAAGATTAGGTTCAGTTCAGTTTGTGAATGTAAACAAAGTTAATTCAGAATAGCAACGAAACAAACAAAAAAAAACCTTCAAGTAAAAGAAAATAGTTTGTGCACTTACGGAGTCAGTCAGTCAGTCAGTCCAGTCCGGGTTTTTGCTACTGGGTTGTGGGTGATTGACCGGCTTCCGCAATCAACTGAGCAGTGTGGATATGGAGCGATTCAGGAGAATGTAGTTTAGGTGATTGGAGGACGGCTGACAGTGGCAGATTTTAAAAAAACGGTTCACAAGAGATTCAACGACCTTACTACTGTATGTTTTTACCGCACAATTAAGTGTGTTGCTCCGGCAGATACTCTACCACTCTCCTGCTCTTCTCCAAAAAACACAATGACAGATAAAGGGAAGGGAGTTTAATTGTGGCGCCGGGAACGAATCGGTGAGTAGATTGTAAAAATAGGTGTTTCCAGGGAGTGTACACAGGTGGTGAAATGCGGTGATGAAATCCAGGTTGTCACACTATAATCTACTCACATGTGGTACTCATAAATGTGGGCAATATGGATAAAATATTTTATCCCAGTATACAACATATTATTCTATACCACAATAGTGATATATTGTGATATAATACTCTTTCTGGAGATTTAATTGAGAAGTTGATTATAGATAGAACACTCACATGGAATTAGTACTGTGTGATTCAAAAACTCAAATATTGTGGTCTAAGTGATTTTGGGGGGAAGGATAGCTTCACAATTTTTCAAGTCTGTCCTAAAAGAATAATCAGGTACCCACATGAACACCGAAACAGGTTTTGCTTGCTGTAATCTTTCTTCCTGTTCATACTGGCCATTAAAAGATCCCTTTCTGAAGTGCTTCCAATGTAAGTGATGGGGGACAAAATCCACAGTCCTCATTCTGTGCAAAAATGTGTTCATAAATTTATCTGAAGCTAATATGAGGCTTCAGCAGTCTAAGTTAGACAAATCAAGTGAGTATCTTCCACTTGATTCAACTAATTCAGACTGTTGTATATTTTGCACAGAAAGAGGACTGTGGATTTTGTCCTCCATTGGAAGTATGTTAGGAATAGATGAGTATGAACAGGAGGAATGATTACAGCAAACAAAACATGGGCATGTGACTACTGTTATAAGAGTTACTTGAAAATGTATAAACCTATCACTTAATGCAAAGAGAGGTGTTGATTCAACTGTATGATCATTATAGAGGCTACAATTTATGGTGCTATTGAATTGTATTGCGTTATATTTACAGGTGTTTCTATTATTTTGTCCACCCCATTTACATCAATGAGGGTATGCTAAATAACAGAAAAACCTCTCTTTATAATGCAATACAGTTCAACAGCACTACATCATCCAAAATGATCATACACACTACACAGGGTTACCTTAACTAGGTCCAATAAATTGCTGACTGCATCATGGAGTGTGTTTTCACACGACTGTGTGTCCCCTCACCGACAGGGAAGGTGTGCATCCAGCGCCGCCGGTTGGAGGTGAGCTTCATGGGCATCCTGGATGGGGTGAAGGGATTTATGAGTGCTCTCTGAGGGGTGTAACCTCCAGGACGGATGTGCAGGGTGGACTCAGCACTTCCCACTGTGAACCTGCCCGGGGCACTGGAGTCCCGCTGAGAGTCCATCATCTTCTCCAACAACTCTGAACAACAGAATGACAAAACAAGACAACAAGAATGGGATGGAGAAAGGAAAGAGACGGAGCACACTTTATCACATACCTTGCAGGCATTGTCCCTTAAGCTCTGGAGGAGTTACCTCTGGTGCTGGTGTATCCCAGGGAGCTGCTGACTTCATACTGGGCGGGAGGCATGCGGGGTATAAGCAGCATGTTGGACACCGGGCCCAGACTATCATCAGAGGCCAAGCTACGCTGTTCCTCAGGACCTCCAGAACGAACGGGAGGGGATGAGCCTATGCCTGCACTGACATCCACCGAGCCCCAGCTCTTCCTCCCGCTCATCTCTTTGTCTCGACCCATCCTGAAAGACACGCAGTCACTACTGTTCAATGGGGCTGAAGGTCCACAAGTTTCCCTAGAAAGGATAACTGTCTTCCGTATTTAATGGAGTGTAGTTTAGTGTTGTCACCTGAAGTTGGTGCTCCTCTGAATTCGTGAAGGACCAGGTAGTCTGAACACCTGAGCATCATAGGCGTCGTAGTCCACTTGTATAGGCAGGCTGTTTTCAGAGTCCTTTGGAGCACAGAGAGCTGGACGAGGTCATGAAGAGGAGGGTTGGAGTATGAGAAAGATTCATTATCTACATCATGCTTCACGAAATTAACAGGACTAAGAGTCTACAGCCATGCTAGTGGCTACACAGTGGTGCTTTGAGCTAAATGCTTGCTAACCACATCCATGATGCCAACATGATCACAATGATAATGCTAACATGCTGATGCTAAGCAGGTGTAATCTTTACCATGATCACCATCTTAGTTCAGCGACTTTGCATGCTAACATTTGCTAATTAGCACTTAACACAAAATACAGCTGAGGCTGATGTGAATGTCATTAGTTTTTCAGGTATTTGGTCATAAACCAAACAAAGTATTGGACAAATGAAACTGTTAACCCGAAGATGGCGCTAGATGTGAAGTTAAAGGATCGTAGTTATTACAATTCATCCAGGTGACCATGAATGTCATTCAGTCCATGCAGTAGTTGCTGAAATATTTCAGTCAGGACCAAAGTGGTGAAACGACCAACTGACAGACAGACAAACTGACAGACCGACATTGCCATCCCTAGTGCCATGCTGCTAGCATGCCTAAAATTTAATTATCTGAAATTATCTAATTCATGCTTCAAGAAATCAAACAGAGCTCAGAGAGATAAAGGGTCACAACTTACTGTGGTCCTTGCTGTTCTTGAATTTCTCAGCATGAAGCTAGAAAAGGGGTCATTTTAATGAAATGTTAAAATTTACAAAAAATTCCTTTTCAAATGTTTGAAGTCAAACAACAGTGCTGCAAAAATGTGAATGTACCTTGCGGCCAGCCAGTTTGATTCGAGGGGTGAAGGAGCTACAAGAGTTCTGACTTTTGGAGGTGTAGAAGCTGCGGGCGTGGAGGAAAAAGATGCACGCAAGATATAGATCAACCAATACCACCTTTGCATATAATTTGATTGAATCTTTATTCTCATCAGTCATGTTGTCTTGCCTGTGGTTGATCCAGTGAGGAAGGTTATAGTCGTCTCCCACACGAGAGTCTCCAGGTGTCGTTCTGTTGTGCAGCTACAGAGAGAATGACCATCAGTAACCAACAGGTATATGGCCTGATGCAACTACAAAGACGCTCTGAATGTGTTACCTTGAATAATGGTACTGCATGCAATGGCTGCTCCCCCATACACACCAAGTCTACCCCAATACCTAAAGAGGGAAAAGTATGTTACCAACATCATTAACGTCATACAATGAAACTTTAATTCTCTGTTAACAAATAGATTTGTACAATTTGTCTATGTGTTTGAAGTGTGTTTGTATTGTCACACTCACCGTTGTCAATCATTCGCTGTTTGGTGAGAATCATAAGCAGACGGTCGACTTCAAACACGCCCACCCCCGGTGTGATGACCACTGACATCTGGCCAGTGCGGTCAAAGTTACGGTTGATGTAGTGCTTGTCAAACACTGTGGGAGACATGGTGATTGTCAGCTTGACACTCACTTAACTGTAATTGACTTTTGATATCAAAGGACAGGTTCATAATTTCACAAGCAGATATCTTCTAAAGTTGCAGTCTTTTTACTGCAAAATCCCCTTTTTGTTACTATCCCTCCACTGCAGATCAATAAAGAAACACCGGGGAAATAAAAGGAGGGAAGTTTGTTCTAAAAAGATTGTAACTTTGTAAGATACACATTTGATATGTCTAACTCTCTCTCTCTTAACTTCAGTTGAACTTTGGAATACATATTTGCACAGAATAAGGACTGTGGATTTTGTCCCCCATCATTTACATTGAAATCACTTTAGAAAGGGACGTTTAATGGCCAGTATGAACAGGAAGAATGATTACAGCAAGCAAAACCTGTTTCAGTGTACATTATGGGAACCTGACTATTGTTTTAAGACAGACTTGAAAAATTGTGAACCTATCATTTAATGCAAATCATTTATACAGAATGCTGTGTTTGATTTCATTCAACTCTGATTCATCAGTTATCCTGATTCAGTGCTAAATGTGATTTCTAGTCAGTCAGTCTAGTTTTTTCATATATTTTCTTTGTGCGATTGGTCAGGAACGTCTTGGAAACCTGACGCAAGTCTGGGTTTATAAGAATTCAGTAATATCATTCTGTATTCACTCTAATAACTGAATACAGACATACAAGGGTATCTTTCTCTCCTTTCTATTTTAACGTGGAAAACTTTAACCTCGTAACCTGGACACAAAGGGAGGCATTCATTGGCCCATGGAGGCAGTATATTAACAAGTCTAGGGCTCAGCCTTGCAGTGCCTTGATATGAAACTTTCACAGTTATGTATGTACACATCTGGTCATGCTATATAGATTTGCCTACAGGACCCATAATGACCACCATACATTTTGGCTGCCGTTTTTTCTTTTAATATTTAAAACGGTTTCATTAAACTGCTGTTCACAATTGTGTAGCTTTTCTGAGTTCATGACAGACCAGGAAATGTGAGTACCTGAGCACTGAGAAACTTTTGCCTGTTTTTATGTTTTTAAAAAGCATAAATGGCTGAGATAATAACAAATATTCAACCACAGCATGAACACCTAGCTTGGTTCCAGACCTCTTCCAGATGTCTGAATGTCTTCCAGTTTTTTCAGCAATTCAAACAGATGAATTAGATCGAGGAACAGATTCAAATAATGATTATCTGATTATCAGACTGCTGAACACCTACAGTCTGGTCAGAAACATGATTTAAGAAATAGTTACCAAGCCACTTGCTGATACTGCTGGGAATAAAATAACAGTCTCACAAATGGTGACATACAGCCAGTTTTATATAAATGTGCTACTTGTTGAGTTTTTAAAAATTTTAGTTGTGTGCAGGCTCAGTATAGTTGCAAAATGCATACAACAAATCCTACATGTGACAACTGTGATGTTGACTAATCTTTACTTAACCAGGCACCTGAATAAACCTACTCTGGTATTAGACTCCTTACCATTGAAGGAAAGGTTAATGGCCTCCAGGTAGTTTCCTTGAGCAGCAGTTGAGTTGTAACCAACAGGAAAACCATCTAGCATGAAAGTAAATAAACACAAGATTTTGGTTACAAAACCTGATCCAAAGATCCGTTAATCAGCCAAATGCCGACCCATTCACTACCTGCTTCTTTCAGCCGCACCAGGACAGGATACTGAATGAATAGCTTCTTGATAGTGACCAGCAATGATGTCCACTCATCCCGTCTCTCATTCTGAGCCACAACCCTGATCACAAAACAGTTAAGAGCCGTCAAAAAACTGGTCTGTAATTCAGATGCTTGAAGTAAGGTGGATAATAAAAGCTATGTACAGTAACTATAGTCACCTGTAAAAGTCTTCATAAAAACGTCCCTCGTGATCCTGTCTGATGGACCCTCTCAGAATCTCAGGAAATTCATCTGCGGAAAAAACTGAATTAATGATGAATGCACTCATATGCATCATAACTCACTAACTGTGATGATGAAGGACACAGACTCACCAATAGTTTTGGCATTGTAGAATGTACGTGAGAAAAGTACAACTGTCACCTCATGACTGCAGTTCTTCTCCTGTTTTAACATTCAACAATAAAACACTGTTTTTGTTTACAGCAGTTACAACAGAGGCAGGCAAAAAGAAATCACAAACCTTCCACTTGGCGAAAAGGTCCGACAGGAAACCATTTACAGCCTTCTCAAAGTAGAGATCACCTGAGAGCAAAACATTCAAGTAAGATCTTCTCCTCCAGAGGCACATGTCAAGATGAGAACCTTTATGTCATTGAAAAACAAACCTCAACAAATAATACCAGCTTATAAAGTGTGAGTAACGAATCAAAGAAGTCCAACTAACCATAGATGTCAAAGTCCCACATCTCACAACTCATCTGGATAAAGATGTACACCATTGCAGATGTGGATCTGAACACCACCTGTGTCACAAGGTCACAAGACATTTAAGAGAAATGAAAGACTCTAGCATAAATACACATTATAGTGACTATTTAACAGCAAGATTTAAAAACCAAAGGGAGTCAGGCCCACATGCTTGCTGTATCAGTTCACATATGATCCTCTGATATCGGTAACCTTTTTAAAAAGTCTTTTTTGACAAGATGATGAGAGAGAGAGAGAATGAGGGACAATGGTCCCAGGCCAGACTCAAAACGGGGATGCTGTGGCTCCTGGACAGCACCTTCAGCCCCCGGGCCACCAGGGTGCTCCAGCCCTCTCGACTTTAAGAACACATTTTAACACAATAAGTGCAAGGAAGAGGACCTGTACCTGTACAAAAAGGAAATATGCAGATCAAACATACCTCATTTCCCAAAGACCACCCCACCACTACCACCCAAACTCATAGGATGTGTTGAATGCACCATAAGTTGTGGTGCACTACACTATATAGACAAAAAAGATAAATACTGCATGTCCAGATTAAAAAGGTACCATTGATATATGTCTAAAATACCTTGTTTTATTTCTTACAATGGTTTAAATGTCAAACCCTAACCTGTCCATTTGATGTAACTAATGTTCCTCCTAAAAGCTACATAATTTGAATACTCCTCGCATCATCCTCCCCTTCCAAGCGTGTAGGAGAAACTATGGTGGCCGTGAAACACAACGATTCTTATTTTCAGGTGATTATACACTGATGAAAACATACTTATGAATATTATATTCCATTTCTGCCAATAGATCCTCCTAAATCTTACACACTGCTCCTTTAATGACATTTAAAAAGCAATGTGTGACAGAGTTTCCCCGTCATGACACAGGTACGGTGAGTGAAAACTTGCTAAACTGAGAGTTTCAATGTGGCATTCTAGCATCCCAGACTACTTAATAATTGATAATACAATTCTGTGGTAAACTGACTAAGACACTAACATACTATTTCAATTGTGATTCGATTGTGAATACTTCAGTTACATGTATTGGGTATCCGTGTTGTCAGCGGATATCAGCATATGCTTTCAAAACTGCTCTTACCCTGGTGTCTTCACTGATGTACCCACAGGTCACTTTCTCTCCCTTCACCCAGAGTTCACTGGCCTGGGCTCTGGAGAATGAAAATCATCATAAGTATGCATAAAAATTCTACAGCCTACAGTCTTCATCACCATTGTACATAAAGACAATAAGGCAAGGGACAGCTAAGATTAAAAAAAATTGACTCATCGAGCCTCCATCTTTGTAAATGTCCACTTTTTTTTTTAACCTTAGGAAAGTTCCAGCACCATAACTGGCCCCTTTGCCTTTTTTCTTAACCTTTACACATACTGTATGTTGGCTGCATTAAGTGCTTCTCAATCAGTGTACGTACATGTTGATGTATTCCACATTCAAGTCACTCTAAATGCATTTATGCTAATGGAGTGTAGAGAATGAAATGTATGCTTAGTACCTGATTCCTGCAAACTCCACTTTCTGTGTCACATAAGCACAGGTGCTCACCTGGAATAAAGATTGTAACAAGTAAATCCTCACGTTAATGTGCTATTACACATTACACCCAGACACATAAACTTTCACGTGCCCCACCAGACTCTTCTTCAGTCTCCACATGTCTCCTCTGCCGATGTACTGGTCCTTGAACGTCAGCTCCACCAGGTCCAGCGTTACATCCTGCAAGGAAATAAAAACTATGCGAGATTCTGTTCGGCTGACAAATGGTGGAGACGCAGTGGGGCCATAGTGAACATACCTTTGGGTCCACAATGTTAACAATGACATCCTGGTAAGCACGTAGTTTGAAGGCTTGTGCTACAGTCTGGTCCACACTGATTGTCTCTAGACAAGAACAAAATATCCAGCACAGGTAGCTAACAGGCAAGGAAACTTTCATAAACCATTGCATTTTCTAGTGTATGGACTGAATATAATAATGTATATTTGTTCATGTATTCTGTATATTGTATGAGGTGGACAAATAACAGATACACCCTATAATTGAATGTAATCAAATACAGTAACACCACCAACTACAGCCTTATAAATGACCATAGAGCTGAATCTAGACCTCAGTCACAGTGCCAAGATACACTGAGCATTGTAAGCATCACAAAGGCAGGATGTGTTGCAAGGCTGCTGTATTGGATTGCATTAGATTGTGAGGTATTCCTGTTATTTTGTCCACCACAATCTCTGGGGCTGCAACTGATGATAATTTTCATTATTAATTAATCTGTCAATTATTTTCTCAATTCATCAATTCATTTTTGGTCAATAAAATGACATAAGATTATGAAAAATGCCCGTCACAGTTGGTGAGGTCTTCAGATTGCTTGTTTTGTCCGACCAATACTTCAAAACCCAAAGATATTCAGTTTAATATCACAAAAGACAAAGAAAAGCCGCAAATCCTCACATTTAAAAAGCAAGCTTTAGGCCTGAAAAAGGACTTCAACAATTAATCTATCAAAAAGTTAGCGCTTAACTTTCTGCAGCTCGAATAATTGATTAATCGACTAATCCTTTCAGCTCTATACTCTACTATTTTATCCTGTTGTCTACTGTTGCAGCAACAACCAACGTTTTGTTGGCGCATTGAGATCAATATAGCAAACATGCGGCTACATACAGTGTTAGATCATAATTCATTTACCTTTCTGAAGGTCCTCTTTTAGGCTCTTCACTTGCAGCAGGAGAGGGCTGGGGGTTTCAAAAGAGACAATGCCAGATTATAGACTCAGTGGTGGAACAATATGGAAATGGAAATCAGTGAGACAGCGTAAAAACACCCAGCACAGTAATCCTCCATTATGCAAACTGACCTGTATTCATCTGTTGGGTGTGCAATCTCGATTATATCCCTTAGACTGACTTGAGGGAAAACTTTTGGGTTGACAACCAACTCATCATCTGCTCAAAAGAAAAGTTCATTTGAAAAACAATTTCACAGAAAAAAAATCTTTCAAAGAGAAACATTAATTTAGTTCTTGCTTACCACTTCCACCAAAACCTTTCTTGTGCAGCACAAGCTTATATGACTTATTGGTCTTCATAATGAACCAGCTGGGGAACAAAATCATTAGTTAATTTGTGACTTCTCAAAGTTGCACACAAACTAACATACACGCCTTGGTACGTATTTGTACTATTTTATTGTCCTGTCATTCCTAAACTCAATTACCATAATATAGCATTGTAATTCTGTGATATACTTGATTCATTTAATTGTATTTTCTTAGTGTCTTCTTACAGTGATGTGGGTAACGTTACAAGTCTATGTAGAAAGTGGTGAGCTAGGAAAACTAATCCGAAAGTCCTTTTGACTGAAATAAAAGTTGTTGAAACTGATATACTAAAGTTTCCCGTTGACCCATGACGAGCTGCCAGTCAGGCTTTTTGAAAGGAGTAACGTTACCGTAAGTAACACAGACCCACAATAAATTCAAGGCCTATATATTTATTTTGATAACTAATTTGATAATAATTAAAGTATTCAATAAAACATTAAGGTAGCTCGGTTAGAACGAGTGAACACATATTAAGTAAAAATAGCAGTACCTGAGCAGTCTCTCCTCAACAGCTCAAACTCGTAGCAGCTCAAACTGCCCTGGGATGTTGACATATGCTAGCCTAGCATGTGGCTAATTTGAGATAACTTACAGCTAGTGAACTAAGTTAACTACCTGAAATGAAAATACATCCATATAGTTGAAATATGTTTGAACCACCGTTTTAAGGGTGGAAATAGAAAGCAGTTTGCTAGCTAACTAGCTAGCCAGCTCACACTGGTCGTACTTCCGCCAAAACATGGAAACGTGTGATGTGATTGGTTCGCAGCCGTTCAGAGAGTATCTTAGCGAAGCAAGAGGGCTCACTCCGCTAATCTTCTTCTTTGAGGTTTTACGGCATCCACGATGTTGCATTACTGCCACCTTCAGGTTTTATTTTCCCTTAGTGTCCATTAATTTTAAAGCCGTAACCATTTCCTCCCTGGAACACTATCTCCACATTCTATTAGACTTTTAACGGTGTCCTCTTCCCGCTCTATTTTTCGTAATTGTGTCATCATTTCTTGTCTTGTTTAAAGTGTGTAATTTTCCTGCACGATATGAGGACAGGCTCGACTGTCTCCGCCTCAAGGCGTAGTTCGCAAAGACCTGTTGGACGTTTTCCTATGATGGAAAGTGTACTGTCAAGTCTGCTGTGCCCAATTCTCAGCCTGCTTATTATTACTTGCTCTTTCCGTTTTGTTCCCCTACTTTTCATCACATCTACTCTGTTTTGGATTGAGTGCAAATGTCTGCCTTTTATTGCATCATCCCAATGCTGTTGCCACTGTTGATTTACCTTTCTCCACACTATGCCTTTCCCTTCTGATTTTAATAATTTAATATTGATTTCAACATTTCCTTTTTTGACTGCTTCTTTTGCCAGTTTGTCTGCGCTCTCGTTTCCCAGGACACCTGAATGTGCCGGGACCCACATGAAAGTGATGTTTTTCTTTCTCTTGTATACCTACAAATTCCCCAAAATGACATACAGTACATGTTACACAATTTCATATTCACACAAAGTACATATTCGTATACTTTAAACAAATCCTGTTCATATTCCAGTTGAAAGCAAGGACATAAAACTATGATGTGATGCAGTTTCATTCATCTTTGTTTAGAGAAGCCAAGCCTTTGTACACATTCAGTGTTTTTCAGTGGATAAGAAAGTCCTAATCATTAAGGGATACATCAGGTATTTTGATTATTTTGAGTCTTGCATAGCCATATCTCATAATCCCGAATATTATTTTGACAGAAAGGTTCAGACAGCTGATAAACCACTTTATTAAATAATAATAGGCTTTGACAAAAAAATCTGGTCTCATAAATATAAATGAGTTTATAGACTCATTTGCACTTTTATTACTTGAAAGTAAACATAAACATTTGGTTTCCTTGCTTCCAAATTCCAGCCTATAAACTTTCATTAAAACCTGATCTGTATACAACCCACAATTATGGGTGAGACATATTCCACAGCAATACTGTATGAAGAAACAAACACTATGACAGTAGCAAAGAAAATATATAGCATTCATACAAGCATTTCACCAGGGGCAGCACTGGCCTGTCCCAAATGAGTCTGGTCCAGGCACCACGCCTGAAATGATGGACATGATGGACTTTGTTTTGCAGAATTGACCAATGACTACAACTCCCACAGAAGACCAGAAACTGACTGATTGTAATGAGACACTGATCACATTTGGTATTGCTGTATTTTATCTTGGGTTTCCCATGGTCTAAATGTTTTTGAGAGAAAAAATAATATTCTGGATGAAACACTGACAACTTGTAATTTTTGGGACTTTTAGAGAAAGAGAAGAGAATCCTTTATTGGTGGCTTCAATCCAATCCAACTGGCTTTCAGACAGGAACGCATACAGGTCCTACCTTTTGCGAATGTCAGAATGCATGGCAGTTTTGATGACCTAATGGAACATAAGGCACATTTCAGTCCAGTGGAACATGGTCAGTCACTTTCATTTCTGCAGCTGCAGCTCAGAATAGAGCCTCAGTTTGGTTCCACCTTTCTTAACAGCTCACTCTGAGAGTTCCTCTTTTCATCAGCAGCAGCTTCTCTTCATGTCTTGGGGTGCAGCCTCCTCCAGGTTGGCACGATCGGATTCTGTCATGACAAACATTTTTATATATTTGTATACTCTCAAGGCTTCCATTATCAACATCTCTGCTTGTTAGGAGTTGAGTCATTACTTACTGATGCTGTCTCCATGTCCTATGCTAGCAGGCACTCCATTCTCCATGTCCTTCAGTATGCACTTCTCAAAGGCCAAAGCTGCCACCCTGAAGAAAAACCCCTGTATGTTCTCCCCTGGAAATAAGAAAAATGAACAGTTTCTGACAGTGGCTTTCTGCATTGCCCAGAATCATTGTATTTATCTGAATGCACCATTCAGCACTGACAAGTGTGAGCGCTTGATTTTACCTGTTTTAGCCGAAACAGCCCAAAACTCTGCATGCATTTCTGTTGCTATCCTGATGGCATCTTTTTCTGTCCTCTGTCTTTCTTCTAAGGCCTTCAGAACAAGACAGTTAAGTACTAGAAGAAAAATGTGTATGTGAAAATGTGCAATACATATATACATATATATATATATATACTCACCAGCAGGTCACTCTTAGCGCCAACCAAGAAGATGAAACAGGAGTCAGGCTCATTTTCTCTCATGGCCTCCTCCAACCATTGGCTATGAAAACAAAAAAGTGGTCTTACATTATCTTACAGTGCAACACTTGCAGTTGATTTTAGAATATTTGAATTTTACTGTATATATAAGTTTTCTACAGACATGTCATTTAAGATGAGCTGCTGATTCCATTTTTAAAATCACAGATATTGCGATATCAATGGTTGTGGACAGTGATCAAGACCAACTGTTCAAATATGTTTTGGCTATCTGCTGGGACCTTTAGTCTGGTTCGAGATCTCTGAATCACCACCCACATTTCCAGTTTGTTCAGTGATTCAGAAATGAATGAAGTGAAACAAAATGCCAATTCAGTCTGATTATCATGCTAAAGACCTCCGACTTCCACAAGATATTACACCTAGACATCTAAAAAGCTTTATTCTGGAAAAGAAAATCACTATGTGCATCATTAGTGTGTTTGTTTACTGCTTAATAAAATGTATGTATAATACGTATATGGAGTACAGATGTTTTAGATATGGCAGCAGAATGCTCCACTGTGTTCACCAGCTGGTCTCTAACTCTGTCTGCTGTTTAGTGTTGGGCAGATAGTGTACAGCGGGTTCATCAGAGCTTTTTTTGCTGACAACAGACAGAAACTGCAGAGTTGGGTGATAATTCTCTGTTGGTTCATCAAATACAAGTGTGATCCCACTGTTGATATAAAAATGTTGCTTATAGCTGCGGTAAAATTTGGCAAGACACTAATTCTATCCATCCATCTGCTTTCTTTTCCTGACTCTTCCTGTTCAGTGTTAAGGTACGGTTCCATTAGCCTTCTGTCCAGTGAAATTGCCCCACATCAGTGATCACAAACAGTGTATGAGAGTGATGTTGCAGTTTGTAGTCTGGTAGTGTAATATCCGACTAAACAGGGTGATCCCACACTGCCAGAATAATAAAATATTCAATTTCCAAATAAAGTGCATCAGTGTTTCTATTGTGGACTTTCCACAACGAGACGGTGTAGTCCCTCATTTGTCCAGGAGTGTTCCATCGTAGAAAAGGTTTCAGTCGTAGTCATCTGGACACTGTTTTCAGAATCAAGACGTTTCGGCTCCCATCCAGAGCCGAGGCCTGATTACTGATTACTGGGCCATCTTGGAAACTATTAGGTCAGTTTCAGGTGAAACTAGCAATTAACAGATACTCAGGCAGATTCCTTCCTGAGGGCGGGGCTTATGTAACACAGAGTAGCTTAAATTTCCAGTTCCCTCCCCATTTTTTCACAACTGAGAATGACTTCCGGGTGGGAGCCGAAACGTCTTGATTCTGAAAACAGTGTCCAGATGACTACGACTGAAACCTTTTCTACGACTTTCCACAACTGTAAAATAAGCCCAGTGATAATGTTATAATCAGACCTACCGTGTATGATCTAGGGACTTAATGTCGGCCATGTCAAAGACTGTGATAATGACTGGAAAAGATGAACAAGAGGTTTCAGCGTTATTAGTTTACACAAGCTAAAATGTAAAATGGTCTCACTTAGCATCAGACACACAACCATCTTTTTAAAGTTAGTTATTACAACAACTTCTTACCCTGAGCACCTCTGTAGTATGCAGAAGCGATGCACTTGAATTTTTCCTGCCCAGCAGTATCCCAGCTATTAAAAAAAAAAGGTAAACATGAATGGCAAAAACACAACGTACTCTAAAGTTACATGTATGCAGGATAGCATATTTAAAATCAAACTACTCACATCTGAAGGGAGAAAGGTACTGCAGATATCTCAAACCTCTCGATCTCAAAGTCCACACCTATGGTGGCCTTGTAGTCTCTTTCAAATACATCTTTACAAAACCTGAAAACAGATTAAAACTAAATTCCTTAGCTTCTTATAGGTGCAATCAGTCAGTTCCAACAGAGAACCGTGTTCATACAGTATAGGCAAGAGAAATTTTCTAAAATTTCTACATAAACTCTTTTTACATGCAGTTTTATTGTGATTTTATGTGGTGTTATGTGTATCATGACCTATAGCAGGGGTTTCCAACCTTGGGGTTGAGACCCTCTAAACAAGTCACAAGATAAATCTGATTGTTTGTGAGATGATTACGACTGGCAGGATTGGCAAACAAAAAAAACATTTCTGCTGTACAAAATTTGTCAGATTTTTTATAGTTGCTTGTACAAAACTGGATAATATTTACATCTTTAAGCCCCTAAAAAGTATTCAAATATAACAAGCTGAGAATGAAAAGCCACAGAGGTTTGGGAACCACTTACCTCGTCCACTTTCTTCACTGTAAAACGGATCTGATTTTGATATTGTGGTCTCAGTTATAGAGATTATGTCTTAATTGGCTACTTATTAATAAAGTACCTATTAATGAGGCAGGTCTTCCCAACATTAAGGTCTCCAACAACCACCACTTTTGACATTTTCTGTCGGTCCCACCTTTAAAGAAGACAACAGGTTTTTTCCATCAGTGAGATATAAATGCTTTTAATGCGATGTTCAAGTAAAACTAAGAATGATGCATCGACCCAAAGCGGGAGACTCACGGCTGATGCCTGCCGGCTCTGTCTTTACAGGCTGCTTTAGCCTGAACGTCCCAGTCTTTCTTCAGCTGCAGAGAGGCCTCAGGTGTGTAGCACTGAAAACAACAGGACCATGTACTATCTACATTTATTCTGCACAAAGTCACTGCATACCTGTTCTAACAAGACTAAGTCCACAGCCATGCTGGAGGCTCTGTGAGGCTGTACTTAGGTACAGCAGTGCTTGGAGCTAAATGCTAATGTCAGCATGCTAACATGCACACAATGACCAACATGCAGACGTTAAGCAGGTGTAATGTTTACCATATTCACTTTCCAAGTTTAGTGGTTATAATGCTAACATTGACTAATTTGCAATATGCAACTGCGGCTAATGGGATGTCGTTAGTTTTGCAGGAATTTAGTCATAAACCAAACTAAATACTGATGATGGCAGTAGATTAAAAGTTACAATTCATCTTGAGGAGGGCGTGAATGTTTATACCAAATCTCTATTTGTCGTTGTGACATTTCACACAAAACCACAAATGTCAACCTCATGGCGGCACTAGAGTAAAAGCCAGGGGATCACCAAAGTCATTAGGATTCATCCTCTGGGCAAACTGTACCAAATTTCATGGCAATCCATGATAGTTGCCATTTCACTAAAGGCCAAAAAAATGTCAACCTCATGGTGGCGCTAACATGAAAGGTAGAGTCATCACCAAAGTCAGGAGGATTCATCTTCTGGGGACCACGTTCAATACATATACAATAATGTACAGGTAATCAACATGAACCTAGCTGGGTACTGTATGTTGCCATGCAAAGAGAATTCCTTCCTAATCAAGGTTAATCAAGTCGTTTGTTTTAGGGTCCACAAATGTAAATGTTACACTGTAACCGGGTCAGAAACCTACTGCCTGGGTTGCTCAGCTATTAAGCTGGTCACTGTGGTGCAACAACATCTGACTTACAGCTTTCATTTTGGATTTGTGCTATTTCTGCAAACTCACTTCTGCAAAAATAGGGCCAAGCACTAATTATGTCCTATACCTTGTGCTTGCAACATTCAGCATCTTTGATTTAAGACTTTAAGACCATTTTAATGTCAGTTTTTAAAAAAAATGGAAGATAAGTTCATCATTACAAAAGCAAGAAGCTAAAACAGAAGTTACGCTTATATATTTGAAACCATTTGAGACACAGACATTTTAGGCCTATTCTGGTGCTGACATGTAGATTGGGTAGAACCACTAGCTGGGTTCTCAGGCAAACAAGGATTGACAGTTGCACTGAGAACTTGTGAGCTGACCCCATTAGAAGCCAAAGTTATTAAACATCATAGATTCCTGTCCAAATAAAGCACCCAATGTGTTATTTGGAGAAGATTCAGAGGGCAGAAGCACATGTTGACTGAGTCTCTGATTGGGTAGCTGACTGCAACAGCCCATCATTACCCTGACTGCTGTGACCTGACACTGATTTAACTATCTGAGAAAATTAGGTAGAAGTCACATGTTTCCAATAAATTGAACATCCTCTAGACTGGCGCTCCTACCATTTTAACCACAGTGATCTCACAGTAAAAGACCTGGATTAAACTGGAGCAGACCATTGTCACCACAGTGTATTGGCCAAAACAGGATGTACCTTTGGGAATTCCCAGATGACCCTGTCTCTGCTGATGGGTGGTGGGAACGGCATCATCCCATCCCTGTTATCCTGCATGACAGCCTGTGAGGGAATGTGTAACATGAGTTAGCTTTATCTTTTTTTTATTATTCAATTTTTTCCTTTTATTTTACAGACTGGACATTAAACCCATACATTACATACATACACAATACATGTCAGGGTGCCTTCATGTGGTGGCAGCTTTTTCCATCCCTATTAAATCTATAAATTCTTCCAACTATCTGCTCAAGCGAAAACAGGTTGGAGTTCTCACCTTCCAATTCATAACAATTTTCCGTTTAGCAGCAAGACAAACCAATGTCACAAATCTCATTTTCCTTACAGATCTTACATCTATTTTGTCCTCCTCCTCCACAGTGTAGGACATTTAGGACATCAACCTGGAGGACCTCTGTGAGGGCATGTGTGACCACTGACCAGAGGGAGTTCACTGCAGGGCGCACCCACAGACAGTGGGTTTCATTTTCATTTGAATGATTCTATATCGGACACATTTTGATATTACTGAAGTATTCCATATTCTTTGCAAATTGGCTTTAGGCCTATCTAATTCAGATTAACACCAAGCACTCCTTCAATGTGTGTGTGCATTTTTATAAATGTCATATGCAGCAGGCGATTTTTTCCCTTTTCTGTCAGTTTCGTCTTGGATCTATAATATTCTCTAAACTATATATAAATACTCAATTTTATACTATATTGTAGCCTATATATTCTATAGAGCAGTGTCACCTTCATGATCAAAGCGACAAGTAGCAACGTGCAGTAGTTGTTAAAAATGAGCAAACGGTTATATGTCCTCTGAACCAAATACAGCATTTAGATTAGTGTCAGGTCCAAATTCTGATTATCTACATACATTATTACAATGTGTGTGACGTACAAATGAAGACGGCTGCTAGTGTTCATTGGTGACAACATCCATACATAGCCTTTCAGTGTGTGAGTGTTGAAGACTGGTTGAACTTGGGACACTACTATTCAGGCTATTTTAGTTTTTAGAAAATGCTAGTACGGCTGCAGCATCATCAAGTTATCCAGTACAAGCCCGGAAGTGAGGTGACATTGCCTTAAAAATAAAAGCAGACAGAAAAGGCGAAACAAAATTATGAAAGTATATTATCGCCCTTTAAGTACATTCTTTATTACCACTTATGTTGTGTCTTTGTATTAATTTTCCGTATAATAAAAAAACTGCATGAGCGTACATTGTTACGCAAGGATAACGGTTTTAGTTTGAAGGTCCTGAACGGAATTCTTGTCACATTTTGTTTAGCTAACGTTACCGTGCCACCGGCGGCGACAGGCAGATACCACAACCAGCTCCCCCAGCTATTATTTCACACGGGTCGGCTCTTTTTCCTTTTCAAAATGGCACTCAGTCACACTGTGGTTCAAACCACTACGGCTGTGAATGCCTTATACTCACCGCAGATGAAATCAAATATCTCCTCGACGTCGCCTGCTGCAGTTGCGAGCCCGGACGCTGTTTGATGAGGAGCTCGTTTCCATGACAACCATACCCTTGCCTGTGTCACGTGATAATTAGACTTTTATTGTACGTCGTTAAAAATGGGGCCTATTACAGGGTCCCATAAAATCCTTATAAAACCAAATAATAATTATATGATTAGTAATTTGATATTAGCCTCTTTGTACCAAAAGTAACCTGTTCACTACTCTGCAATAATTACATGATAACATGTCAGCACAAAACATGATTACTAAGCCACTGTGCACTACTGAAAAGGACTGCAACCTGGCCCAGCTGTTAACACACCGACCTGTTTTAGCAATGATTACAACATTACAACACATTACACTGCTGGCTAAACAAACAGAAATACATGCTCATCTTTCCCGTCAGCTCTCATCACAGTCCTACACAGCATCATTTCTGGCACCCTGCAGACCAGCTAAGCGCCTATTTATTTAAGTGTGTCAAAGCTGTCCTGTGCAGCCACACACACACACACACACACACCTAGCATTTTACTGTTGCATTGGACTTTGTGAAGGTGCTTTAACAAATGTTATATTGTTGGGCATTTTATTCTGCAAAAACCCAAACCACTCTTGTAAAGCCTTATAAAGCCGGTTGTGTTTGGAAGTGACTCATACAAACCTCCCGTTCTCAAAACCAGTGAAATACATGTCAGGGCAGTAAAAGTGTTTCAACCTGTTTTGAATTGAAATCAGCTTGTTTAAAGAATGTTGTAGAAATTAGGCTACTGTCTGTATCTTGAAACAAGAAACAATAAGGAAGATTGCTTTACTAGAATTATGAAAAATGAAACATGATTTACAATATAGATACTTAACACAAGTTATATATATGCATTGAAAACAGGTGGAATATTCTTGTTGTGCTGGCAGATAACTAAAACTTAATTATAGACTAAAATGACTCGACAAGAGGGAGATTGAACTGAACTGAACAATGCATCATATTTTCGAAGCCGATCATATCGTTTTAATGAAAATAACCTGCAAAGTAGCTATGACTACAGCTCACAAATAAATGTAGTGGAGTAAAAAGGGTTATCGTAGAAAAGGTTTCAGTCGTAGTCATCTGGACACTGTTTTCAGAATCAAGACGTTTCGGCTCCCATCCGGAAGTCATTCTCAATTGTGAAAAAATTGGACGGGAACTGGACATTTAAGCTAATCTGAGTTGCATAAACCCTGCCCTCAGGAAGGAATCTGCCTGAGTATCTGTTAATAGCTAGTTTCACCTGAAACTGACCTAATAGTTTCAAGATGGCCCAGTGATCAGTAATCAGGCCTATTGTTCTCTGGCTGCATCTACGTCATCACTGTTAAGTGCCTGATTAGCATGTGATAGGCGTGACCAAGGTGATAATACACTCTGATAGACTTTGGGCAGATTAAATCTCAGACCACCATTTCTGTTCAAAAGAGGGTTCTCTTTCTTCACAAAAATGGCTTCCTTGACGCCCCTTTCAAACCAACTCTTCTCTCTACTAAGAATCTTCACCTCGCTGTCTTCAAATGTGTGGTTTGTAGCTTTTAAATGCAAATGCACGGCGCTCTGTAATCCTGAGTTAGCGTGTCGTCTGTGCTGATAAAGTCTTTTGTGAAGTGGCTGTTTGGTTTCGCCTATGTACCGTTCTTTGCAGTTTTCCTCACTGCACTGAATGGAGTAGACAACATTGCTCTGTTTTTGTGTGGGTAACTTGTCCTTAGGGTGAACGAGTTTCTGTCTTAAAGTGTTGCCTGGTTTAAAGAAGACAGGAACATCGTGCTGTCTAAAGATCCTTTGTAGTTTTTCAGACAGTCCAGATACATAAGGAATGGAGACACCGTTCCTTCTCGGTTCAGTTACACTTTTGTCCTGTTTTTTGGCTCTTTTAACTTTGTTGATAGCCCAAGTAGGATAACCACAGGCTGAGAGTGCATTCTGGACATGCCTTTCCTCTTTCTTCTTACCCTCTGAGCCTGTGGGCACTTCTTTGGCTCTGTGTTGTAATGTCCGGATTACACCCAGCTTGTGCTGTAGTGGATGGTGTGAGTCGAAGAGCAGGTATTGATCCGTATGTGTAGGTTTCCTGTACACTTCTATCTGGAGCTTTCCATCCTCTCCTCTGAGAGTAGAACAATCAAGAAAGGCCAAGCGGTTCTCTTTTGCATCCTCACGCGTGAACTTGATGTTGGGGTCCACCGTATTGATATGCTCTGAGAACGCTTCCAAGTCAAAAATCCAAGTGAAAATCAAGAAACAAGACTTGGAAGCGTTCTCAGAGCATATCAATGTGTCCAGAATGCACTCTCAGCCTGTGGTTATCCTACTTGGGCTATCAACAAAGTTAAAAGAGCCAAAAAACAGGACAAAAGTGTAACTGAACCGAGAAGGAACGGTGTCTCCATTCCTTATGTATCTGGACTGTCTGAAAAACTACAAAGGATCTTTAGACAGCACGATGTTCCTGTCTTCTTTAAACCAGGCAACACTTTAAGACAGAAACTCGTTCACCCTAAGGACAAGTTACCCACACAAAAACAGAGCAATGTTGTCTACTCCATTCAGTGCAGTGAGGAAAACTGCAAAGAACGGTACATAGGCGAAACCAAACAGCCACTTCACAAAAGACTTTATCAGCACAGACGACACGCTAACTCAGGATTACAGAGCGCGTGCATTTGCATTTAAAAGCTACAAACCACACATTTGAAGACAGCGAGGTGAAGATTCTCAGTAGAGAGAAGAGTTGGTTTGAACGGGGCGTCAAGGAAGCCATTTTTGTGAAGAAAGAGAACCCCTCTTTGAACAGAAATGGTGGTCTGAGATTTAATCTGCCCAAAGTCTATCAGAGTGTATTATCACCTTGGTCACGCCTATCACATGCTAATCAGGCACTTAACAGTGATGACGTAGATGCAGCCAGAGAACAATAGGCCTGATTACTGATCACTGGGCCATCTTGAAACTATTAGGTCAGTTTCAGGTGAAACTAGCTATTAACAGATACTCAGGCAGATTCCTTCCTGAGGGCGGGGCTTATGCAACTCAGATTAGCTTAAATGTCCAGTTCCCGTCCAATTTTTTCACAATTGAGAATGACTTCCGGATGGGAGCCGAAACGTCTTGATTCTGAAAACAGTGTCCAGATGACTACGACTGAAACCTTTTCTACGATAGAACACTCCTGGACGAATGAGGGACTACACCGTCAGTAAAAAGGGTTGCACTTTATTTTATGGTACACTAATAAGACGTAATAAGATGTACTTTGTATCAAATTAGACCAAAACTAGGAATAATATGTTCTTTAGACAGTAAACGAACAGTTATACTCTAATAAGACACCATACACCTAATTTATGTTGTAATTAGAAACTGCATTTGCTGTATTAGACCCAAAATATACTATACTTAGACACTAGTAGACACTCGTATGGATGTTCTCTGGAGTCCCGTTTAGTTTGTAGATAGTAGTAATACATGCTTACAGTCTCGATACATGTTTTCCGCACTCGATGATGTATATAATACAAAAATGAAAACCCCCAGTTAAATGATCCAGTTTAAAAAATCTAAATCCTCTCTTCTCTTTAACAATCTGTCTTTCAACCTACCAATACTTTCCATCTTAAAATCACTTTGACAACGAAATTAGATTTATTTTCGCTTTATAATATGTTCACTTTTAGTAAGCATGTCATTGAGTGAGATGTCAGTGCCAAATGTGAAATGAACATATCTGACTAGTGACAAAGTGGGCTGGTATAACTGTAACAGGAGACAGGTGAATCAATACCTGACCTTCAGTTATGTGGAAAAAAACCGAGGAACGACAAACAGGGCGTGATTTGTTAACTACACCCCATTTAAAGTGCAACAATCTGACACCGCCAGTACTTGAACGCACCTCAAGTCATGTGTCGGTGAGGGAGATTCAATTCAATTCAATTTTAGAGAGAGAGAGAGAGAGACAGAGAGAGAGACACACAGAGAGAGAGACAGAGCGAGAAGAGACAGAGACACAGAGAGAGAGACAGAGAGAGAGTCACAAAGAGAGACACAGAGAGAGAGACAGAGCGAGAAGAGACAGAGACACAAAGAGAGACACACAGAGAGACAGAGAGAGAGAGAGAGACACACAGAGACACACAAAGAGAGAGACAGATAGAGAGAGACAGAGAGAGAGAGACACACAGAGAGAGACACAGAGATAGAGAGACAGAGAGCGAGGCACACACAGAGAGAGACACACACAGAGAGAGACACACAGAGAGACAGAGAGAGAGACACACAGAGAGAGACAGAGAGAGACACACAGAGAGAGAGACAGAGAGACACAGACAGAGAGAGACAGAGAGAGACACACAGAGAGAGAGACAGAGAGACACAGACAGAGAGAGACACACAGAGAGAGAGACAGAGAGACACAGACAGAGAGAGACAGAGAGAGACACAGACAGAGAGAGACACAGAGAGAGAGAGACAGAGAGAGACACAGATAGAGAGAGACAGAGACACAGAGAGAGACACAGAGAGAGAGACAGATAGAGACAGATAGACAGAGACACAGAGAGACACAGATAGAGAGAGACAGAGACACAGAGAGAGAGACAGATAGAGACAGATAGACAGAGACACAGAGAGACACAGATAGAGAGAGACAGAGACACAGAGAGAGACACAGAGAGAGAGACAGAGAGAGACACAGAGAGAGAGAGACAGAGACACAGAGAGAGACACAGAGAGAGACACAGATAGAGAGAGACAGAGACACAGAGAGAGACACAGAGAGAGAGACAGAGAGAGACACACAGAGAGAGAGACAGAGACACAGAGAGAGACACAGAGAGAGACACAGAGAGAGACACAGATAGAGAGAGACAGAGACACAGAGAGAGACACAGAGAGAGACACAGATAGAGAGAGACAGAGACACAGAGAGAGACACAGAGAGAGAGAGACAGAGAGACACAGAGAGAGAGAGACAGAGAGAGACACAGATAGAGAGAGACAGAGACACAGAGAGAGACACAGATAGAGAGAGACAGAGACACAGAGAGAGAGACACAGACAGACACAGAGAGAGAGAGACACAGAGAGAGACACAGAGAGAGAGAGACACAGAAAGAGACACAGATAGAGAGAGACAGAGACACAGAGAGAGACACAGAGAGAGACACAGAGAGAGAGAGACAGAGACACAGAGAGAGAGAGACAGAGAGAGACACAGATAGAGAGAGACAGAGACACAGAGAGAGAGAGACAGAGACACAGAGAGAGAGAGACAGAGAGAGACACAGATAGAGAGAGACAGAGACACAGAGAGAGACACAGATAGAGAGAATTTTTGAATTTTGAAAAAAAGACTTTATTACAATTTTTCACATAAAACACTTTTTCAAACAGTCAACATTTACCGTTTTACGTTTACCTTTTGTGCCACAAGGAAAACATTACATTAATAAAAGAGAAAAAAATATTTTTCCATCAATAATAGAGCACAGAGCCTCATTCTTACACCATTTCGTTTGAAAAGTGATAATGTCATCCATGGATGCATAGAACTGAAAATCAATAAGTATTCTGGATTTTACTGTGGCTAAAAACAGAGTATTAATATCTTGATCTACACCCAGTTCTATTTTGTTTTTTCTGCTCATATAAATTGCTAATTTTGCTTGACCTATAATAAAGTTTAAACACTGACAAATAAAACTCTTTCTTCTAACATATTTAAACCCAACAATAAATACGTCTATAGAAAAAGATTCATTAAAACTATCAAATAAATTATGCAATAAACTAAACAAGCTTTTCAGTCTAAAACAATCCATATAAGCATGAAAAACAGTTTCTCTCTTTAAACAAAATGGGCATTCTGCAGTAACATCAGAATTCAAGACTGAAACAAAAGCATTAACTGCTATTGCACCATGTAACAGTCTCCACTGTATGTCCCCAACTCTTTTACTTAAAGGTGGCTTATACAATGATCTCCATTCTGGCTTATCATCAGCACACATTTTTAAAACATCACGCCATGGTGTATCGACCCTTTTATCAAGGATTTTTTTGTTAAAAACAAGAACACAAGCTTTATAAAAAGATTTACCAGTACTTGAAAAAAAATTAAGACATAGGGATTTTCCAGAGCTTAGAAATATTCCTGAAACATCATCTAAAACAGGTAAAAGAAAAAAGTCAGATAAGACATCTCTTTCATTAGGCACCATTTTGCTTCCACAGTAGTCTGCTAAAAGTTTCAGTTCATCAGAAGTGAGTCTTTTTCCATTTTTCTAATAAATGAAAAACAAATCGTCTTGACTTAATCTTCAGACTCATAGCAACTCTTTCCATATTTTCAAAATCTGGTCCTGTCAACTTAACTAGACTCCCCATTGTACATATATTTTGGAAGCCACAAGTGTTTCAGTGAGTCCAGGAATTGTACAGTCCTTGTGTGTTAAATCAAAGCGTGCTCCATATATAAGTGGTTCTTTAAGGAGCCAGTGAAGAGATCTAAAATGTCCTTCCCTTTGTATTTTGAACATTTTCCACACTTTAAAAACATTCCGATAAAAAATAGGCATTCCATTGATGTTCAATTTAGATAAGTCTATAAAAAAAAGATTCCTGTCCATTTTCAAATTCCCAAGATTTTGTAGTATTTTACATGCAACTACTTTCCAGCTTGAATTTATTGAACCACTAAGAAGTCTTTGCAAAAATTGTAAACGGAAAGCTGCTGTTCTACTTTGAAGATGCACCAATCCTTGTCCTCCTACTTCTTTAGGTAAAAACAATATACTCTGTGGAACCCAATGTAACTTATCCCAGAAAAAATCAACTAAGATCGCTTGAATCTCTGCTAACAGACGTAAAGGAGGATCTATGCAGGTTAATTTATGCCATAAAGAGGAAGCTACTAAATTATTTATAACTAAGGTCCGACCTCTATATGACATATTTGGGATTAACCACTTCCATTTCTCAAGTCGACCTTTAACTTTTTCAATAGTTCCTTCCCAATTTTTTTGTACAGTTGCTTCATCTCCTAGAAAAACCCCCAAATATTTAAAACCTCCTTTTTTCCATACTAAACCAGGAGGAAGGGAAAAACACCCTCTTTTCCAATCTCCTATAAGCAACGCTTCGCTTTTTTCCAAATTAACTTTAGCAGAAGACAGTTTTTTAAAATCATCAAGTACACTCATTAAAGCCTCTACATCACTCTGTTGACTAACAAACACCAAAACATCATCAGCATATGCAGAAAGACTTATACTTTTTCCAAAAATTGGCACATTAAAACCTTGTACACTTTTTCTTAATTGCTCTAAAAAAGGTTCAATTGCTAACGAATATAACATTCCAGAGAGCGGGCATCCCTGTCTCACCCCTCTAAAAACTTTAAAAGGAGTGCATAAGCCACCATTAATTTTGAGTATGCTCTCAACATTACTGTACAAAACTTTGATTTTACTTATAAAACTTTTACTAAAACCAAAAGCTTTTAACGTTTCCCATAGGTATAAGTGTTCAACTCTGTCGAATGCTTTTTCTTGGTCTAGCGAAATCAATCCAACGTCACTACTTGATAACTTAGAGACATCATAAATATCCCTAATAAGGGAAATATTATCAAAAATTGACCTTTGGGGACACAGTAGGTTTGGTCCGGATGGATCACCTTATTCATAATGTTTGATAATCTGTTTGCTAAAATCTTTGAAAGAAGTTTATAGTCACTACACAGAAGTGAAACAGGTCTCCAGTTTTTGATCTCTGTGAGGTCTCCTTTTTGGGAAGGAGGGTTAGGACTGCTCTCCGGCAACTCAAAGGTAGAAGACCTTCATCCAAACTACCATTGAGTACTTCTAAGAGATCCTCTCCTAAGACATCCCAAAAACATTTGTAAAAGTCTGTTGGTATGCCATCGATTCCAGGCACCCTTCCGGATTCCATGCTCTGAACAGCCTTATGCAGTTCTCCCAGGCTGAGCGCACCTGAAATCTCTGCATTAGCTTCATCAGACACCTTTGGTAAATCCGTGAAGAAGACACTCTCACTGATATTGTCTGGTCCTAATTCACTTCTGTACAGTTTCTCATAAAAACCAATTGCCCTCCTTCTAATCGCTACAGGGTTGGACAACAGAACACCTTCCTCAGATCGCAAAGCATGAATGATTCTTTTTTGTCCATTTTTCCTTTCAAGAGAAAAAAAACTTTGAAGGTGCATCCATCTGGTCAAGACTTACAAATCTTGATCGGACCAAAGCCCCCTGTGTTTTAACCCCTAATAGTTCTGCCAATTGACTCTTTTTTTGGAAAGAATTTTCAAATAACTTTGTTGTTTTGTTAATTCTGCCAATCCTTGTATCTTAATTATGTCAGTCTCTAGGTCTTTCATTGACTGATTTAAAGCTTTGGTGTTGTTGTGAGCATACTGCTGACAATACTGTTTAATCTGTATCTTACCAAAATCCCACCATTTTTGTACTGATTGAAAAGATGCTTTTTTGTTCTGTAATCAGCCCAAAATAATTTAAAAGTGCGTATAAAATCCTTGTTATCTAACAAAGTTAAATTAAAATGCCAATAAGCACTTTTAGACTTGACAGAACTCAAAATAAAGGAACATTGTACTATACAATGGTCTGAAAAACCAACAGGAAAAATACAACAGTTTTTAAAATACCAGCATGATGCTTAAACACATAAAATCTATCCAGTCTTGCCAGAGATAAAACATTATCACGTGCATGTGACCAAGTATATTGTCTTTTGTCCTCATGAAAAAACCTCCATACATCAAGTATCTCATGCTTATTAAGTATTTGAATGAGACGTTTTCTTGAAGGCATATGGGGTTCAATATGATTTCTGTCACAATTACTCACTGTACAATTAAAATCACCTCCCAAAAATAAATACTCATCATTAGAAACATCTTGTAACACAGAACATAGTGTATCTAAAAACAACATCCTATCAATGGTTGAGTTGGGGACATACACACAAATAAAAACAAAATTATGATTCTCCACTTGTGCTGTCACTTTTAAAAGTCTGCCCTTCAAAAATTCCTCAACTTGGTACGAGATCGGATTAAAGGTTTTTGCAAACAAAATTGCTACTCCTCCACTTAATGTGGTGTTGTGGCTAAAAAAAGATAACCCTTCCCATTCCTTCATCCAGTCATTAACATTATGCACATCACTATGCGTTTCTTGAACCAGAGTAACATCTATTTTTTTCTGCTTAATTATTTCATACAGCTCAGCTCTTTTTCTATAATCTCTAGCACCATTAACATTCAAGGAGGCAATCTGCACTTCAGCCATACTGAAATAAATGAACAACCAAAAAAACACAAGCAAACCCAAATTACTACTGTTCTTAATCCTCATTTTCATTTAAATCCAGACCGACTTTCCTCACAATCTTCTTCAGACGGTAAACTTCCTTGTTTGAAAGGCACCCTTCTGCTATTAGACTTTTGGCTTTGTCATAAAACTGTTTTAGATCAGGGAAATATTCCTTTACAATCACACCCCTTCTGTTTTTTGTGCTACTAAGAAAACGTTTTATGTCATCAACATCATAGCTTCTGTTTATACCTTCAGCCTGCGACAGCACTATACTTGAATCAGACATTTCACTTTCACTTTCTGACTCCTTCTGCTCTTCAACCACATCTCCTTTTTTAAAACACTTTGCACTACTGATCTTTTCCACCTTTTTCCTTTTTGTCGGCACTTTGAACATCTTATTCTCTATTTCTAACTCAGACACATCTTCTTCCCTCACGTTTTCTACATCACTGTTCAACAATCCAGTTTCTGCATTTGGAGAAGTTTCTGAAGTATCCCTACCTTCATTCATTGATTCCGCTGAGGTCGATCCGGCTTCCACAGGCCCCAAGACAGATGTTCCTTCCCCAGCAGGTTCATCCGCGGTCGCCACTGCTTCGGCCGGACCGACCTCAGACGGTTTTCCAGTAGGCCTGTCTTCCTCATTTGCAGCACTGTCCTTACTACCTCCAGCTGCGTTACTCTTGTCAGGGCATGAACGGATTAAGTGGCCCGATTTACCACATCCGAAGCATTTCATCTTGTCAGTTGTTACAAACACTACGTATTCAAAATTATCCACACGGAATTTTAGTGCCAAGTCCAGTTCAGCATCATCTTTAATAATCATGAAAGCGAATCTCCTAAATGAAACAATATGTTTCAATAAAGGAGACTCGCACCCGATCACAATCTTTTTGATCGGCGAAACCAACTTTCCATAACGTGAAAGCGCTTGCGCCACAATATCATCACTAAGGAACGGAGGGATATTCGAAATTGTGACTTTCTTTGATGGTAACATCAGAGGCAAAACAGGTGTAAGTATGTCATCAATGCTTATTCCTCGCACAACCACCTCGTTTGCTCTTTCCACCGTATTCAAAAAAATCACGGTCGCGCCATTCATTCTGGATGCAGAGAGAATGTTTTGATGGCCAACAACTTCTCCCACACCCAGACAGCAAGCCTCCACACTCGCCACGGATACTATTTTAACTCCGTGACGCCGTGTGAGGAAATCAAGCCCATTCCCACCCTGAGCTGCCATGCCTTCCAAGAAAGCAGGCAGCACGAACAAAACACACACACAAGACACACACCAAATCAAACAAACAAACCCAGAAGTAAAGAAAGGAAAAAAAGACAGGAAACACAGGAAAAAGCGAATACACGCGTTCACACTCACTAAGCTCACACACACTCCACAAACGCCCACGCATACGCAGCGAGAGAGAGAGAGAGAGAGAGAGAGAGAGAGAGAGAGAGAGACACACGGAGAGAGAGACAGAGAGAGAAGAGACAGAGACACACAGAGAGAGAGAGACAGAGAGACAGACAGAGAGAGAGACACAGAGAGAGAGACAGAGAGACAGACAGAGAGAGAGACACAAAGAGAGAGACAGAGCGAGAAGAGACAGAGACACAAAGAGAGACACACACAGAGAGACAAACAGAGAGAGAGACACACAGAGAGACAGAGAGAGAGAGAGAGACACACAGAGACACACAAAGAGAGAGACAGATAGAGAGAGACAGAGAGAGAGAGACACACAGAGAGAGACACAGAGATAGAGAGACAGAGAGCGAGACACACACAGAGAGAGACACACACAGAGAGAGACACACAGAGAGAGACAGAGAGAGACACAGAGAGAGAGACAGAGAGACACAGACAGAGAGAGACAGAGAGACAGAGAGAGACACAGACAGAGACACAGAGAGAGAGAGACAGAGAGAGACACAGATAGAGAGAGACAGAGACACAGAGAGAGACACAGAGAGAGAGACAGATAGAGACAGATAGACAGAGAGAGAGACACACGGAGAGAGAGACAGAGAGAGAAGAGACAGAGACACAGAGAGAGAGACAGAGAGACAGACAGAGAGAGAGACACAGAGAGAGAGACAGAGAGACAGACAGAGAGAGAGACACAAAGAGAGACACAGAGAGAGAGAGACAGAGCGAGAAGAGACAGAGACACAAAGAGAGACACACACAGAGAGACAAACAGAGAGAGAGACACACAGAGAGACAGAGAGAGAGAGAGAGACACACAGAGACACACAAAGAGAGAGACAGAGAGAGAGAGACACACAGAGAGAGACACAGAGATAGAGAGACAGAGAGCGAGACACACACAGAGAGAGACACACACAGAGAGACACAGAGAGAGAGAGAGAGAGAGAGAGAGAGACAGAGAGAGACACACAGAGAGAGAGACAGAGAGACACAGACAGAGAGAGACAGAGAGACAGAGAGAGACACACAGACAGAGACACAGAGAGAGAGACAGAGAGAGACACAGATAGAGAGAGACAGAGAGAGACACAGATAGAGACACAGAGAGAGAGACACAGACAGAGACACAGAGAGAGAGACAGAGAGAGACACAGATAGAGAGAGACAGAGACACAGAGAGAGACACACAGACAGAGACGCAGAGAGACAGAGAGAGACACAGATAGAGAGAGACAGAGAGAGACACAGATAGAGAGAGACAGAGACACAGAGAGAGAGAGACACAGATAGAGAGAGACAGAGACACAGAGAGACACAGAGAGAGACACAGAGAGAGGGGGGGGGGGATGCTGGGAGCGGGTGAGCTGCGCAATTAGCTAGTTAAGTGCGTGTCGAGGAATCAACCGAAACTTACCGTGAAGCTTAGTATTTATTAACAGTAAGCTGTGTTAAGAACCATTTTCACCATGTTTTTCTAAAGTTTGGGACCTCTGCATTCTGTATTTGGGAATAATAGAACACATAATGTTACCTTACTTGACGCTAGCTAGCAATCGAAAGCCTTTAGCTCAAGTAACGTCTTATATATTTCTTGTTTAGACTACATTAAAATGCGCGTTAACACGTAGAATTTGGTCGTGTTAACATGTTATATTTTTGCATGTTAACACGACAAAAACCGACGCGTTAACAGGTCAGGTAGATTTTCTACGCCTTAAACGTCATGACGTTTAACCATGACACGCATATACCTGTCACAGCCAACGGGTTGTTCCATTCTTGTCTACCAGGGGTGTTAGAAAGGAAGTCTGAGGCACAGCGATTTTGTTTCCAGCTGAATAGTTCGCGGAGCACACAAACCACAATATTAGGCTCAGCTATGGCTCACATTGAGTTCCGGCAGTTAACTTTATGATGATGCACTGTTTATCCCATTCAATTTCAACTTCAATATCAATATGAGTTATAATCATTTCTAAATCTGCTTGTAATGTACCAGTCCTACCACTAGGCGTTACTATGCACACTCACATGTTTGTGCCTTCAGTGAATAAAGATGAGTTACCAGCAAGTATGAGCAACCATATATAATGCTGTATGTCTTATCTTTAACATAACAGCTTTATATTGATGATCCTGTAATGTTTTGGTATGTACTTATCAGTGGGCTACATATGCATCTCAATATTTCTGCAGAGGAAAAGAAAATTGGATTTTTTTTAGCGATTCTACCATCCCCTGTTTCCTGGGGCTCACAGATGTTACAGATTAAATAAGATCAGAATCAGCTTTACTGCCAAGCAGGTTTACACATACAAGGAATTTACTTTGAAGTTTAAAGTTCACAAAAAGATATTAAAGAATATCGTAGAAAAGGATTCAGTCGTAGTCATCTGGACAATGTTTTCAAATCCAAGATGTTTCGGCTCCCATCCGGAAGCCTTCTTTTGTTTCCATGATGGCCCAGTAATCAGTGATCAGGCCTGTTGTTTTCTGGCTGCACCTCCCTCAGCACTGATAAGTACCTGATTAGCATGTGATTGGCTTGACCACGGTGTTAATACCCTGTGGTAAACGTTGGGCAGATTGAATCTCAGACCACCATTTCTGTTCAAAGAGTGTAACTTAAAGAGAAGCATTTATGAATTTAGAACAAAAACCGGTGACAACTCTTGTAAAAAATATCTTGGGCAGTAATGGAAGTATCTGAAGAGCTGATTTAGCTGGACTGTGGTTAGATCTGGTCGCACCTGAATCCACACAAGAATTATATTAGTTAACGCTATGTAATCCAAAATGCCGAATCGTTACAGGTGCTGACCTTATTAATAATTAGATTGGGAAACGGCCAGAGTCAGACATGATTGGAAACATACAGTTTGTCACTGTTGTTATTAAATTGCAACAATGTAAAATTTCTAATGTAGAGCAATGTAATTGAAATTGGAACAAGATTACAAACGTTACCAATTATGTTCTAACGTTAGTTAAAGTAGGGCTTGAACTGAGCTGGTATTTTTCTGCCCTTGTGTACCTTACTGATAATTGCTTACTGTCAGTCATGTTAATCAGGTATGCATGTTGTGATTATTTTAAGAGTTGGATGTTATTGTTGTTTTCTGACTAAGCAAGCAACATAAGCCTGCTTGCGCAGAAAATGTTATATTTTGTTCTCTGTTCTTATCTTATCAATTATTAATGAAAAGGTTAGTGTTACAGTCATGATTGATTGTGAATGTTGGGTAACACTGTCTGAACCTGGACACAAACATGAACAAAGTAGCATCTTTTAGCTGAAACCAAGAGAGGGATGACAGTCAGTGAATAGAACAGTTAAAAGTGTGCGTTGGCCGGGAATCGAACCCGGGTCAACTGCTTGGAAGGCAGCTATGCTAACCACTATACCACCAACGCCTGATGAAGACGTGTACTATAAAAGTACAATAAGAGAATAAAAGTAAACAAGTAAAGGTGGTGAGACCAGCGATGTTGGACAGCTTAGAGACAGTGGCACTGAAGAAAAGACAAGAGGCAGAGCTGGAGGCAGCAGAGCTTAAGATGCTGAGGTTCTCTTTGGGAGTGACGAGGACGGACAGGATCAGGAACGAGGACATCAGAGGGACAGCTCATGTTAGATGTTTCGGAGATAAAGTCAGAGAGGCCAGATCGAGGTGGTTTGGACGTGTTCAGAGGAGAGACTGTGAATATATTGGTAGAAGGATGCTGAGGCTGGAGCTGCCAGGCAGGAGGTCTGGAGGAAGACCAAAGAGGAGATTTATGGATGTAGTGAGAGAGGACATGAAGTTAACTGGTGTGAGTGAAGAGGACGCAGAGGACAGGGTTAGATGGAGGCACATGATTCGCTGTGGCGACCCCTGAAAGGGAACAGCCGAAAGGAAAAGAAGAAGAAGGTGTTGTGTTACAGGCAGAGCTCTATATTTATTATATTTAGTGATAGTGTTTCGATCACGGTTATTTTTGTGAGCTCCTATGCAGCTTATCAGAGTTTCCGTAGTGTAGTTATTATCACGTTCGCCTAACACTCGAAACCGAGCGGAAACATTACGAAAGAGTGTTAGCTTTCTCTGAGAGCCACACACAAGCTGTCGTTGTAAGCATGTGGATAATCATGTCTCTAAAACACAACCTGTTAGAGATTACCAGTTAAGATTTTGATCTCATATGTAGTTTACCTTAGAACATCGATAGAACACCACAGAATCATCAGGTAGGATGTCGCTATTAAATTCCTCCTCAATAAAAAAAAAAACATGTTACGCCCAACGTGGGGCTCGAACCCACGACCCTGAGATTAAGAGTCTCATGCTCTACCGACTGAGCTAGCCGGGCTTAGTGGTTGCCCCAAAATATGTATAAATATGTTTTTATGCCATTATACCATTGCTTTCAATTGAAGCAAATTTTTGTCTGCCAGTGAAAACACTAAAATAAAAAAATACAATTTCTCAATATGCAGTATTCTCTGATTAGGCAACTCCTGGCCTTTGATGAGATTAGAGTATACAGAGAGCTGCATTGGTACTGTACCATTATGTCCATTCATAAAAACTGCTGTTCATTAAGTTACACACTCCTCGTTAGTATAGTGGTGAGTATCCCCGCCTGTCACGCGGGAGACCGGGGTTCAATTCCCCGACGGGGAGATATTACATTTTCCCTCATCTAATTTTGTCTTACTCAAAACATAGTTTAAAACAAATGCATACTGCTGTTAAATATTTTCCTTATGCGTCTTCATCAGATGTCAGAATGTCAGATTGTCGGCTTAGTATCTGTGACTTCGACTTACCACAGGCTTCTGATGAGATTTTTAAACAGATCTAGCGATAACAGCCATTTTGCCCAACTCATGAGGAAATAAGTAGGGCTGCAGTTATCGATTATTTTGAATTCATTTTGAACACATTTTGAATTCCTCGACCCAAAAAGTCCCAGAAACCATGTACTGTGCAGCATTGCAGGCCAAACCATTGAAAAGATCATTTCCAACATGGCAGATGGTAGCCATTCTGGATTTGCTTTGTTTCTTGGACAAAAAAATATATATATATATATATATATATATATATATATATATATATATATATATATATATATATATATATATATATATATATATAAACTTTGTCCTTCACTCTCATGGTGGTCTCATTCTTCGAGCTCGGGTCCTCTACCAAAGGTCTGGGAGCTTGAGGGTTCTGCGCAGTATCTTTGCTGTTCCCAGTACTGCGCTCTTCTGGACCGAGATGTCTGGTGTTCTTCCAGGGATCTGCTGTAGCCACTCCTCCAGTTTGGGGGTCACTGCCCCGAGTGCTCCAATGACCACGGGCACCACTGTCGCCTTCACCTTCCAGGCCTTCTCCAGCTCTTCTCTGAGCCCTTGGTACTTCTCTAGCTTCTCATGTTCCTTTTTCCTGATGTTGCCATCACTTGGTATTGCCACGTCAACCACAACGGCTTTCCTCTGCTGTTTGTCAACCACCACGATGTCAGGCTGGTTCGCCATTACCATTCTGTCAGTCTGAATCTGGAAGTCCCACAGGATCTTGGCTCGGTCATTCTCTACCACCTTTGGAGGTGTTTCCCACTTTGACCTCGGGGTTTCCAGTCCATGCTCCGTGCAGATGTTCCTGTACACTATGCCAGCCACTTGGTTATGGCGCTCCATGTATGCTTTCCCTGCCAGCATCTTACACCCTGCAGTTATGTGCTGGATTGTCTCAGGGGCCTCTTTGCACAGCCTACACCTTGGGTCTTGTCTGGTGTGGTAGATCTGGGCCTCTATTGCTCTGATGCTCAGGGCCTGCTCCTGTGCAGCCATGATGAGTGCCTCTGTGCTGTCCTTCAATCCAGCCCGCTCTAGCCATTGGTAGGACTTCTTGATATCAGCCACTTCAGTTATGTTCCGGTGGTACATCCCTGAGACATTCCCTGAGCACGTCATCTGTTGGGGCCTTATCTTGGATGTACTTGTGGATCTTGGATGTTTCATCCTGGATAGTGGCTCTCACACTCACTAGTCCACGGCCGCCTTCCTTACGGCTAACGTACAGTCTCAGGGTGCTGGTTTTGGGATGGAGCCCTCCATGCATGGTGAGGAGCTTTCGCGTCTTAACGTCTGTGGTTTGTATCTCTTCCTTTGGCCACTTCATTATTCCCGCAGGGTATCTGATCACTGGCAGGGCGTAGCTGTTTATTGCCTGGGCCTTGTTCTTGCCATTGATATATATATAACACAGCTGACAACAACTGGTGCACTGCCAAAACTGGCAAAACTCGCACTATATATATTTTTTTTTACCAGTATATTTGGCCATGTTTTATTTTAGCTGGCAATATGTATCATTGCAAATTTGAAAGAATGTTCTGTTACTTGTGTCTACTGTGCTGTCATCTATCCATAACACTGAGCCTGGTATTACACCTAATCATATTAGACAACATCATATTACAGTGACAGTGATGATGATGATGACAGTGAAGAAAAAGCTTATTCCCTCATCTCCCTCCCCACCCTTTTCTAAACTTGTGTCCCTCTCTCCTGTCAGTTCTCTATATGTGTCACACTACTCAGTGAATGCCTAGATTGACAGAAGATAACAAACAGATACAACAGACAAAGATTGAAAAAACAAATAAGCTGTAAGAAACTGACAAACACCAGTTCTCCCTCAAGACACAAAGGTAAGAATTTATGGCTGATTTTATTTGGTTACCATGCAGATATTTGTAATGTATGTCTAGTATTCTATTATCTGTGTCTTTGTTGCTGTTTTTTTCTTTCACAAAAAGGTGAGTTCTGGACCTACAAGTATAGTTTCAACACACTAAAATGCTTCTGTAAGAGACTGGGTTTATTTTATAAACATCACTGTTTAGCAGTCATGGACACTTGGTTTACAACAAATTGACATTCAGATATTTTCTGTGTATATTTATTGTTGCAGTACTGCATTTTATTTTTTCCTAAGCAGCACATGCATATAAAGTGTCCACTTTCTTAACGGCATTTGAGTTAATTAAAACCAACCATGCAAGAAATGTATCGCTTTGATAACATGAAGGAATTAGCTGCCTCAGACTAATGGGCATTAACAGTTTTATGAGTGACGTAGTGTTGATTAGGACCCTGTTGTCATTGGCAGCTCAGCTCTAGCAGCATAATAGCTTTCCATGTGGCTTTACAGGCGTATCCAGGGGAGAAGTGGTTTCCTCATGAGTGTATTCCTTGATACTCAGAGCACCAGTGCTCACTCAGCACCTAACCACGATGTCATAATTGCTGTTGGTTTATTTACAATTGAACGGAAGCATTCATGCTACATTTTGGTTACTTTGACAAGAGAAAAAGAGAGGTCATGAGTGCGAAGGAACCCAAATATGATGATTTGACATTACAGAATTACATTCAAGAACTATGTAATCTATTTAATCAGTGATTATGTAGCATTCAATGAATCATAAAATGATTAAGTAACAGTCTCCCCTTTTCTCTCTAAAACTGTCACCAGAGGGTAATCTTAGATTTTCAGGACCATAACAATAGAATAAAACTGGGTTACAAAAAGGTAAACAGAATGACAGACTTAGCAAGCAAATTATGTCATATCACACGCACATACATAATAAGATGTCCTAGGCATGTGTACATGTTAGGTAATCTCAGCATAATCTGATAAGTAAACTTCAGCCTGGCTCACAGTAAGTGGTTGTGACAACAGTGTGTCCAACTGCATGGACCCATGCACATGTACACACACAGTATTGCAGATAGTTAGGTGTCAAAAGTGTTAAATATTGCTGTTATTGCTTTTTCTCACTATTTTGGCCTTTTGTCCACACTAAAACAGCATTTTACCCCAAAAACAATGCTTACCCAGGTTTATTCCTGGGTGTATTTTGTTGTCTGGTGGTGTATTTTGGCAATATGTAGACAAAGTCATGTCAAATCATGAAATAAGGATAGCTCTATCAAACTCACAATGAAGTATACTTGGAGAACATTATCAACATCCAACACTTCTGAGGTAAACAGGATTTGGGGCTCTAGGGTCGTGCTAACCTTGCACTCGCCACCCACGAACGTAGATCCCTATGCAGTTAGCCATAATGGCTGTTCCAGGCGGCTTCTTTCTGTCAGAGACTCACAGACAAGATTTTTAAATGACATGTAAAAAACATGCTTATTTGGAAAGCTATAGGAGGCTCCTGTAGCTTGCCCCGATATAGGTTGTTTTGCGCAAGTCCTCGTTTTCCACAAATTTCTACAACAGAGGTGGCGAGTGCAGAGTTAGCACATCCCATAGAGCCACAATAGCCACATTTATGGGAAATACGCCAGGTTGAAATAAACTAGAATTTGCCTTTAAGAGTTGGAATTTAGATGGACTTGGCTTTGAAAGGGCACATCACCTCACCTGCTCTCTGTGTGGGCCGGTCAGGTTATCCAGTTTGTGTGTTCTCTGTATTGCAGACTGCTACCAGGATGTCTGGCTGTACCCAGGAAGAGGAGGAGTTGCCTGCCAATCACACAGGTCAGAGGCATAAGTCAGAAAGACGCAGTAGACATGGCAGCTCAGTATAGTGTAGCTTTTGTAAATCATCACAACAGATGTACTATTAAAATGTTTATCTGTCTGTCTATAAAACGTTTGATTGAGGCATCAATTGATGGGCACTTGATGGTCTTACTAACTTCAATGCAGCTTCAACTGTATATTTTTGTGGGCATTTCTTTGTGTCTGCAGGTCCAAAAGGGGTGATTAATGACTGGCGAAGGTTTAAGTTGGACAGCGTGGATCAGACTGTCCCCCAAAGCAAGAGAGAGCTGCTCAGACAAATGTCCAGTCCACGAGAGGATGACAAGGAGAGACTCAACAGAAAGGTGGATGGAAACACACACAGAACTTCACACATAGGAAAACATACCATTGACAGATTTTATAGTTAATAAGAGGAAGACAATAGACTTGACCACAATTGGACAGATATGTGCCAACAAAAACAAAAAGATAAGTACAAACAAAGAAGAGAATCAAAATCACAGACTGGGGCATCCGTACACAGACAAAGTAACAGACATTTACAGAAAGACAGACACAATCAAACAAAAACATACAGTACATACAACAACAATCTACTGCGGATTGGATTGTACGTCATTTGTGTGTGGCTTTGGACAAAAGCGTCATTTATCTGTAGCAAAAAAGCAAAGCAGTAATATAAATTTCCTCAACTGTAGATGAGTGTTCAGGAGTACGAACTGATCCAAGAAGAGGATGAACGCTGCCTGAAACGCTACAGAAAACAGTGTATGCAGGAAATGCACGAGCGCCTGAGCTTTGGTCCTACATTTGAAGCGGTCTACGAGCTTGAAAGTGGAGAAGCCTTCCTGGAAGTCATAGAGAAGGAACATCGGTTGACCCTAGTGGTAGTCCACATCTACCAGCACGGTGTCAAAGGTTAGGTTTTTTTATCATGTGTTTGTTCAAGTCTTAGCTCATTGACTCACAACGACAGTATAGTCTCACTGATGACATAACATGTACTCCAGAAATATCTATGTATTCCCGTGGGATAGTTCACTGCAGTGCTGTTCGCTAATAGTTATGCGTGCATTATTTGTCCTTTGTCAGGCTGTGAACAGCTGAACTCATGTCTGGACTGTCTGGCTTCGGAGTACCCCAGCGTTAAATTCTGTCGTATTGATGCTGTGGCGACAGGTGCTGCTGAGCGTTTCTCCTCTGAGGTTAGTAAACTATTAAAAACAGAAACAGCTAAGAAAAAGATGAAGGTAATATTATTATATAATAATAGAGTGGCTAATAATTGATTGAATTACAATAATCCCCATTGGGACATTAGTCTGTAGTAGTATTAGCAGTGTCATTTCTAGTAGTGATAGTAAGTTTGTAGCCACACTGCTATGAAGAACTGCGAGGTTATGAGAGGTTAACTGACCGTTAAACCCCTCCCATGAACAGCAACTGTCCAAGCGGTGTGCCTGCGGCACTAGAAAGAGCAATACTTGGTATCTAAAGAGTTTGTTGCTTTTCAAAACCAGAAGCAAAGAGCACAAGTCTAAGTGTTTGCATCATTACACAGCGCTTGTTATGGTATCATATATTAACCCTTTTTGACCAAAAAGTTCAAGGAACTACGAAACCAGTGAAACTAAACAAGGAAGTAAACGTCCCTTTTGCACATTTCTGTAGGTGTTTCCACTGCATCTGAAGAACTGTGAAGAGTAGGCAAATCAAACTGATGACGGATTGTAAAACTGACATTTGAAATGCAATTTTCACATCACGGAGTGATTCTGTAGCGTGTATTTACTGTAGTGTGACTCTGGACACCTTTTCATTTCAGTCGTCAAAACTGACGGTTGCCAGCTAAAAATGAAATGCCTGCTTTTGTCTTCTTCCGTGTGAAATAATGGAGCCATTGTTTCAAAACATTACTATGAATATCAAGTGGTAAACCTGCCACTGTTATCATTGTAAACTGCGTCATGCTGCAATGGGCAGCTTGACATGTGCAGCAACAATAACTAAATGCATTTTAATTGTATTAAAATGCAGCTTGATTTTTCAGTTGCACCCTTACACTTAGAGGCTGTAATAACAAAAACAGTTGGCAGTTGTAATAAACGGTAAATGGCTACATTTATACACACACACACACACCAATGGCAGTGAGCTACTGTACCATGCAGGGGGCTGGTCTGACCATCGAGAGCAATTTGGGGTTCAGTGTCTTGCCCAAGGACACTTTGACATGTGGACAGGGACCGGCAACCCTGCGATCAGTGGACGACCCGCTCTACCTCCTGAGCCACAGACACCCATTACTGAAATTGTAGTAGCATTGACTTGAACTCCTTGTTATTGAAAAAAGTTATAATATTATTGTTACAAGATGCTGAGTACTGACTATATTAAAACCAGTGTCACTGTCACTATTGAATTATCAACCTCAGAGACAGCCTACAAGTAAATTTTGATTCCTGCTAATATCCTTCCAGGTTCTTCCTGCCCTGCTGGTGTACAAAGCTGGTGAGTTACTGGGTAATTTCCTGGCTGTTACCAAACACTTCAATGAAGAGTTCTTTGCAACGGATGTGGAGGCGTTTCTTAATGGATACGGCCTGTTACCTGAGAAGGAGTTCACAGCATGTGCTGATGATGAGGACGAGGGAGGGGACGTGGAATAGAAAGAGAAGGAAAGAGTGTAATTGTAGTGGAGGGCAGTGGATAAAAGCAGAGGAAGAGGAAACAGGAAGAGGGGATAGAACAGTAAAGGGACAAAGGAAAGGAGAGCAGAGGAAAGGAATTGAGGAAAGAAGTGGCGGAAAACAGTGGGACAGTGTTCCAGTCATGACACACACACACACACACACGAGTTAAGAAAGCATATACATTGCATGTGCAGGTAAACACACATAATAGAAAACATCCACCAGCCCACACTGAATGCTGATTGTATTTAGAAGCAATTAGGTGTAAATCACATGGTGTGAGAAATACTGCTTTGCAGTCATGTCATAGCTTTACAATAAAAGATTACTCTACCAAAGAGCTCTCTGTCTGTGTCTGTCTGTGTAACATTGTACAAGCTACTATTGGACTGCAAAACCCCCAATGGTACATATCTGATCTTATCATCATCACCATTTCAATATAGTCTTTCAGCAGGTCAACTCTGGCAGTATTTTTATGTGCAATATGTATATTTACGCCAGTAGCACATGGTGGTGGAGCATTATGTAATCATGGAGGGGAGTGTATCTACCAGGCCAACTTTTCCATGAAGTTCTGATGAATCACCATCCATCCCTGTGCCAGTCTATACCACCGACAACATTTGGGGAAGTTTCTGGTGTTTTTTGTGTATTTCTTTTTTATTTTTAGCCACTGTGCTTCTGTCCCCCAAAAATAATGTAAAAGTGCCTGAAGCAAACAAAAAATTGTGCCAGCTTATGTCAATCAATCAAGGTAACTAAACCCTAAATTGATTGTTATTTGGTGAATGCACACTATTTTTATGTGGCTGTAATATGGGCCCATATGATCAGATCTGCGTGTCTTACAACTGTACCTCAAAGGTAGGTAACAGTGTGTGACACTCTTTATTTAGTTTCATGCTTTCCACCATGAGTTTTGCTTACAATCTCTTCCAACAAACATACATAATACCTTGATGTAAAAGATAGTATACAGTATACTATCCTAGGATGGTGCCAGGCTAAGATGAAACATTAATACATTCACATAGGGCCTCATAAACGTACTTCCATACTTCATTGAATTGCTTTGTTTTATTGTTATCTTCAGACAGTGTCTTTTCTATGGTCAAATAATATGTCATCAATTCTTTCCAAGTCTGTAAAGTTGGAGCATCTGTGTTTTTCCCAGTGTTTTAAAATGAGCTTCTTATAAACAAGGGAGGAAAACATAATTTGCCATCCCATAGGGTATCTTATTTTTTCAGCATTCTGAAAAATACACAACTCATTCCACACTTTGTTTACTTTTGTACAAACCCAGAAGGAATGCACAAGGGAGTCATGAGTGTAGTATTCTTGTCATCAATTTGTATTGTATTAAACATAGATTTTCATTTGTGGTAATGCTGTCAGTGAGGTATAAGCATTTCTTCCATTTTGTGTTGGCTTCTTTAAAATGGAGATCTTTTATCATTTATCATACAATTTTTGCAGTGAGTAATTTTTAAATTGTTCCTTCAGCTGCATGTTGTATATTCTGTCAATTCATTGTTTCTTTTTTCCTTCTTTAAGCAGAACATCCTCAAAGGGTCCTGCAACCAAATCATAGTATAAATTAGTCTGCCAAACTAGATTTGATGCCATTTTGAATTTTTGACAGCTCCTAAACCATAGGTCCGATTGCCTCCACATTTTCGGTGGATCATCATTGGACGAAGCTTATCAAAAGCTGTATAAAGCTTGTTGATATCTTATTTAGTTTTCAAGATATTGACCAATGAACTTTAAAAGAGGCCTGGTTCAGCACATACATAGACCAAAGTCAATAACCGTTGGGCCAATCATCACAAAACTTACAGGATATGTCCACTTAAGTACCTGAAACATACCCTGAAAGTTTCCTTCAAATCGACCGCTAGGAAGCGCTACAATGGCAAAAAATGTGCGTGGCTTTTTTCACGTCTGGCCACATTTGACCAGGTCCAGATCAAAAGCTTTAAACTTCTATCGGTCTGTGTTAGCTTGAACCTCGGTTCTTCATCTGTGTTATTAATTATACGATCTATATAAAACAGCTGTGAGGCATAATAGTACAGTTCTAAATTTTTGAAATGTAAGACCTTCGATTCTTGGATTTTGAAGAAGAGCTCTACTCAGCCGATGTGCTTTATTAGACCAGACAAAAGAGGTGAGTAAGGCATTAAGTTGCATAAAAAAGTGTTTTGGGGGGATTAAAGGTATCGTGTTCAGTTCATTAATTAAAGAGACAAAGTTATCTTTGTATAATTGTGTTTTTCCAGAACTTATATTGCAACCTAGGTATCTTATCTTTTTTGTCCATTGAAGATTCTTAAAGTCTTCTGGAATGCTACAAGATCCTTTATTGATTTGCATCAATTCAGTTTTTTCAATGTTCATCTTATAACCTGATATTTTGGAGAAATCCTCTATAATCTCCATAACCCTTGGAAGAGACGATTTAATATTTGTTAAATATAACATCAAATCATCAGCAAATAAATCCAATTTATATTTTTCTTTGTCTACTTTTCTGCCACTCACTTCCTCCGTCTGTCTGATTTTCTGAGCCAAAGGTTCGATTGCCAACACAAATAAGGAGGGAGATAACAGGCATCCTTGTCTAGTGCTTCTTTTAAATCTAAATATCTCAGATAAAGTTCCATTAACATAAACCTGTGCTGTTGATGATTTATAAATTGTCTTTATCATGGTAGTTATTTCTTCAGGAAATTCATACATTTCTAATACTTTAAAGACATAGGCCTATTCCAATCAGTCTAAAGCTTTCTCTGCATCCACCGCCATCAATGTCAAGTCTAGTTTTTGCTTCTTGGCATATTGTATTAACGATATACCGGTTCTAACATTAGTTTTAAGACGTCTTTTTTGTATAAAGCCAGTTTGATTGTAATGAATTATATCTGGGAGTATTTTAGCAATTCAATTATTTAGATTTGGTAATAATTTTATTGTCACTATTACAGGTCCATAGTCAGCTGGAGTGTTACCCTCCCGTCGTGGTTTTGGTATCGCATTGCTAACTGCTTGATACATTGTCTGTTATTAATAACATTGAAAATTAATAAGCTAATCTGTGTCCAGAATATAGAATAAAATTTGATTGGTAATCCATCCATGCCTCCACCTTTTTTGGAAGGAAGCTATCAATTGCGCTTTTAACTTCTGGCATTATTTCCTTTCTTAGATCCTCTTTCCGCTCCACTGATTTAAACTTGACTGATTTTAGAAAGGGCATCGGATCAAAATTCTTTATTATGTCAGATTTATACGAATTTCCAAAATATGCTGCAAACTTTTGATTAATTATTTCATTGTCTGTTATTGGCATGTTGGAAACTGTGTCCTTCAGTGCTACGTTATGCCTTTTTACTACTCTTTTGACTAAAAATCTCAATTGTTTACCTGTTTTATTTGCTGCTATATAAGATATTCTATTTGAATTATGCTTAATATCTTGAACTTTTTTAAGATTATCATCATATTCTAATTTTTGCAATCTTTCTAAGGCATCTTTGGTGTGAGTTTTTTAATGAATATTTTGGAGACAATTGATTTTTCTACTCTGTCAATCTCTTTATCTAATTCTTGCTTCTTTTTTTAACTGAAAATGATATCATTATTCCTCTCATCTAGGTATCCCATATAATATCTATTGGAGGTCTATCTGTAGTTAATGTATTTTCAAAATTTCTACTTTTTATGAATTTAAGAAATTCTGTATCGATTAGATCAGTTAGTATCGGTATCTGCATCACATTCACTACCTTTCATCCCATATAATATGAATGTGGCTAAAGCCCACTGAAAATGTTCTGCCCATTCACGACTAAAATCCATAAGAATTAATAAAGAGAACATGGTCATCAGGTGTACCATTATTTTTATTGATTTTAGTTCTCAAGACAAGCACAGATAACATTGATAGTTACCAGATCTGTGTTTATAGCCAAAGCCAATTTCCAATACAAGTCCTCTGGCAACAAAACCCATGATTAGTAAAAAAAACAAAAGCCCTCTAAATTATATCCTGGTCCTGAAGGTTCGTGTGTTAGGGTAACAAGAGGTGATCAAGATAAAAGCAAGAAAACATCAATCACAGCGACTTGAAAGTTTTAAGTCATTTGGACTATCATCATAATAAAGCGAAGCACCAAGGGAAAGGATTGACCCTGTTGCTGGACTCTTGGATACACCGCTTGGAAGCATCATCGCTCCGCATTGGGTGGAGGGATAGTTGTTCCCCAAGTTTAGCCTCTCAGGGAGCTGCTGCCTCTCAACCTGCTGTACAATTAAAACGGTGTTGGTTTGTAGATGGACACGTGTTATGGTAAACCATTGTTAAGATTATGTTTACGATCTAATGCCAATCTTTTTAACTGGGGCGGTATTTGTATGCAGCACGAGAAGAAATGCTGCCTGAGAGTCTCAACTCTGGGAAAAAAATAGAAAGCGCGGAAGGAACAACGCCACGTTTGTAGTCCATTCTTGCTGTTATGACAGTGGTGCTAGCGATTAGCACACGGGTTTGTATGGTCGTGATTCTGGGGATTCACTAAATGTGATCGAGCTATTAAATTCAATTAAAATCTGAAACATAACATTTGAGGAAGATGCAGGATGACGCGCGCTACCTCAAACGGTGAGACGCAACAAAGCTAACATGATTGTAACGTTAACTATACAATATTTTTTGTGAAAAAGTAACATTAGCTAGCTAACCTTACTACAGTTCCTCTTGTACGTTAACGTTAATATATTTAAAATATGGTATCCATAGTTCTGCGTCAGCAGTAACTATAGACGTTTAACAAGCACCTGGATGAGACTAAGGACTGATTGTGATTGAAATGGCATCGTATCTAGTTAGACCTAGTGCGTGCGTGCGGTACCACCAAACTTCGGGCAATTTCATGGTTTCTTGCTCGCCAGGAAAGGCGAGCACCAAGTGTAAGATGATTTACCAGCTTTTGTAAACCACTATGACCCACCAATCAGTTCGGCATGTATGTAATGCACAGATAAGACACATACTTGAAAGAAATCTCACATTGTACGACCCGCCCCTTTGTGGAAGATAACGCTAACTAATGCAAGTAGGGACGTTATCTGTGTAAATCAGTGCAAGGATCCAAACCCGTATTGCGTGATTAATTTTCACAGTGCCGAATCCACCACAAGACCATAAAATCATTAAAAATGTATTTAATTTTCCAACCCACCTAAATTTTCGCCGGTAAACACCATTTAACCGTTGGATTGTTAAACGGGGTTTTACATTACATTCCGTCAATCAAAGAGGCTGGGATATCTGGGTTACAGCTAATATAGCTAGCAAGCTCCTGTGAAAGGGTGACCGATAAGCTAAGGGTTAAAGTGAGTAGCTGTCTTATGTTGAATGTGTTTACTGTCTGGTAGTTTACGCTGTGAGTTGAGCTAATCTTTCTAATTATCCAACCGTTTATGGAAACATGTTAGCCAGCCAGTCCAGCCATTTGTATGTCGCTGTCTGGGCGTGTCTCCCAATATATGACGTTATTGTTATGGTGAATGGATAAATGTTAGTATGAGAAAGTTCTAATCAAAATTCTGTGAAAGAGGTATGGTATAAAAATCCCGGCTATGGAATGTTTGAAATGTGGAAATGGAGACACATTTGATGGCCATAGTCGTGTTCTTGAGAGAGACATTGACTTCCCCCTCCTCATTTATTGTGGAATTCATTCATTTGAAACTTAAGCCCAATGCAGGGTTTATTTAATATCTAAAATGAGTTCACTGGAGTTTTACAAAGTTACGGAACAAAGATTAAATGTTTGAGTTATTAACTGTCTGTTCATCATCACCCAAAGCAAAGTGACTGCGGGCAGTTTGGACGTCCATCCCACAGAGAAGGCCCTTGTGGTCCACTATGAGGTGGAAGCGTCTATTCTGGGAGAGAGTGGAGGTCAAATGTTGGGCGAACGCAAGGAGGGACAAAAAATGTGAGTGTATTCTTAATTTTCTTCACACAACTCTCATTCTTTCTCACGTCCTTTTGGGCTATTTTTCCCTCTCTTCCTCTTCTTGAATTGAAATGGAGCGAAATCTGTCATTAAACTTTATTCCTGGTTACAGTTGATTTTCTGTTTGTGTTATCTTCCTTCTCTCACCGATTTCCATTGTTGTCTACCTGCTTTCATTTATTTTCATCCTTATTTGAATTGGATTAGTTTTATTCAGGTTGGTCCTTGAAATCACCATTGTGTTACTCTTATCCATGTAGACTGGATAGGAGTACGTAGGTAGCCATATTTTTGATTGGTATGCTAAAATGGTATGGACCAGTGTCATGCAAACTGACTCCACCAATGTGACATCAACTGGTTCTTAAAATCTCTGAGAAATTCCTAAATGCTGTTGGTAGAAGTCTTATTTTTCATTGTGTTATGACAAGATTCTTTACACCACATGTCCATTCTTAGATGAATACCGAACATACGTAATAGTCCAATTTGCAATAAAAAAAAATTCATGTTATTTTTCCCAAATGTATACTATTAAAACTTTCATCAGATGTGTTTAATCAGTAACAGGCTAGTTTTTCCAGCTTCATTTTAGCTTTTCCAACGGTCTTTCTGTTGCAGGTATGTAAGTAGCGTAAGGGATAATGTTCAGCCAGCCAGACATTATTGCAAAATTGACCCTGACCGGCTTGCTGTACATTATCCCACTTATTACACGGATATTTACTAAAAAAATAAATAATTTGACACACAATATTGATTTAAAAATGATTTTATTGATTTAAAAATGATCAGAACTGTGTCCATAGCAACGGTCTGATCTTCAGAAATAACAGACTGTAGAATGCTGTAATTGACCAATGAGAATTCAGTATTCAACAAAGCCGTGTAGTATTGAATTGAAAAGTATTAAATTTAACTTACTCAAGTCTGCATTCTTATAAACCTGTTGAAAGTTGTGAAAATGAATGAAGTCACCCTTCTCTTTGTCCTCTCTTTCTCTCTCCAGTATCCGTGTGAAAAGTCTTTCTCCTACTACAGATGTGGGCGCTTTAGCCAAGAAAGTGGTGGAGGAATGTAAACTCATCCCTCCTTCCCGTTTGCCCCAGGTGGAGCAGCTCCTCTACTACTTGCAGAACAGGAAATCATCCCCAGTGGAGGGCAAAAGTCAGTCGTGTCACCGTTATTACACCCTTGTCGTAGAGTCTAAACATATCCAAGTTTTCACCATCAAAATTTCACCACAAACCTAATGGCACAATTTATTTCACTCATCTAGTCTGATATACAGAAACCCTGAGAGGCAAGTGAGGAAAAAAAATGATGGTGATTCATTTCTGATCTAAATTGTTTTCTCTCCTGTGTTTATGACCTAAGAACATGTTGGGGAAAAAAGGTTTTGCCAGGATAATCTTTAAGTTAGGAAATGCGGTAATGTTTTTTATTGTTGGTTTTTGTGTCACCAGTGGAAAAGAAAGAGAAAAGAACTATGAAGCCCAGAGAGCTGACACCGTTTGAAGGAATGGAGGTAACAACTTCAAACACTCATTGACTCTGTTTGTTCATGTATCTTGTTCATTCATAGCCATTTCAGTTTGATCTCAGTTCTCAGACAGGATTCACTAAATTTTGTTCTGTATTTTTCATGACCGTTCACTAACCCAGTGTTTCCCCTATGTAAGAGAATCATCTACTTTAATCACATAATTACACTTTAATACTCTCGTTTAAAGGGCACCGCCCTGAACCAGGGAAAACAAATAAACTACATTAATGAATAACTCGATCATTGAATTGATTAGTATTTTAAGAAGGATTCAATTATTTTCGAAAGATTGACCTCGTCTTCTGCTTCAAAGAAAACACACAGACAACGTCTTATTGATTAAATGAGGACATTTATTTATAGCTAAATGCCTAATAACTGAATAAATGAAGGACTGATGAGTATATGATAAAAAACGGATGAAAAAAGATATTGAATGATGATGTAAACCTTAAGGTATTGGCAATAGTGAGGTGAGGTACAGTATGTGCTCTTTTGTCAACTAGCCGAAGGATGAGGAGTTCTGGGTGTGGAGGAAGGCTTTTGCCCCGAAAACTCTATTCCTTTGTTGGAAACTTTTAACATGGCTATTCATGTTTTCCTGACTCTAGTGAAATTTAATTTAAGTTTTACGTGCTAAATATCACATAATCAAACATCACTATGGCCATGCAATCATGAACCAAAGCATAAAAGCACAAATTTTAACACTAAGTGACTTAAGGTTAAACAATACAGTTTGCTTTACATAATACTAGGGCTACCACTAATAACTATTATTCTATTGATTAATCTATCGAGTATTTTACAGATTCATTTTCCTAAAAAATCAAATAGACCATTTAATTTGAGTTCATTTTATTTTGACAAACTGTATGTCATTGTATAATGCAGCATAAAACAAAATGTAAACAAAGGTTTACATATGAAAGTGCAAAACTGTAGGTTTAAACTGGCAACGCCAACATGATAAAAACAAACACTGGCACCATCAATCAGCGTAAAATAAGCCCAGATTCTACCCTAAGCATTTTCTCAAACACTTCAATGGAATTTCTAAGGTAGCAGGCAGACGACTCTATGGCTTTATATTAAAGCTACAAGGACAAAATATATTAAAAAGCTCTCCTTACTAATGAATAGACAACACTATGGTTTCAGAAACGCAACCCGAACTGGGTCCTAAACGGTGCAGCAGAGTGTTTGTGAATGTTTGGGAGACATTCAGCCATTGTGATTACTACACCTATATGCAGCGCCGCCGCTATATAAAAATCTCCCTAAACGCAAAAAAAATATTGCTATCTCTACTTTAAGCAGCAGAGTCGGGGGCGAGCAAGGATTATAAAGCGAACACCCCCAGACATTGCCACCATTTAGCAGTCTGTTATTGGTTATTGGTCGTTTGAAAGCGCAGTTGGCAGCAAAGAAGGCTCCGCTGTCGACAACAAAGGCTGGGCTGCCGGTCCTGCCGACTACCTTTTCCAACGAAGTTCAGCGAAGACGTAGAGACGAACAGCTCAAGTAACAAAATAATCATAACGTACTCCTCATAATAAAGAGTACTAGACACTGGACTTGAACATAAAAGCGAACATATTCATTTACAGTGATCTTGATAAAACTATTGACAGTATGTGACTTCTTAAACTATATATGTATTTCATATTTTGATACATTTCTTATATGTTGTGATTGAAATTGCAAATGGAACATTTTCTGTTGACAGTGCCATAAATAATGTGCCATAGATCTACCAGTCCTATTCTTCAAAGTATAGCTTTCCAACTCACACACACCGAAAGTGATGAGTTCACCATAACGTTACATGAGTTCGCTGTCAAAATTTCTCCGCTTGTGGGCGGATTGGGGGTGGTCCCAGGGTAGACAGTCATTAGCAAATATTGGATCAAATTCCCGATTTATTTATGAATGTTACGTTAGGCCTATGCGTAGATGGTGTGGGTTTTTATTAGGCTATGTTTTCTGTTATGATTTGATTAGCTGAACTTAAGCATTTTACTAAACGTAATTTGACATCTACAACTGTGTACATATATGTGTCTAAAGCTCTTCTCGTGTCAGCGGACGCACTAAATATCTTGTGGCGGTGCAAAATAAAACGCACTCACTTCAGCACCGCTGCTGGAAAAAATCCTAGGGGAAACACTGCTAATCTGATTTGCACCAACACCAAATTTGAGGCCTCTGTATCATGCAATAATCTATAATTTCCCATGTTATTATTTCACTTTAGTTGAATTAACAATGTGTCTGGTGACAAAGACTACTGCCCAAGAGCTTCAAAGCTCCTGTTTACTTTATTTGACTGGGACAGTGTGTTACACCTTGTTATTAGTCAGTAACAGTGTGTATATGTTGTCTGTGTTTATGTTTGTGTAGTTAAATGAGGAAGCCAGTATAACCAGAGTGGATGAGTATGTTGAACTGCTCTATGAAGGCATCCCAGAAAAGATCAGAGGCTCTGCTCTCATTCTGCAGCTCGCCCGCAACCCTGATAACCTGGAGGAGCTGCTACACAATGGTATAGTTTCATTCTACCTACTGTACTTAATTACTTACATTTTGCTCTCGTTTTTTATGCTTAAGCCAATCAAAGAGTGTGTTTATGATGTCTTCTCTCATGTCGGTGAAGCTTGGGTTTCTGTAGGTGGCTCTCTTTTCAGCCATGGTGACTGACTACCCAGTTTTCTTCTTTTCATTCTGTTCAAGCTAGACACATAAAATCAATCCCTACGCACCCAAGTGTTTTTCTAATCAGAGATGTACCAGACTCGAGGTAATCTCATGGAAGCAGCAGATGGAAAAGCATGAAGTGCAAATCGGTTTAAATCATTCAGTCATCATCAGTCAGCCACGGAGATGACATTTACTCATGTTCAATATATTAATGTATTATTATTAAGTAATTCAACTATGACCTAGTAAACACCATATTCTCCTACTGTGGCCTGGAGTTCTTACTCCAGTTTATGATGTTTATTTTGTATTTATTTCACACATTTATTCCAGTTTATGGAAACCTTGTTCTAAGGTACTTGGATATTCTAATATGTTCCATATGTTCTATTATGTAAACATGCTGTTTAATTTAACATTAGATTTTCAGGGGGCACCCCGGTAGCTCACCTGGTAGAGCGTGCACCATGTATCAAGGCTGAGTCCTTACCGCAGCGGCTTGGGTTCGAGTCTGGCCTGGGCCCTTTGCTGCATGTCATCCCCTCTCCTTCTCCCCTGCCTTTCCTGTCTATCTCTACTGTCACTATCAAATAAAGCGGAAACACCAAAAAAAAATCTTCAAAAAAACATTTGATTTAAGCTCAATGTTTCATAGCATCTTTGGTAAAAACAAACTTACCTGTGGTAATCCTAAATTCCAAAAGAAACCAGCAGCATGTTGCACCAGCTGAAAGTAGAATTTGATCCTGTTTGAGTCTAAAGTCAACTCGATAGCTATGTTGTAACTAGTTTACTTTATTCAGTTGCATCATCTCTACTTGCATTTAATTAACAAACATTGTCGCAGAGAATGTCCTTTCATCTAGTGCAGCATTCAGATAAAATGGAAGTGAAAGCCACTACTATCTAGTGATGGAAATTAAGATAGTTATATTGAAAAACAGAAAGTAATGATGTGTTTACTAAGGTAAAGCTGGCTGCAACACACATACGTATGGCCATAAATATTTAAAAAGAAGAAATCTACTGTAGCTGAACAGCTACACGTGTCTGTAACAGGCAACCAAGTGCTGCCAGCAACAATCCCCATGTCAAGTGAATGCAGCATAAAATCACACTTGTGCCATTGTTTAATTCAAGTTATAGTCTAACTCCTTGATTACGTTCAAACAAGCTATGTTTGTTTTTACACATAGCTGGTACTACAATCTGCTGTACTTGTACCTGTACTAGTCATGTCACCTCACCTGAAAACTGCATGTGTCTGTGTGTAGAGGCAGCTCTAGGTGCTCTGGCCAGAGTATTGAGGGAGGACTGGAAACAGAGTGTAGAGCTGGCAACCATCATCATTTACATCTTCTTCTGCTTCTCCAGGTAACACAGACGGCCTACACACACACACACTCACAGAATGGCACACATTCCTTTAGTATGTCTTACTGTTCTACTTCATCCTTTTACATATCCTTTTGCTATCTACTCTTCTCTCCTCCAGTTTCTCCCAGTTTCACGGAGTGGTGAGTCATTATAAAATAGGCGCGTTGTGTATGAGTGTGGTGGAACATGAGCTGAAGAGACATGATGTGTGGCGTGAGGAACTGCGCAAGAAAAACAAGGCTTATATCCTTTTATCTGCTGTCATTTGCTTCTTCCGTTTGAGCTGTCAGTTATTTTCCTACCCTCCTCCTGTATAGTTTATCTGACTTATTTTGTGTGTGTGTACAATATGTGTTCCTTAACACTCTTTTGTGTACGTGAGTCAGCACCAGAGAATGGCTCTCTAAGAAGAGACCAGGACAAAGCTCTGAGAAAATACCAAGGCCTTCTGGCTAAACAAGAACAGCTGCTCAGAGGTAGGCCGGCCTTTTCAAGTCTTTTTTTGTCATACAATAGCAATAACACCAGAGCTGGTATTTTCTTTTGCTGTGATGTGAATGCAGTGTTGATGCATCACTTAAATCCAAATTAAGATCAGAATAAAGTGCATTCCTTGTAACATCCAAGCAACATGTATTTCATAAATAATACATTATATGACTTCCCCACCAATATTTGCCACTTTGTAGAGTAGTGCTAAATCATAACCACATTATCTCCACCAGTGTGAACGCAGCATTAGTTCACAGTAATGTTTCAACCCAGAAATAACAAGTTGCTTATATTAGCTCTAATTTTCTATCTCTCCTTCTGTTCCTCATTTCTTCCTCTCTTTCTATCTATTTCACTGTCTCCCAGTGTCTCTTTACCTCCTGTTGAACCTTGCTGAGGACACAAGGACAGAGCTGAAGATGAGGAATAAAAACATTGTTGGTCTGCTGGTCAAAGTTCTTGAACGGGATGATGAGGAGCTGCTGGTCCTGGTGGTTTCATTTCTCAAAAAACTGTCTATATTTCTAGAGAACAAGAATGACATGGTGAGTGGAAGAGATGTATTCATCCTGTTAGACTAGATTAATGCTGCGAGGAGGGACAGAGGAAGAGCCTAAAGTATCTTTTTATGTATTTATTTTCATTGAGACCAAGCAATGTTGAGTCATTTCCAAAAGTGTCGCTGCAAGCCATGAGTCTACAAATCTGGTGATTGACTTGTCAAACTACAATCCAAGTAACAGAGTGCATTTCCTCTTATTATCAATCTTAAATGACAGATTCAATAAAAAAAAAACACACCAATGCTTCTACAGTAAATTAATCCGTTTTGAGAATCCACTAATTACCATTTACCAAGTAATGAACCAATTATTCAAGTCAAAATAACAAACATTTGCTTATTATGACTTTTCCAATGTGAGATTTGTTGCTTATTTGTGTTTCAATAATTCAGTAATTTCCTTTGGATTTATTTATTTTTACCGTTGGTCAGACAATAAGCAATTTATCACTGGGCTGATGTAATACACAATGGACATTTGTCACATTTGTGACTTTCTGTCAGGGGTTCTACAAGGGTCAATTCTTGGACCTCCCACTTGGCAGTATTGACAAGAATTGATTGATTCTATCATTCATATCCTATTGATACATAGCTGTACATCTCTCCCTGATGATCTTTATCATATATATTATATATTACCATGGCGTCAGTGTGAGAAGGCGGCCTTCGCAGCAGTTCCTCTCTCCATTGATTTATCTGGACTTTTTCTACCTCTTTTTTTTGTTTTTTTTCTCCTTTTCCCTGTTATTGGATATATATTTAGTGCACTACTATCACAATATGAGCGATCAGCTGATCGTGCTTGGTAACGTCGCCGATCCGAAACCAGCAGGCACCCCAGCAGAGCTAGCGAGACACAGGAGAGGGGTGAGAGCCTAAGATGGAGAGAGTGAGAGCGAGGGCGAGGAGATTTAAACCCTTCCTGCTGTCTATTGTCATGGGGAATGTAAGATCATTGGTGAATAAGATGGATGAACTTTCTGCCCTCACTACGGCACAATGTGAATATTGTGAATGCAGCATCTTGTGTTTTACGGAGACATGGTTACAGGGCGCTATTCCAGACTCGCATGTCACACTCTAGTGGTTCCAGCTGGTTCGAGCTGACAGAGGTAGACTGAGCAGCAAGAGCAAAAGAAGAGGGCTTGCCATTTTTATCAACTCGAGATGGTCTTACTCGTTGGAGATGGACATGTTACCCTGAAATCAAGGACGTGTAGTCTTGATATTAAACTGTTAGCAGTGGGAATGCGGACATACTGTCTGCCAAGGGAATTCTCACATGCTATTGCTGTGGTTGTTTATGTTCCTGTTCCAATGCAGCCGCGGCCCGTGACGTCATCCACTCAAATATGGTCAGAGGAAGCCATGGTAGTCCTACAGGGACTGCTTTGACCTCACAGATTGGGATGCCCTCTTCACTGCACACCGTGAGGATATCAACGGCCTATCAGACTGCATTACAGACTATATTAACTTCTGCACGGGCGATGTAGGAGCTCAGTCTATTACTGTAAGCTACTGAGATGTCTAACCCAGGAGTGACCTGGTTGACACGCTTCGCTTAATCGCTTCGCTTAGTCTGATGTGATCGTATTACCATTTGCTGTGTGTTGCGTTCAGTACAGAATCTCCAGGCTGTTCTTCGGTTGCAGAATAACAATCTATTTCTTTATTGTTTCTGCTGTAAAGATGAATACAGTCCATTTCCACCGATAAACCAAACACACAACTTTCAGCGTGACAAACAAACCCTTAGCGCCCCAGCGGTCAAAAACCCTTTGCCCTTCTGGGGTCAAACACCTGACGACAACAGTTACGCTGCTAACTAGCACAGCAACACCCAATGTACACACAGTGAATAACAATTAAATTCTGGCCAGTCGAACAACATACTTGGCTCCTACAGACAACATTATCCCCACAAAAACAATCCGCTGCTTCCCTAACAACAAGCTCTGGATTAATAGAGAATCCCTGCTTATCCAGAAGAAGCTGGCTTTCAAGGCTCTGGACAGAGAGGAGGCACGACGCATCCAGAGAAGCCTGAAGAGAAAGATTAAGGAGGCAAAGAATGCATACCGACTGAGAGTCAACTTCAGCAGAACAACTCGAAGAAGGTGTGGAGTGGGCTAAGGAAGATAACTGGCCTCAACAAGGGCTGGGGGTGGTGGAGAGTAAAGAGAGGGCAAACAAGTTTAATCCGTTCTTCAACAGGTTTGACTCAGGTGCCCCATCACAACCCAACAGCCCCACTCGGACGTACTGCCAACGACCCCCTCTCCTGCGCTCTCTCCCCTCCTTCACTGCTCCTTCCCGCAACAACAAACTCTCTGGAATATTAGCCCAGCTCCCCCGAGCCCCCGCACTCACCTAATCATCATTACCAACCATGTGAATAGGGAGCTGAGGAGGCTCCGCCAAGGCAGAGCTGCTGGCCCTAATGGAGTCAACCCCAGGGTGCTGAGGGGGTGTGCTGATCAGCTGGCTGGTATTCTTTGTCCTTGGACATGCAGAGGGTGCCCTTCCTATGGAAAACATCGACCCTAAGAGGGGATGAACCAGTGCTCTCAATGACTTCAGGCCAGTGGCGTTGACCTCTCACATAATGAAGACCTTTGAGAGGCTGGTCCTGCAGCACCTGCGACCGCTGGTTGCTGACCCTCTTGATCCCTTGCAGTTCTAGGCAAACCAAGGTGTGGATAATGCCATAATTTACCTACTGCACAAGGCTTACTCTCACCTCGAGAGGTCCGGGTGCATGGTGGATATAATGGTTTTTGACTTTTCAAGTGCATTCAACACCATTCAGCCACTCCTGCTTGCAGAGAAGCTTACAGCCATGAAGGTGGATTGTGCCGTGGTATGCTGGATTATAGACTATATCACCTGCGGACCGCAGTTTGTCCGGCTCCAGAGCTGCCAGTCAGACATACTGGATAGTAACATGGGCACACCTCAGGGAACTGTTCTGTCTCCCTTCCTGTTCACCCTATACACATCTGACCTCAGATTCAATTCTGGATCTACTCATCTTCAGAAGTTCTCCGATGACTCATCCATTTTCGGCAGCATCACTGGAGACAATGAGGATGAGTATGGCAGTCTGGTGGAGAGATATCGCGGCTGGTGTAACATCAACCAAGACAAAAGAGCTGGTAGTGGACTTCTGATGGAACAAGAAGCAACCTACACCTATCACCATTCAGAGGGTGAGGAGGTGGATGTGGTGGAGTCATACAAGTTCCTGGGGGTACACCCCAACAACTAGACTGGTCAGACGATTGTGTTGCTCTCTATAGGAAGGGACAAAGCAGACTGTACTTTCTGAGGAGGCTCAGGTCATTCAATGTGTGCAACAGGCTGCTTCACATGTTCTATGAAACAGTGGAGGCCAGGGCACTTTCTATGCAGTTGTGAGTTGGGGAGGCGACATTATGGCAGGTGATGCAAACAGAAAAGAAAAGTGGGCTCTGTTGTAGGAGCGCACCTTGACAGCCTGGAGGAGGTGGCTGAGAGAACTCATCCCCTTCATGAGGAGACGAACGGCCTAAGAAGCACCTTCAGTAACCGTCTCATCCTACCGAGTTGTGCGATGGAGCGCTTCAAGCGCTTCTTTGTACCAACAGCCCTTCGACTACACAATGACACCTGCTGTAATGACTTCAGTCTCAGCCAACTCAGTGGTTTCTGAGGCCTTGCATGAAGGTCACCCCTCATGGCCTGTACTATACTGTACTGACTATACACTTTTTGCATTGTTTTTATACGTTTACATATACATATTTTTATGATTTTTTATTGTATTCCTTATCTAGTCATTTTTTATTATTAATTTTCCTATTGGATTACCCAAACAAACAGGAAGGCTCCAGCTCATTCAGAACGCATGCAAACCAACACATGTACATGCAAAAACCAACACATTGCTCCAGTGCTTAAATCACTTCGTTGGCTCCCAGTGCAACACAGAATCAACTTCAAAATTCTATTTATAGTCTTTAAAGTGGCCATAATCAATATTTATATGATAACAATGTATCAATTGACAGTGTGAAGACAATGTGAAAGGTGTCACTCATATTGATGAACCTACAAAGAATTATCACCTGAATCTGCAGCTCCCCTCAGCTTTACAGAGAGCTTCATCTCATTGTTTAGCTGTCTGATCTGCAACTGTACTTTACTGTTTTGGTTCACTGTCACTCTTGTTTATGCTGCCCCCTAAGTTGCCAAAAAAATCAGTTAATGCAGGTTTAAAGCTTCATGGTTTGCTGACTACAGTTCAATCAGAGCTCTCAGGTTATCAGGTGGTGGTTTTCTAACTGTACTGAGTTTAGCTACTTTGGACTGGAATAAACTGCCTCATGACCTGAGATCTGTCACAACTGTGTCCACATTCAGTAATAAAAGCTGACAACTTTTCTGTTTTCCCAGACTTATGATTAATTATTATGTTTGTGTCTGTGGGATGGTTGTGTGGTGTGTCAATGTCTTTTGGAGGGTGGCAGGTAGTCTGCATTGTTTGGTCTTGTATTTTATTTATTCTATTTTAGTTCTTGCATATAATTTATAAGAAATGTTAATTTTACTTCTTTCCCACTTGCCTCCTTTGTTTTTGTGATTTATGTGAAGTAGTTGCTGTAACACTGCAATTTCCCCTGGGATTAATTAAGTACTCTATATATCTACGGCACTTGTTGCTGTATGCACTTTAACATAAAGCACATTGAGTTTACCTGTAATGAAATGTGCTATATAAATAAAATTGGCTTGCCTTTATAGACGGAATGATCATTCATACCAGTAACTGAGAAAATAATGAACAGTTGAATCAGTGAAAATGAGTTGTTAATTTTTGTCCTAGTTATGTATTTGTACTTGCATTGCTCGCATCGCAATTACAGTGTGTCTTGTCTAATGTCTGTCTTATTCTTTTTGTTGTATTTATTGCTTTACCCTCAATATTTGTTTTTGTTCTGAACTATTTGGCTGAGTTTCAGCGTCATTAGTTTAATCTGTTTCTGTGTTTGTGATTTGCAGGCTGAGGTGGATACTGTAGAACGATTGGCTCGTCTGGTTCCCTGTGACCATGAAGACCTGTTAAACCTGACTCTGCGTCTGCTGCTCAACCTCTCTTTTGACTCTGGACTCAGAGCCAAGATGGTGGAAGTTGGACTGTTACCTAAACTGACTGCCTTGTTGGGTAACAGTACACACTAACATACAGTAGTAGCATACAATATATACTATCTATATAGCATGTACAGTACATGCTTTTAGTCACAGAACAATAGCCATGCAACCTCTATGGAGGTCCACCATTCTGGTCCAGACTGAAATATCGTAACAACTATTTAATGACATCCCTGGTCCCCAGGGGATGAATCCTAATTATTTGGGTGATCACCAGACTTTTCCAGCAGGTTGACATTGTTGGCTTTCAGTGAAATGTCTTGACAACTGTTGGATTGCTATGAAATTTGGTACAGACATTGAAGCCCCCTCAGGATTTATTGTTATTACTTTGGTGCACAAGCATGAACACATATGGTCAGAAACAAGAAAGCATGTGAAGCAGGAACTTTAAAGTTCTTCTCCGCCGTGTGTGGTTGTGCTTAAGGCCAAATCGAAATATATGTGTGATCTGTAAGCTAACAGTGCCAAGTTAAGAGAGTTAGTTTCATGCAAAGACTCTTGTCTGTGTGAAGCATGACGTTAACTAACATCAACTTAGCATGTGGCTACCAAATAACCTAGCAGATGAAAACACATCACAGCAATAAACCTGTTTCACAGCAAAAGTTCAGTTTAAGTCACACCAATGAGCAGATTCATTTGTGGAGTCCCAGTGGTCCTAGTCCCATCACCAAATACCTGCAAGATGGTGAAGACCTGTAAGACAGTGAACATGGTGTAAACATTGTACCTGCTTAACATCAGCATGTTAGCATAGTCATTGTGAGCATGTTCATATGCTGACATAAGCATTTAGCTCAGAGCTCAGCCCCACAGTGTCCCTAGCATAGCCGTAGACTATATACTAATGTATACTGATATACATAATGTTGTAAGATGGTAGTGTTATTTTCTCCAACTCAAATTGTGCCAGTTGTGGTCAATCATAAGTTGTGTTTCCATCAATGTATTTTTATACGCATTTTGAATCACCACAAGGTTGATGGAAACGGCAAAATTCGAAACAATTTCTTCAATTTCTCAAAAAACTTTTTTCGCTCACTTGATGTGTTTTTTGCCTTTTTCGAAAAAGAGTTAATGAGCTTAATGGGAGATGGAAACACCTTTTCCGAATAAGTTCTGACATAGCAAACATTTAACTCACATGACTGATCAGCTGTTTCCGCTTCAAGAGAAGAAGAAGAAGCTGTTTCAGCTGTCTGCGTCTTCCTGGATATTCCATATCCTAAATTCCCCTTTTTCTCTTTCTCTTGTAGATGGCCAAGGCAACTTCTTCTTCTTCAGTTCGCGACCTCTATTTCTTCTACTCTGTTTATTACAGCTATGCATAACCAAGCCAATACCGCCAACTTCTGACAAAACTACACTTTGCGTAGCCCAGCTGATTCGCTCAAAAACAGTTGATGGAAACACGTCTAATTTGCATTTTCTTTTTTTTATTCTTGCGACATTTCAAAGGTTTGAAGAGTAAAAGAATATCTTGACTGGTGTGTATGTTTGTTGTCATGCAGGTGATGAGAACAACCGTCAGGTAGCCATGCGCATCCTGTATCACATCAGCATTGACGACCGTTTCAAGGGCATGTTTGTTTACACTGACTGCATACCTCAGGTACGATGAGATCCACTGAAAATCACTTTAAACCAAGTAAAGAAATATGAACTGTTTACTTTAACATTTACACTGACATTGATAGTTCACAAGTCACAGGTAAAAGTGTATTTGTGTCTGTGTCTAGCTAATGCAAATGCTGTATGAGCACAGTGAGGAGGAAATTGAAGCTGAGCTCATCTCCATCTGCATCAACCTGGCTGCAAACAAGAGGAATGCACAACTCATGTGTGAAGGTATTTTTATATGAGCTGCATTTTATGACCAGAAAATGGCTCACTGTCTCTGTAAAATCCGCCAGACTACTGACTTTTTCCACAAGTGATGGTGTTGTACTACTGAATTGAGCCTTGACTTGGTTTCTGGCTTAGGAAGAGAGTTGTCTGTGTATACAACCCCATTGGACTGATCTGTTATTATTGGAAAAACAATACTTCCATTTTACAAGTCTCTGTTTGTGTCTTTCTGTCTACAGGAAATGGGTTGAAGATGCTCATGAAGAGAGCTTTGAAGATGAAAGACTGCCTTCTAATGAAGATGATCAGAAACATCTCACAACATGACGGATCAACCAAACCATTCTTCATAGTGAGTTACAAATACATGATAAAAAACAATACTACTCCCAAAAACCCAGAACAGTTATGAAAAATTTAAGAATCACTCTATGGTTAGGTTTTGCAGAAGTATTGTTGTTATAAGTGTAACCCTTTTGCCAACCAGCTCGTTAGTAACAAGGAATAACTACAGTATATAGACTCCTTTAACTTCCAAATTTAACACTGGCAAAAGAGACATCCCGATGTATAAAACCTTTGTCTAGGGTAAAAGTATGATTCTAGCTTCAAATTAAATGAAAGGATTCTCAGGTATAATAATTTATAATTAGTTAAAAACAGGTACCTCTAAATGTAATTACCTTGTGGTTATTTTCCTTTTTACAGTGTTGATTTTACAGTGTACAAATGCGAGACTCACACAGTGGATGGTTTTATGCTTTTATATTGAAAAGGTTCAGTTTTAAATCAAATATATTCACTATAAGAAATTCCCCCGACATAAATTATTTACCAGTCATTCCCGCCAGGAGTGCACTCGATTTTGAGTCAGCAAGCTTGCGTTTCGTTGGCGCGCGCGTAGGAGCTCAAATCCTTTGTAATAGTGTTGAATAATCCTACCAGTCTGCAGTTCACCGTTACGGCCAAAAAAAGGAAGGAAGCACATCGATGAGATGGGCACACGGAATCCGCTCTCCTGGCTGTCGTCCTCAACGCAGGTGAGTGCGGGATCGTCCGATGATCACGCCGTCTCTCTCTCCCGACTGGTTCCGAGGTGAATTAGCAAAGACACGGTGCTAGCAACTTTAGCTTAGCACTTCCAGCTCATTCTTTAGAAAACTATTTAAACTCGCCCTAGGGTGCACGAGTCGTCTGCGAGTCCTCCGTAGTCCTCCGAAACAAGGGGAAGTTTTCCAAGTGTACTGAAGCGCGGCTTTTTAAACACTTTTTCTAGGTTTTGCGAGCTAGTGTAATGTGCGGCCACGGTCACTGCTGCTCCGTCCTTCCCGCTTCTCGGGTGTTTTTTTCTCTCTCTCTACGCTCTAGTGTTGCGTCATTACGTACACTCCAGTAAATCAAATAATAACAAAACAAACATTACTGGGTTTCTTTCCTATTGAATAAACTATGAATTCTTATTCTATTTATAAACTTTTAACACTATGCAAATGCATATTTTAACTGTATAATAAACAATGAAATTATTCATCACAAATTAAATTACAATGCCTCAATGCAATTATAATAATGAAATGGTATACATTCTCGTAAATAATAAAACAAAATACCCTTATATACTAAATTATCAGGTTATTACATAAGTATTAGTATAACTGTTAGTGGTAGGAGTGCTAGCAGTCTTTTATTTGACTGGAGGGTTTTATTGTTCCATGATGGGAATGGTCTCTTCTGTCTTGTCTGCCTCTGTCAGGACTATGTTGGTGACCTGGCAGCAGAGATCCGTGCAAAGGAAGAGGAGGAGTGGGTTCTGGAGTGTCTGGGGACACTGGCCAACCTCACCATCCCTGACCTGGACTGGGAGTTGGTGCTGAAGGAATACAACCTGGTACCCTACCTCAAAGACAGACTTAAACCAGGTACCGATTAGCTTTGCACATAAGGCATAGACAAAAACCAAGGAATATCCCTTAATGTGTACCAGTTTTAGAGCCCAAATGATATATCCACACATTTAGCAAAGATATGTTTGCATTGGCATATACATGTATGTAGCATATACTGTATGCAAAAAAACAAACAAAACAAATGCAGCAATGTATCTTTCATTGGCTGCAGTGTATGTATATTTTTGCAATTTTATTCAAGTTTGTTTTATTTGTGTTTAGGGCTGAAACGATTCCTTGAGTAACTCGATTACTAAAAATCATTGTTTAATCCATATAATTACATACAGCTCACTGTTTCAAACAGACAGTTCAAAGTGTCTTTGGTGTGATTTGACAGCGTGGATTACAAAAAGGAGGAAGAGAGTGAAAATAGCGTAGAGAAGAGACAGGCCAGAGAAACCAGTGTACAGTGTTGTCTGTTGTAAAACTGAACTAGCCTACCACAGCAGCACGACGCCGATGCTTCAGCATCTCAGCAGAAAGCATAACGCTACAGTCTGTGCATCCAGTCCAGAGAGCGGACCCGACACAAGATGCATGAAGGCTAGTAAAGAATGTAGGCTACGTTATTTATGACTATATGTAATGGCTAGTTACATAAATCGATGTGGTGGCTAGTTTTGTCCCTAAGTTAGCTAGGTTTTGTTGAAGATATTAACCACAGAAAATAAAATGCTGCAGTCAGTTTGTGAAAGCCTGAGCTTCATTCATGTTATTTATTATTATGATGTCACAGTTCCTGTCCGCTCGTTTCTGCCTCCTACAAATGCCACAAAGACAACAGTAAAGGCTTACGTTATGCCTGAGCTGCAGTTAGGTTGAAACTTATTCTGAAAGTTTATACATGTTAATATATATACACACACTTTTTTTTTTAAGCAAAAGATGCATTTCAGAACATGTTTTCTTTAAAACCCAAAATGTAATATGGCACTTAAATGCACTAAATGGGTTTAGTTTTGACAGATAATATTATTGTATACAATTTAAGCAATAAAAATTTAGATTTTTCTAAAAATTAAACCAATTAGTTGTTCATTTTAAGAGACCTGCCTTATTTTCTGTTTTGCATATTTACTATCGCTCTTTAATAAAACCAAAGTATTTCTTATCTGATTACTCAAGTAATCGATGGAATAATCGGCAGAATACTCGATTACTAAAATAACTGATAGCTTCAGCCCTATTTGTTTTTATTTATAGTTATTTAAATAATTTTGTTTTCATTGAAGTTAACTTCAGAATTTACTGTTATAGATTCACTGTTACTGTCATCTTTTATAGTAAAGTTTATTATTAAAGTGTAAAATATCCTACCTCAGACATATCGTTCTCACATCTCTTATACAACCAAATTTGAGGGAGCCTTGCCGAATATGTTGTTCATATTACAGTGTGTGTATGTAAAAATATATCATCTGACACATCATTATTGGGTTTTTATTATTCTCAAATATCCATTTCAACCTCAAAAATCAACATTAGAGTCGGGCTCTAGTATATGGCCACCAAAACTACTTGATTTGGCCCAGTGTGCTCACTTATAACAATAATAATAATAATAATAATAATAATTACAACACCAACATTTAATAAAGTCTTGTGAGGTTCGTCTCTCTAATCGTGTGTTTCAGGCTCAGCAGAGGATGACCTCATCCTGGAGGTGGTGATAATGATCGGAACAGTTTCTATGGATGATGCCTGTGCCGCCATGTTGGCTAAATCTGGCATTATTCCTGCCCTTATCGAGCTACTGAATGGTAACCCACACACACACACACACCTGTGGTTTTGTTCAAGATGTTGTGTTTTAGACTCATGAACACAGTGAGTGGTAAATTTACAAGTAAGTTTCCACACCCTTTGAGTTTTGAATTTTCCGATGTCAGAACGCTGTCTTGTATAACAGTCTTGAGGTATAGATGTACTCCAAAATACACTTTATCTGTTTCACCCGGCCCTGAAATTTAAAATCACTTTTCCTTTGTTTGAATGCTTTAACCCAAAGGAGTCAAGATCAAAGAAAAGGCTGCTCATTTCTAACTTTTTTTTTTTTAAACAAATAAACCAAATAGTGCTCGCAGGCAATATGAAATGTGAAACCTGCTAATGCATATCATACTTCATGTAATGACCAATATTATAACCTGCTTTCCATATGTTCTTCTGTTTGCTGAATGTAGCCCAACAGGAGGATGATGAGTTTGTGTGTCAGATTGTGTACGTCTTCTATCAGATGGTGTTTCACCAAGCTACACGAGACGTCATCATCAAAGACACCCGTATCCTTCCCAGAGCGCACTCTGCCTCGCCTAAATTTAAAGATGAATAAGAATCTTTAAGCTGGGTTCACATCTCCAGACTGTGACATCTTACACCACCACCTTCGATGAATATCTTTCTTTAACCTTCTCTCCAGAGGCTCCAGCCTACCTGATAGATCTGATGCATGATAAGAATGCTGAGATCAGAAAAGTGTGTGACAACACCCTTGATATTATTGCTGTAAGTGAAACACACACATTTCTGATGCACACACAGGGTAGCAACTTAACAAAAGTAACACATCAGGACAAAGTAATTTCTTGAGGAATTTCATAAGGAATAGAAACACACCTTCCCGTCTTTGTCTGTATTTACCCTTTTATTCGTCTTCCAGGAGTACGATGAGGAGTGGGGGAGGAAGATTCAGTCAGAGAAGTTCCGTTTCCATAACAACCAGTGGTTGGAGATGGTCGAGAGTCGCCAAGCTGATGAGTCTGAACCATATCTCTATGATAACGACAACGACAGGACTGATCTATTCTATAGCACAGGTACACACACACACATACACACACACAAGACACCGGTGCATGTATGTAGAATAACATACACTGCAAAAAGTGACTTTCTGGTCATTTTATCTTTTAGTCATAGTGCCTACTGATCATTGTACTGGTTTCAGTAAATTTGTTTTTCTGTATGATTTATTTGAAAATTCACCCCAGAAGTGACATGTCGGCAGCACAAAGTCCCTTAGGACTGTCCGTCCATCTCTTCCACACTGACTTCCATCATTGTTGTCAAGTTCCTCAGAACCAGCTATGAGACCACTGAATTGAAGCTGCAGTGTTTTTTTTTTTTTAGAACTTTATTTTTATTCTCTCTGAGATCATGTTATCCATTACAGTTTTGTATAACGACATAATTACATAGGAATAACTAAAACATAATAAATAAATAAATAAATAAATAAATAAATGAAATAGTAAAATAAGAAAAAACATAAAAAAACACAAAGATACTAAACATTTGGATTCATAACAAATACAATAACTGTACATCCACTTATCTATCTTCTAGGGGTTAGAGGGACAGGTGAGTTGGGGTTATCATTGCATCGATCAGTCCATATGGTGAGTTGAGGTTATCGCTGCATTGATAAGAGAGTAGGATATCTGCTCCATCTCATAGACATCCCAGACCCTTTGGGTCCACAAATTGTACGTGGGTGGCTCAGGCTTTAACCAATTAATTGTAATACATTTCATTGCAGCGGTTAGTAAGATCTGCAAGAAATGATTTGCAGCTCTGTGCCTTCAGGTTTTACCCCCTAGTAAGGCGATCCGTGAGTCTCGAGGGATGTCAGCGTGTAACACCTCTCTTAGAGCTTGATATACCTCTTCCCAGAGTGGTCTTAGTTTAAAGCTTGACCAGAATATGTGAGAATGACTGCCTGTTTGTGCTCCTTAATTTCCCCAACATGTGTTAGTGTGTGTTGGGCCCATCTTTGCCGTTATCTGTAGTGTTCGAAAATATCTGGCAGTAACTTTCCATTCGAATTCCCTCCACGTGTTTGAGGTAGTTACCAAGTGTGCTTCAGAGAATATTACCTTCCAGTCTTCTCTTGATAGCTCTTCCCATCTTTCTTTAATTTGTACTGAATTACTTGGGTTCATAAGTAAAAATTCCTGTTATAAGCTAGAGATTATCTTTCCCTCATCATTCCCCAGTTATAAATGTATCAAGAATTTCTCTGCTCCTGTGGGATTTACAATTTTGTCCTAGTCTTTGGGTTTTCTTAAAAAATGTCTCAATTGTAAATACCTTACGAAAAAGTTTTAGGGAAGAGAAATTCATTTCTTAATTGTTCAAATGGAGTGCCCCTATCACGCAGGTGGTGTACATAATTGAGTCCATATTCTGAACATCTTTTGAATCCTATATCTAATTGGGAAGGTGTGAAATTTCTAATTGAGCCTATGCTTGTCAGAGGGGAAATTGAGCTTGATAGCCTAAATGAGGAATGTATTTCTCTCCATATTCTTAAAGTGAACATAGTCCACTCTCCCCTTTTTTAGAGGACCATCTCAAAAGGGTAGCTCAGATAGAGGTTGCAGGCATTGGCTTTTTTCTATGTTAAGCCATCGTGTATCTGTGAGGTCTCTGATCCACACTGTCAGAGGCTTTAGTTGTGCTGCCCAGAAGTAATATCTGAGATCTGGGAGTCCTAGTCCTCCTGCCGTTTTGGAAAGTTGCAAAGTCTGACTGGGTGTTTTCCTTGCCAAATGAATTCGAGAACAATTGGTCCCATTTATCAAATGTGGATCTTGGTATCTCACATGGTAGCATTTGAAGTGGGTAGAGCAACCTGGGCAGTACATTCATCCATATTCTCTCTATGCGTCCTAGTAGGGACAAAGGAAGCGCCGTCCATCTGTCCATGTCACTACTGATTCTTAGGATTATTGTCTTATAATTGGCATCATACAGTTTCTGTAGTGATGGGGGTATATATATATTCCAAGATACTTAATACCCTCTTTGGGCCATTTAAAGCCTTTCACTTACAAACCTTCAGTTAGAAACTGCTGCAGGATTATGCTTCATATACTCATAGCCTCTGTTTTGTCTAAATTTCTTATAAAACCTGAGTAATGTCCAAAATTGGAAATAATCACTTTTAAGTGATTATACTATTTGCAAACCGGAGGGTAGATAATGCGCATCCCTGCCTGCATCCACGTTGTAATGTAAAGGCTTCTGATCTTACTTTACATGAGGCCCGTGGACTTGAGTATAGTGTATAGTGCACCCATTTCAGGAAGTTAGGGCCGAATTAGAATTTTCTCAGTGTTTGAATTAGAAACTGCCAAGATACACAGTCAAAAGCCTTGTGTGCATCCAGTGATATAATCATTGCTTCCTGCTTCTTGCCTTGCAAGTGTGTTATTAAATTTAGCAGCCTCAGATATTGTCTCAATAGTATCTTCCATTAATAAATCCGGTTTGATCCGGATGTATGATGTGGGTGCTGATCTTGCTCACTTGCCTAGCCAGAATGGTTGTTAAAATACGAAGATCTCCATTCAGTAATGATATAGGCCGATATGACTGCCATTCTGTGGGGTCTTGGTGTTTCATTTCCACTGCTTGGATGTTGGACAATGTCCCAAGTTCCATCAGCAGGGGAGCATGATCTGAAAGTGTGATTGGAAGTATTTTTACAACAACTACTCTGTGGATCTCAGATTTGGGGGTAAAGAAATAGTCAATCCTCGAGTACCTGAATAGTATGTAAAGTCCCTTCAATTTGAGGGTAGATAGGAGGGGGAAAAGAAAAAAGAAAAAGCTACATTAACAGGTATATTAACTGTGTATTGGGCGACGCATTTTAGAATTTTTATTTTTTTTATCCATCCGAGATTACGATGCCATCCACGATGGATTAACTAGTGGACCATCTCCCCTCGCTCTACCCCTCCCCTCCTGTGCGCTCTACTGACAATCGCACATGCTCTTTGAGAAGAGAGTCTCCTGTTTATGTAGGCCTACTTATGCCGTTGTTTAGTAAAAGCTTGTAAGTCTACCTGTTGGTGCTGATGTCATTCTGTAACACGTTGGTTTTGATCGTTTTGATAGGCTACGTCATTAACAACAAGCCTCCTGCACACGCAGCCTACCGGCTGTTGTGAAAACAGAATCAAGGGTGAAAAACTCCAAAACGCGAGTTGTGTTTTTTGGGCGACATTATAAAACATAAAACATACTGCTGAGCAAGAAAGTCAACAGAGCAGACACGTACAGGGAGAGAGAAACTGGAGGAGGCGGGGCAGGGCAAGCCGGTGTGTGTGCAGTAAGTGACAGATGGGTGTGTGTGTGTGTGTGTGTGTGTGGAGAACTGAAGGGAAAAGCAAGGTCAGCAAATGACAGTAGTTTGTGAGTAAACACTAAAATAAGGTGGAGAATTAAGTAGAATTAAAATTGTGAAATAAGAAATAACCTACCAGAAACAGGGTAATGTGTTAATTATTAGGCTTATACTATAAAACTGGCATAAAATGAACAGAAAAAGTAAATTAAATTGTTAATCGCAATTATTTGTATGACAATTAATGGTCCACTAAACTTTTCATAATCATGACAGCCCTCGATATGATCGCTCTCCATCTTCCACTGCTGAAGTGATATTTCTGTTCACATATTCCATGGCCTTGGCTTGGTCCATTTTCAATTCTCAGTCCTCGCCTTGTATGTGATGCAGAGTTCAGCAGGGAAGAGAAGGCCATAGCATATTAGCAGCACTTTTTTCACATTGTCGAATGCTGCCTGGGCCTTCTCGACGCTGGCTGTGTAGTCTGGGGAGATGGCCACTGGTCCACCGTCAAATCGAAGATGGGCTCGCTCTTGGGCTCGTTTTAAAATGTCTGTGCAGTCCTGATAGTAATGCATTTTCACGATTATAACTCGCAGTATTCCTCCTGGTCTTCTTGGTGCAAGACTGCGATATGATCGGTCCACTTGGAAGCCTATCCATTTGAAGCACCTCTTTCAGAAGTTTAGATACCGCTGCAGTGCTCGAGCCAGGCTTTTCTGTCACTCCCGCGATTCGGATGTTACCTAATCTCATCCTCCCTTCCATATCCTTGCCTTTCTCTTTCAATTCTTCTACCTGATTTTAGTATTTAGTCACTGTTCTGTATTGCGACCATCTCGTCCAACCATGTCGATAAGCCACCTTCCACCTCTTTGATGTTGACTTTCATTTGGTCTATTTCAGAGCGATTGCTGTTCTGTGGTTGGCTGTTTCCACTCACATTGCCTGTAGCTCGCTTTTCAGATAGTTGAAATCTTCAATACGCCCGTTCTTCATTTCTTCTCGTGTTATCGAGCTGATGTCTGCTCACCTGGAGGAAAGGATTTCGGATTTTAGCGTTTCAACCTTCATCGCTGTGTGTTGGGTTTAATGTATCAAGTTAAGTTTTTTGACAATAATGTGTACGGAAAGCGCTGTATATATTCTAAGTTAATCACGGTTCCACCAGAGCCCTGGGAAAAATGTCTTATGCCATGTCTTGCTCACTAGCACCCCGAAGCTGCAATGTTGCTGTGATGCAGTGTAGTGCAGTACTCACTGAGTGATGAGGGAAATTTCTGTATTACTTACAGTTTCAGCTACTGTACTGTACTGTACTGTATTAACAAGCACTTGTGTGTGTGTGCATTTTATCCTCATGTGTATGTGTCTTTAGATGGAATAACTCCAGCTGACGGTTCAGTCAGCCCAGATTTCTTCAGCCTACAGCCTCAAAATGGAGACTTGCACCATACAGGGTGAGTTAACATACTCCAGAAACATGAGCTCTCTTACAGCAGGTATAAACTGGGTTGGGTGAAAAAAAAAAAAAAAACTTTCAATAATTTGTCAAGTCCAACCAACTTAAACTCATTGGCAGAGATTATTTGCTAGTTGTAAAGAGCAGATTGCCAGGCATCGATTCTCCAGTAATGTTAGCGGATTTTAAAACATCAGACAATGCAGACACACACAAATATGCAGACGCCTGAGGAAGACGTCAGTTTAACTAAAGAAAGATGGTCACATGCTTGAATTTAGCTAGTTGGGAGGTAAGACATATTTACTTTTTACACATAAATTCTTATCCCTCCTCTCCTGCTAGACTCATCAGGGCCACCCTGAGGCCTTCAGCTGTTTCAACACAATATGAAATCTGTCTAATGAGTCTCAGTTTGGGTTCCCACGTGATTAAATACAGTGTGTGTTAATTTGACTGGCTTTGTTTTCCAGAGATGGCAATGATGTCTTTGACCAGACCAGCTCATCACCTGGACGACCAGCTACTGCCTACGGCTTCAGACCTGATGAACAGCCCTTCTATCAGTACTCATAGACACATACAGGCTGGTTTGTTAAACACTTCGGAACATCCTGTAATCTTAGATCCATTCCCCATCTACATCCTGCATGTCCACTGTTACATAGATTGAATTTTCACTTCTAGAATCTGTCATGACTGAAGGCATCACAAGACAATGATCATAAAGGCTGAAACACATAATACTGACACACTACTACTGCAGATTTTAAACTAGTTATTAAATAAACTGCAGTTCCATGCAGTCACCTTTCATTACCCATTTCATTCATTCACCATTATGTTAAACAGATAAGTAGTTAAGTCTTCCTTACCCACTGGCTACAGTCTTCTTATGGTGGGTTCCCAGTGGGTCAGCAAATATTTAAAGAATGTGAACAGACATATGTTGATAAGTTTTTGCATGTTTTTCCTATGTAATAATGAAGATTATTCACTGAAAAAAAACAGTCAAATGTGTTCTTACATCCCATTATTGGACGGTTTGAGATCCACCAGTTTGACTCATCTAACATTATGTCAACATGCTGACCTTTATACACTGTCAATTTATTAACATGCACTACAATGTACATAGCTTTCTTTCGTCTATGTCACTGTAAAATGGGCACATTGTTGATGGTGGTCCTTATAACTTAGGGTGCTTTCACACTGGCAGGTTAGTTCGAACCCGGTGCAGACCAAGAAACTGTAGCGGGGCCTGTCTGTGAAGTGGTCTGAGATTGGTTACAGTTAAAAGAGTGTTCCACTGATTTAGCATTGCATCATGGACAGATAAAAAAAAGGATCGAAATCAATGCAGCAGAACCAGAGATGTTGTCTTTTTTTATTCAACACATTCATCCTCCTTGTCAAAACATGGTGCCTACATTACCCACAATGCAACTTGACCAATAACAGTTTTCCCCATGCATGTCATAATAGGCACCGACCTTGTTTCCAGGCAACAGTGGTCAATAGCTGCACTTTGATGAGGAAAGCATTACCACAGATTGGAAAAACAGTAGACACCTGTGAAAGCAAAGCAGCAGGCTCGGGACAAAGGGGGGCCGTCAAATTCAAGTTCAGATTCAAAAAAGCAAACCCAGTGTGAAGTGGCCTAGAAATGTTGCCTTTAAATTGAAGCTTAAAATGCTGCTGTCTCGTGCAGCATATGGCTCTGGTCATTTTTGTGACCATCACTCAGTGTGCTGTACACGTTACTGATGTCAAACCGCTGCAGTATTACATTTATTCAGTGATGAGAAAAGTAGAAACCCTGTCACTGCAGAGAAGGTGGATATACGGTATGTCACTACATAATAAAATGAATGTTATTGACCTGCCACCATACACCCCTGATATTGCATCAGTCCCCTTAAACAACATTGGGATGAACCTGAATGCAGCATCCATTAAAAGGGGGGCAGCAGCTAGCAGTAGGACCAGAAATGGTCCAACACTGCACTGGCATCTCTATTTTTCTGATCACTGAGTATACTTCTACTTTTATTCCTTTTTGTATGGGATGTACTGGCTTTTAGTATATTAAATAGGAACAGTGGAACCTCTGGTTTTTCATTCTTGCTGAATTTAAAAAAAAAAAAAAAGTCCGTATCCAGATATCCAATCCTCAGTGGCCCAGATCTGGTTCTCCCATGGCTGTTTAAATAGCAATAAAGCACTACATCGAAAGCATCTAAATTCCCCATACTACATACTAATAGTGTGCAAGTTTTAGCATGTGCAGTGTTTGGTATGCAAGTTTAACCATCCTACACATTATATACACTAACACTATTTGATATTCAGTACGTATTTGGACATTTAACCAGCTGGGACAGAGCTTTTGCTTGTGTATGCAGGTTGAAAGAGAGGCCGGTGAGGTTATTCTGCAGAGTGTCATATGTACAGAAGCCATGGGGAGGGACATGTTTTTGTTGTCAACATTATTGGTATAATTTCATGTTCATGGCTGTCTTCAGTCTTGCCAGTTTCCTGCAGAAGCCACTGTTTTCACTGTGCCGTTGCTTACTGTGCTGAGCTGTGGAGGGTGGAGTAGTATAAATACACTTTTCAAAACAAAAATAAATTGTTCCCTTGACTAAACTACATATGAAAAGGAGGGTCACACTGATTTGCAGGACACTGACAATTAGCTACATACTGTATAACTATTTGCACATATAGTTACATTTTGATGGATGGTTATGTTTTCTTTTTTATTATAAGTTATTGTTAATCTATGTATATCATTGTGTTTATTATAATTGATTTTATTGCTACTTAACAAGACACTGTAAACAGAAGCTAGTACTGGACAATAGATACTCTTTCATCCTCAGGTTGTTTTAATAAAAAGTTTTTGCATGACATGAGTTTTAAAATCATACTGTGTTCACATGTACGTCCTGGACATTATGGCTACCCTGTGGAGTTTTCTTGTAGAAACGCAGTTTTGTTTACATTCAGTGTTTTGCACCAAAACGCACAGTATGTGCACTTTAAATGCTTTTCCTTTCGGTTCGGTTTGTTACAACAGCCTTTGTCACGGATAGAACGAAAACATCCTGGACTTATTTCCAGCGTTGTGCCTGGAGTTCTCACAGTCCACTAACCTTTATCCAGAGGGACACAGGCATTCAATGTCTGACTTTAAGAAATATTAAAAAATGCAAACTGAAAAACAAGAAAATTCACATGAACAATCAACACATTTTTTTTCAGGAAGCAGAGATCATCATGACACCCCCCAAAAAATGACATCATTAAAGACAATGATTATATGACATCGATCAATATGTTTGATAATTTATTGAAACCTGCATTGTTTACACCAGTGTTTACAAGCTCGCGTTTTTCTTCTTCCCTGCCTTTGTTGGCGCGTTGCTACATCGACGCTATTCCTCTAACTGTCGATCGGTGGAATCGCATGAAATCATCGCAGGAGCGACATACAAAGTTAGCGGCTAGCTGGGGAACATAGTGGAGCATTTAGCAGCTGAAGAGCCAGATATTTCCCAAGAGTTGTTGAAAATCATAACAGAGATAAAGGAGAGTGAATATTGACTTACATTTGTCGGGCGGCCAGAAACATGACTCCAAATGAATACTTATGTTGCTCTCTTTCTGCTGGTTGTGTGAAGAGACGCTTTGGTAGCACCTTGATCATTTCAACATACTAACAACTTTATAATGTGATAATAGGTCAGTTTTGGCCAAATGGCCAAAAGATCAATTAATGAAGCTTTTAGACCATAACATTGACAAGTTTTACATTTAAAAAAAAAAAAAGCTTACTACAGAATGTGAAAACAAAATTCTTCAAAATGTAGTAGTATAAAAAAATATGATGCAGTAATAATGGAATGGATTAACCTTTCTGGACTATCTCTCACTTCTCCTCTTTCACCTCATTCTCTACCATTTTATAAGAAACTGTGAACTAGGTATTAGTCAAGTAGTTCTGGCTGGGAGACCCAACAGTCAGTTGCCGTGGTAACGTGCTTGTCAGGGTGTATGGCTGCTGTTGGGACAGGGGCTGACTACGGTCTCCACTTCAATGATCTCAGTCACAAGTTCTCTGAGGATTGCCACACTGTCCAATGGCAGCTCAGCAGCACTTTTTGGCTGTGATTCCATTGGCTGAGGGCTTTGGAGAACTGCCTCCTCTTTTTCATTCTTTCCTTCTTTTTCTGCATGATCTCCTTTCTCCTCTGCTTCCTCCTCATCTTTTCTTTTCTCAGTCTCCATCTCACTACCTTTCTCTTCATCATCTACTTTCTCTCCACTCTGCCTCTGCTCTGTGGTTGAAGTGGGGGCTCTCTCTGCTGGAGATTCTGAGGATTGGCTGCCTTTATCAGCAGGTTCACCTCCCATTTTCTCTTCACCTCTCTCCTCCTCTGTCTTCTCTTCTTTCCCTTCTCCCGTTCCCATCTTTTCTTTCTCCTCTTTGATTCTCTCATGTACCTCTTTCTCCTCTGCTGCCTCTATCTGTTTCTCCTCTTTTACCCTCTCCACCTCCCAGTTGTCTTTTATTTCTCCCGTCAAGTAGACCGCTCTGTCAGTGGTCTGCTGTGCCGTCGTCTGCATTACAGAAGGTGTTGCGGAGTTTAAACCAATCGCCTCGCTTAGTGACCCGAGGCTGATTTTCATTGGACTATCTGTACAAGGCGGATGTGACGATGAGGGGCAGGGATGCTGGAGGGAAGTTGCATCTTCTGTTACTTGATCTGAGGTTGAGAGGTCAGTGGTGGTAGAATTTTCAGATTGACCACTTTGAGCACATTCAGCCGGAACATCTGTGGACTGCGGCAAGGACAAAGTGGACACTGAAAGGTCAGGACAGTCTGGGATGGGATTAATGGATTCTGGATTAGCAGGTGCATCAGCTGTACTAACTTCATGTGTAACCGCTGCATCATAGTCGGGTGTGGCTGTAGTCGATGGTGTGTCAATTCTGAGCTGGACTTCTCGGGTTTCCTCGAAGCAAGAAGACTCCTCGGTCGATGACTCATCAAACTGTTGTGTCAAGACAATCACAGGAAACAGGTGCACTGTGCTCTGCTCAGAGCTTTGAGTGGTACTGAAGTCAGACTTGGCATCAGTGTTCAGGTCTGGGTCAATCTGAAGGCAAACATCAGGTGTGGCTGTCTGACCTCCCTCCTCCACCTGCGGAGCAGGTTCTTCACTGGGTGCTGCTGAGGAGGAGTCTCGAGGGTGGCAGGCTGGGCTGCCTGGTGCAGAGCGAGGAGGCGTCTGCCCCAGCAGACTGTACTGACTGATGCCCAGATCGGACGTGTCCAATAAGAGATTGTTGCTCTTCTTACTGGCAGCGTCCTGGACCACTGAGCAGAGGGGAAGGGGCAAAGTTAGAAATTCAGTTTTGACCAGTATGTTCCATTTTACATTTATTATTTAGCAGATGTTATTTTTCTGAGTAACTTAAAATAAATGGACCTACAGGACAGGGTCGCAACTACCATTAAGAACACAAAGGTCATGTACTTTCAGGGAATTTGTGGCTTTTAATGACCTGAGGAGTTTACATACTACAGTGAAACACAAATTACACGTGGTGAGTTTTTTAAGCCAGATTGTGTCACAGTTCGTAAATATGAGTGTTTTACACACAAAAAATAAATTAAAATAAAGGGCTTTGCATTTCTTCGGAAGAATTATATTCCTGGAATTTGGGGAATGCATTAATACAGCATTTAGAACGTCATTGGAGTTCACAGAGAACTCATAGTTCATAGTTTAACAGTTAATATTAAAAATAGGGAAAAGGAAAATTTTGCAGATTTTTTTTGGTGGCTAGTAAACCATTTTGTTGGGTAGTGGACTCTTGAACGCAGTATTTCTTAAAGCGCTACTTCATGAGATGGACAAAATAAGAGAAGCAACTGTGACACCGTTTCAACATAAACTGAACTGGATAAGCTTCCCAAAGTGCTACAAAGCATACAGAGGGCAAAGGTCAAGGTCCAATTACAATACGATTGTAATAAAGTCATATTACAATGCACTAATACATGACTTATTGGCTTTAAATGTTTGTGTGAGATCATTATCTGTACAAATTTCTCCAAAATGCACGTGCAACATAATGTCCAACGGGGGACATACACACCACATTTACAGATAGAATGTAAATAAGGATTCAAAGCTCATTAGATAACTGTGACCCTTCATTTATTTTCATTTATCAGCCATATATCTAAACGGCATCAGAGCCAAGCTGACTTTAAAATACAAAAAGCCTACGTAAGGAGAACGTGACATGATAAAAAGACTGCAATGCTCTTTACAGGGCAAAGACTGTGTTTGTTATGAAAAATAAGATTAAACAATTTACTGTTTTGTTTTGAAAAACGGAGATTCAACCTTGTTCAGGTGAAATATTGTAAAAAAAAAAAAAAAAAAAAAAAAATTTGAAACGCTGGTCATAATGCATTTACGGTTTCCGTACATTTTTCTTTTTTGTGAAAGATTATTGTAATATTGTATTGTGATTAACTGTGATTTTGTGAAGCCACGCGACTAATCGATGGACCATTTGTAAAGAAACGAGAAGCAACCTTAGATACCACCCTGATGAAGGCACGCTGCCCTAAACGTTTAGGGAATAAAGCGTGGTAGGTATACTGGAGAAGAGTTGTACTACTTGTTTCATTTTGATGGACCAAACTCAAACTGCGCTGCACATCGCTGTGTGTGCGATCTCACATGACAACACCTCTCAGAACACTTGACTTGCTCTGACAGTTCACCTAATTAGTGTTGAAAATTAATTTTAAGCAGTTTGCTCCTGAGACTCACACGGGCTTGAATTCCTCTTCGATGAACAGAGTTGCCCTTACTTTGAGCGGCCCACGTCTGATATTGTCCTAGCTGTTTAAAAAAAGTTGAATCAGAGAATTTGGATACCAGATTTGATATTGGGCCTAAATTATCTGTGTGTGGACAGCCTGGCTGCTTTTAGGATTTCCATTCACACAATGTAACTCCTTGACCTGTGTGTGTGTGTGTGTGTGTGTGTGTGTTTACCTGTCGCTATCTCCTTACTGGGGATGTTCCTCAGCACATCATCATAGACATTATGAACCAGGATAAAACTGCTGTAGTCTGAGAAAATGTACTGCTCGAACTGCTGCAGCTCCTGGACAGAAAACACACATAACACTTTGTAGAATCAAAGTACTGAAATGAGTGTGCACGTGCACACTGTAATGCGAAAGAGAGTGAGACAGACAGGGTATTTGACCTACAGTTTTCCACTTGCTGTCCATCCTCCTGGTGAGTGCAGGCAGCGTGATCTCCAGTAAAGCTTCCTGATAGAGCCTCCTCTGGACAACTCTGCTGTCATAGTCCAACTGCTGCTCACACACAGACAGACACACTTTTCACTTACCGAGTCCTAATATCATCATCACTTTTGAACATTTTATGCTTTACTGTATTTGTTTGACGCGTGAAAAACTAATCAACAAATAGTAGTACAGAAAGCAAGAAGTATGGGATAGTATAAACGAGTAGTAGTCTGCTTTGCAAAGGTATGCACAGTCTTGTTCAGTTTGGGTCATCGGAGCAGTTAATTAACATGTTTCTTTGACTTGAGCCTGGTTTGCTAACTGAAATCTGAGATATCACTACACTACTATCTTTTGCAAACTGAAAGAATTATTACTCTGACATATAATTATAGTTATATTGCACTGCATTGCACATACACACTGTACATGCAGGTGTGTGTGTGTGTGTGTGTGCGTGTGTGTGTGTGTGTGTGTGTGTAAAAATACATATACACCAGTTGCCTGTACAGTATATAGGATTTCTGTGTGTTTATTTGAATTTCATATCTTCGCTTTATCATAATTTCTAAAACAACATATTTTGTGCAGATCATTGATGGTTAATAATTATCCAAATGCAGTAAATAATTATGTCGCTCACACATTTAAAAAAGCATTTTCAGTTCAGTTTAGTCACAAACTCTTTCGTGCATGGCATGTTGAAATCATACAAGGTGTATTTTTTAATGCAGAAAAAGCATTTATTGCCACAAAATGAATTTGATATTCTATGTTGTCGTTTCTTTACCTTCAGGACTCTTTCTTTAGCTCTTTCCATCTTGACAGGAATCTGAGAAGGCTGCAGTCTGGCTGATGATTGAAGGAACAGCTCTAAGGTGTACACAGCACTGTCCAACAGCTGGAAGATACACATGACAAACACTGTGTTTCTCTGTGGCACAAAGTGCTTTGATCTTTTTCTATTTTGCTTAGGGTGCTTGAAAGGCCTTGGCTGTACTGAATGTTGAACCATGGCTGCACCTCCAACACTGCTCCATACCTTCTCCATCTCCAGATGTGCAGAGTGAACCAGTCTCTGAGTGCTGCTCAATCCAAACCGCTGTTTTAAGCCTTCAAGTTTCTCTGTCAGGTTCTCCACCTGCCGGTAGCACTGATCCAGACTGATGGAGCGCAGAGTGGACAAGGCCTGGAGAACACACACAAAACCACAATTATGAGCTTAAACCAAATAATAATAATTATAAAATGACTAAGTCTCCGCGCTTAGGGAAATACTTAGTGAAAGTTTGCAAAAAAAAATCATCCTATAACCACTTTTCATCACAGACTCTTTCTCAAAACACAGACATGTACACACACAGATGCCACAAAGGGCTCTCTCACCTTCTTTGTCTCCTCTGTTCCTCCATTTGTGTGTGTGAAGGCTGAGTCCATCTGTGTGTGCAGTGTGTGTTGCATTCCCTGAATACCTGCACTTATGTTTTCTGTAAGTGCTTCAAGGATAGAGGACATATAGGGTGCTACGGACTCACTGCACACTTTCTCTGCTTCTTCACATATACATGCTGGAACACACATACACACACACATATTCACTTAAGGGACACCAAATGTTTAACAGTGACTTTTACTAAGTCAGGACTCCTACCAGACAGGAAACTCAGACTGTAGCCTGATATATTGGTTTACCAGCACTGTGTATGTTCAAACTGTAGGAGTCAACGATCAACGGGCCGTACCTCTGACTTTCTCCTCCAGGAAGCAGTGAGAGTACATTATCTGGTCCAGGTTGGATCTGATTAGTGCCTGATTGGCTGATGCTGTCTGACGACACTCCTCCCTCAGAGCCTCCAGACTTGCAGTGAGTTGTTCTCGCACCAAAGTGTAGGTCGCCTGTACTGTCTATACATACATAAACACATCATAATAATAATATACCATAAAACACTGAGTTGCAAATGTTGTGCCAAATTGGTCACGCTTGTGTTCAGTAAATTTAACACAAGTAAAAGATAGTAGTGTTTACAGTGTTTAAAGCTACCTAGAAAAAAATGTGTTCTGAGATTAAAATCTAATTTCTGACAAGTAATGCAGCATTCTAAGAAGTCAGAATAACAAGATTCTAATCAGAAACTGGAGGGAAAAGTATAGTTTATTTTCACCTTCTAAAGTTGTTGAGGCGAGCCTGTTAGCAAACAGTTTCCTATTTAAACATCTAGCAGACACGGAGCATTATCCAGAGTGTCTCTGTTATTCTGGATATTCCAACAGACCTCATTAAGTACGTTTCCATCCACCCGTTTTTATGCACATGTTCAATTTGTGCATAAAAACCGTAATCTTAATGTGTTCTCATATTCACATAAGAGTAGTGGATGGAAACACACATTAATTCACATTTTCTTTTGGAAATTCTGTTAAATTTGCACTAGATTTGGATGGAAACGTGACTATTGTGTTTCATTCTGAACTACTTTCAACCAGAGAAATAGTTCTTGAAGTCTTAAAACCTGGGCAAATACAGTAAATCCAAAACTATCTGCATGACTAGATACCGCTATATTTAGAGGAGAAAATGCTTGTTTTCATTTGAGTGAACTGATCCTTTAAAATGAATGAACACATCAACATTTACACTATATGAAGCCTTCATATACTGCATGCTGCCTTCAAGGACTGCCAGAAATAGCTCAGCACAGGAAAGACAACATATATATAATATATTATATATATATATATATGTTAATTTAACTCACTGCCAACCACTGTTGTATCCTTTCAGTTTTCTTGCCCTTCACTCTGGACTGAAGCTGACTCTGTAACCATGGCAACACTTCCTCCATCACCTGGGAGGCCAGCACCTACACATGCAAACACACAATTTAATGAGCAAGTGGACGAAGAACCCCAGACAGACAGAAAGCTGAAGTGTGTGTGTGTGTGTGTGTTTGCTGACTTGTTCCTCAGTGCCCAGCAGCATTTCCCAGGATTCATAGCATCCTTTGTCCTGTCGGTAGAGTCGGAAGGCTCGGATGTACGCCTGGCTCTCATAGGATGAATCACACCAGGGGTCTGCAGGAAGTGTGGAATTACTTATTTTGCTGGGGACCATGAACCATGAACACACACACTGTAGTTTATTTTGACTCAATCCCACACACACCGTCCCGCTGCCCCAAACACTCTTTGCTGCACCGTATGTGGATTATTCCACCGCTGAAAATAGTCCCCAACAAATACACTATTTGAGTAGTGATAAAAACTATAGATGTTAGGAAATTATGGGGCCTTTTTAAAAAATGAAACTAATGGAGCACCCTGGTGGTCCAAGGGTTAGAGTTAGAGCTCTGATCGTGAAACACAACGTCCCTGGTTTCTGTCCACCCAGGGACCCTTGTTGCATGTCATTCCCAACGTTTCCCCATCTCATTTTTTCAGTCATCTCTCTACTGACGGCTATCGATAAAGGCATAAAATAAATGCCCCAAAAATAATTATGTAAAGAAGAAACTATATTTATATATACTATTTGTGATATATAATGGGCTTTGAGCTGAGAGCCACAGACAGGGTAGGGAAGTCAGAAAGTATTGAGAGATGGACTAACACATTGTTGGTGTTGGTCTTGGAAATCTCTGCAGAGGAAAAAAAAGTAAATGCGGTTATATGGTAAGTACAATCTCTATCTCGTGTTTTTTATCTGTTAGTTTGCACTACTGTTAGTGTATGTATGCTGTCATTGCTATGATTTCTACCGTTGAGTTTACATTAGTTCTCCTGTTGCTGTGTTTAGTGGTGTTTGGTTTCACATCTCTAATTTTCAACATTCTCATGTTCTGTTTTTTCTCATTATTATTTCTTTTGTGATCATGGTCCAGTTCCCCATAAGACTTTTGGGCATTATTTTCTTACTAAACCGATAGGACATTTGAGGAACAGAAAGCTCTACTAATGGTGAATATACTTCCCTTTGTCATCAAGCCCATGAGTATGAATCACACTAGTGCAGCTAAAAACTGACTGGCATGTAGCATGAAATCATTTCCCCACTGATGTCATTGACATGTGATGTGAGATGCTCTGGTGGTTAAAGAATACTAAAACTTCAGCCAATGTGGTGATGTAATTTCCTTTACAATTTAAATTTGATTAAAGTTTCAAGTTGTAAAGTGCAACATGTATGATGTTTTAAACACCAATGGGTCATAATTGTATATAAAGTATTACAATTAATACATACATTGAACCCTGAATTTATTTGTCTTGGATTGCCTTTAATTTTTTATCTAGGTGGTTATTCAGCACAGCAATATTATTGCTATTCCCACGTACAGATGCAACAATAAATAAGCTGTTACCTCTGATATCCAACTTTTTGCACTTAAAGCTTCTTACTCTAGTATAATACCTCGGTTTTCCTCAAAATTGTACGCATCATCTCAAACTGCTGTAAACTACCTTTATTAAACCTACATTAATCTGTTTTTATAGCCACTTGGGGGTACAACGCCTTAACAAGCAGAGCATCACGCACAGTTGACATGTTATCACCTTATAAAGTTGTTATGACTAATGTGTTAGCAAACAATTGACTATTCACACATCCAGCAGACAGGGTCGTGAGTCTGGCCACCTCGCTAAGTCTTAGCCAAATATTCACTCTCCTTCTCGCTCTATTTTGGTCTCCCCCAACTTGAGAGAGGGGTGTATATGACAGCAATATGCTCCACTATGTTCACCAGCTGGTCACTAACTGTGTCTGTCTGCTGTTTGGTGCTGGGCAGCTAGTGTACAGGGAAATTATCTGAGCTTTTTCACTGAAAACAGTTGCCTGCTACTGCGCTGAGCTGAAAGATGCTAAAACGCTCAGTAGAGCTGAGAGGAACTGCAGTGTTGGGTAATAATTCACAATAATTTGTCACTGTCATTGTTAAAAATATCAGTTAGTGCAGCTTTGTAGAAACTCTAACTTGGAAAAGAAAAAGAGAAGGTGATTTTTTGTTACTTTTAATTTTATCTGGTAAAATGAAACAGAAAGGCTGGTCAACACTGGTTTCCTGTGAAGGAAAGTTATTTTTCTGGACACCAGAGGGAGCCATCTCCAGTTTATTAAATCAAAGAATTAAAATTCCAAGAAAGTAATAAAAGTAAAGTGAGAATGTTATTTGCAAAAAAGAGTAACATACTAAGACCAACACTGTTTGTATTGTGGCTCCTTTAAGTGTCTAAAGTAAAACAGTCACTGCTGGCCAGTTGTGTGCTGTTTCCTGTTGCTGCTGAGGATATCTCGGTGGCTGTGCAGACATGATATGCTGTTTTCGCAACCTTATGACTTAAAGCGAAGCGGGGTTGTTTTTGGTTTGTATCTTAGCTAACCACACAGGAAGCCAATAGCATTAATATTTTTATCTGTCGCTAGGGCAATTACCCCCACAAGTGACAAATTGAAAAAGAGCCAACCAGCAAGAGCACTCTGCTACAGCAGGTTTAAATATTTTACACCCTCATCTGACATTACAAAAATGTAAAAGTAAATCATTAAAAGCCTCACACCACCTCAGTAGTGGGATGGTGGTTCTGGCTCAAATATCATTTTAGCTGTTAAAAATACTGTATGGGACCATTTTTACCAGCATATAATTCAAGGCATGTAGTGTTGTATATCAGCAGTCAATTTCAAATAACAAACTTTACGAATAGTAATTAAAAGATCATATTTTCCAAGGTCTTATTAGTTATTTTCTTGTTTTAATTAACTGTTCTTTATTTAAATTTAAAGGATTACTTTAACATTTTAAGAAATAGGCTTATTTGCTTTCTATCCGAATGTTGTATCTCATGTGTTTAATCAGTACATGAGCAAAAATGTATAAATTGTTGTTTTTATATTTCTCTTTGTATACAGATTAAACAAGCAAGTTAATTGTTAAGTAGTGAGCTTTAGAGATGTTCGTAGGCATTTTTAACTTTGAGTCAGTTGCCATAAAGAGATCATCATTTCACGACCTGACCAAAAAGCGAGTAGAACCACAAATAGGAAACAAAAAATGTGGCTGCTTATGAGGTACGGTGACTTTACTCCTTGTTTTACTTTTGTGATAAAACCAGTGAAATATTCATCTGTGACATAATGGTGATGTGTTTAATAGTAGCACAAGTAGAGAAGCAGAAGAAGTCCTAGTCAAGTCAGGGAACTGACTCAGTCAAGTCAGTTATTCAAAAATATCTAAGTTTGATCATGTAAGCTAACATTGGCCACCAGTGGTGATGCCAGACCAAGAAAGACTGTAACAGCAAAACCCATGAGTGTATTTAATTAAGCATGGGTACATTTGATTTCTTATGAATTCAACTTGGAGGAAGTTGTAGGAATATCAGTATCAATCTTCTCATCTCACTCTTGGAAAGAAAGTGAATGAGTGCATTTCCCAAAATGTAGGAACTCTTCACTTACAGCAGCAGAGACACTAAGAGTAATTCCTCATTTTTAGCTACGACTTGCATTGTGGGACAATACTGTCCAGCACTAGCCCCCAAAATTGAGCTACTTAAGCATGTTAGAATTTTGAAGTCACTTCATTTTGTTCATGTTAATACACTGCATATTTCAAAGCACTGAGCACTAAGTATAAAAGTGGGCCACAGAGAAAATGTGCGTGATTGTCTTTTACCAAGGTTGCTGTGTCTAATGCAGGTTTTGATGGCAGACTGGAAGTGGTCTCGTTCTTCTTTCTGTTGGAACAGGAAGCAGGTGTGGCCCATGTATGGCAGGTGCAGATACACAGCAAACACATCTGGAGATGACACCACTGAAGAAGAATCCTCCTTCACTCCTTCACACATAGACACACACACAGACAACAGTGTTACAGATGTGGGCTTGACTGTTTTTTCTCTGAACTATGAATTAGTTTATGTTCAACAACATAAAACCAGTTGAGGGTCATGTTAACCAGTGACAGCACCTCTTGACTCTTAGACATGCTTTCTATAATATAATAATTTTCCAACAAGTACCAAAAAATAAAAAAATAGGTTATTTGTCAGAACCTTCCAAAACAACCCAGGAAACTAAAACTACTCATTATGGTTCAAAGAAAACAATAAAGATAATGGGAAGCATCTCTCTAGTATCTACGTCACATTCACCTCCTAGGATTTTGGACGGTTTAAAACTCAGGATGTTGTGGTTTCCACCTTCAAACAAGCTTGGCTACACTCTTGCTCCTCTTTTCATTTCTCAGTTTGTACATCCTCGATTCCTTTCCTCACCTCCTCTCCTAGCGTCTTAGCCCCTCCCACCTGAGATGTGAGCGGAGGAGGCAAGGAAGAGACACGAGGAAAGAGGAGTCGAAGCAACATGCATTTAACAAAATGCTCCTTGCTTCGGAGCATTTTAAAGCGACGTCACTTAAATATGACGTGTGGCACAGCTGCATCATCTGTCCGTTGTCACGCCTCTTTTATACGTCATGCGTGCCGAAAAGACTTCCGTAAAGGATACACCTGTGCTCCTCAACAGCTCCTCTGGCAAGCCTCCTCTCTCCTCTCTCCTCGAGATGCATTTTAGGAATTGAGACATCCTTTATGATGGTATGCTGAGATAGATTTCCGGGTCACAGGCTGGAGGACGGAGGAGAGAGGAGACGAGGTGGCACAAAATAGACAAATGAGACTGCAAAGATTACTTACATATCCTCTGTAACCCTCTGCACAACTGAGACTAGAACCACATTACAGTCCTTCTACGTGACCTGAACCTGACAGGTACCAACAGAGTATAGGGTATCGGGTACGGTTCTGCATACCAGACCCGACTGAACCTGTCTGGTACTGCCCAAATTTTTGACAGGACCCAGTGGGTTTGGAACGGGTAGCAGAAATTTTGTTGCGCGAAGCTTTGGGATTCGGTTGGGTTTGGGTTCAGTTATTTTCTAGCATTTGAAAGTACAAAGATTACTGATCACTGGGCCATCTTGAAACTATTAGGTCAGTTTCAGGTGAAACTAGCTATTAACAGATACTCAGGCAGATTCCCTCCTGAGGGCAGGGCTTATGTAACTCAGATTAGCTTAAATTTCCAGTTCCCGTCCAATTTTTTCACAATTGAGAATGACTTCCGGATGGGAGCCGAAACGTCTTGATTCTGAAAACAGTGTCCAGATGACTACGACTGAAACCCTTTCTATGATTTGAAAGTACTAGTCAGATCAGTTGGCTCTTAAAGACGCGGGTACAGGCTGGGCACAGATAACCGCGAGATAAACAGTAGAAATATGGTATTCATGTTACACAGTAATCACAGCAAATAAATGAGAGGGCTGCAATTTTTCAAGCAGGGTTACTGTCGATCTAAACACGGCCTTAGTCCCGTGCTGAGGTCTAGGACACATTTTGGGGCGACTGTGGCTTAGTGGTAGAGCGGGTCATCCACCAATCGGAAAGTCAGCGGTTCGATCGCAGCTTCCCCCAGCCCACATGTCGAAATGTCCTTGGGCAAGACACTGAACTCCAAATTGCTCCCGAGGCTGTGCCTTCGGTGTGTGAATGATTAGTTACTTTGATGAGCAGTTCTGTGTGAATGTGATATGTAGTTGCAGCGCTTTGAGAGTAGTCAGAAAGACTAGAAAGGCGCAATATAAGTACAGTCCATTTACCATATTCATTTGGGGGTAGTGGGGTCCAAAGGGTTAGAGAAGCAAGCTCAACAAAACAACAATATTACTTGCAACAACCTTTATCATTATTGACTTAATTTAGTCTTAAATGGTAAATTGGCTGCATGCGCTCCGTCCTGAGCCACAGCTGTCCCCTGGTCTTCGGTTGTCAGTGGAAACTTTTACAATTAGACCAAGCTGCGTCTGAAGTAAAGATAACCATAAAGTTATACAAGTAAACTTAACATGTTTCCAGCTCTAAATGAATGCTTGAAAAATGTCTGTTTCATTATATTAAATCCTTTGATGTTATGCTTGTAAACTGCACACAGCCGGCAGGCAAATGTTGAACTAACTGGTCAGTCTGTGATACCTCAAACCAAAGTGATCTAGGTTTGTGTGAACTGTGAGCTTTGGGGTTTGTATTTCTCTTTTTACACGTCCTGTGTTCATGTTTGACACCAGAAATTCACACAAGCACAAAGAGTGAATCTCTCATTCACTGATAGTCCACATTTGATGATTTAGGTTAACAAAAAGGCTGTAAATCAAGCTATTATTAAATACTGTAGGTATATTGTTACATAGGATTACATTAATACTACCATTGAGTATTCCAGCACAAGTTTGCTCCAGGTGAGCTCTGGACTCTTCCTCTGTGGTGAACACACTGGCCCCTGCTGGCTCCAGGATCAACTTAGCTGCACATCCACGACTGAAAGTCTACAGGTGGAAATGCAGACAACAATGCCCAGCACAAGCATACATATCATTTAGATTCTGAATGTCATGTTTTGTTTGTGAAAGTGTGTGCATGTGGAAGTGTTACCTCCATGTTTTCATGTATCTCCACTTTGTAGACTCTTCTCAGGACTGTGTATCTCTCTTTGCATTTCTTTCCCTGCTCATCCCAGCAGGAGAACTTCACACTCCCTTGGTACAGCACTTCCTCCGGAGCATACTGAGGCTGTACACACACACACACACACACACACACTGATTTAACTTTAATGTCTTAAAAAATAGTAGCATGAATATGTAGTTAGAGTAAACCAGTGTTGAGTGGTGGACAGATTGACAGGTGCAGTTCCTACCCTGTGTGTGAGCAATAGGCCAGTCCCCTCTTTCTTAAGCTCCACCTCCTGGTGTAAATGTCTGAAGTAGGCTGCAGAATACTGCTGACGGTAAAACACACTGAAGCTCTGGAATGTACTGTCAACAAGTCCTGGATACACACACACACACACACACAAACATGCACATTTTAAAAAAAATGTCATACTGTATTTATCTCTATTTGCCTGACCCCTTTAAAAAATATAATTTCTTCCATCTCAGAACTGAATAATTGGTAACTGTTTGCTGACACGTTGGCCGTAACAACTTTACAAGGTGATAATTTGTCAATATCGTGTTTTCAGTTTGTCTCACTGCCCCCAAGTGACGAAAAAAATCAATTAATTCAGCTTTAAAGTTACATTATCAAAGTGCATCTGCCCAGGTTTCGGTGTAGCATAGGAGAGGGCAAAAATTGGGGCTTTTTCATTTAAAGATACTAAGTGGATGGTTTAATCAAGCTTGGGGGAGGGAAATGTTCAATCAGCCCATCCACAATACAGTATGTACTGTATATGGAGGCTTTAAGTTTGTGATTGCAGTATAATGGACCGAAACGGGCGATCATCCCACTGCTCCACTGCTGCTCTGCTCTGAGTTCAGTAATGAGCATAGAGGACGGGGTAAGAGACAGGAAGCAAGGCTGAGAGGAAGATAGCAATTAACTCACACACACACACACACACACACACACACACACACACACACACACACAGAATTAACTCCACGATCACAGAACTAAATGCTCAAGAATTGATGATGTAATCATGACAAGTCATATACCCCCCCCCCCCCCCCCCCCCCACACACACACACACACACACAGCTACAGTTTGTGGGTGTGCTGTTATTTAATGTGTCTGAATTTGTCAAAAGAACAACTTGTTTCCAAATCTCATTATCTGTAGTCACACTGATAAGTATATATTAAAATACGTATTTAAAGATCTATTATGGAATCTAAATTGTGGTCATTTTGTAATTTGGGATGGCAGGATTCATACTTATTAACACCTTTAGTGGTCTGTATGAGGTTTGTCAAATGTCTGTTGATTTGTAAGAAGAAATGAATGAATGTACTGTCTTTACTGTCGGCTTGTGATGTGTTTTAATGTGGATCAGTCATTATCTGTTATTTATCATTTGTTTACAGTGTATGGCCACTAGCACACATTGTTTGGGTTACTCTGTAGCCTGACTTTCATCTTACACACTGACATACTGACATACACACAGATCAGACAACCCATAATAATTTAATAGTTGGAAATGGCTGTAATTACATTCTAGCTTGCAGTGGAGATTAGTGACAGGATGTGACTGTGCTGATAACATGTATGGGAATTCAACATAGAAATGAGCAATGCAACTAACAGCACATCATTTTTGTTTTATTTGTTTATTTGTTTTTGTTTCAAAGTCAAAGCTAATTTGAAGATATAACTATAATTTGTGACATTATCAAATTATACTTTTTATCAACAAAAAAAAAGAAAGTTTTGCTAACTGTCCTGGTGGCCTGGTGGTTAAGACTGGTATCATATGACCACAATGTCCCCACTTTGATTCCGGGGACCTTTGTTGCATATCACAACCCTCCCTGTGTTTCCTGTCCTCTTTGCTGAAAGCTATCCAATAAAGGCCAAAATAAATAGTTATGTTATGCCGCCCCTTATGCATGTAGAAACACATTCCAGTACAATGCAGTCCAATACAACACCACTACTAACTACAGCCTCCAAAATGACCTTACATTTCGGGTTTTTGGGTCACGCTATAAAATACCCCTAAGTCAGCATGGTAGATGATTCATATATGGTATATTATTATCAGTATATTATGTACATGTCAGGAATATTAGAAATAATGTGGCATTTGAGGAAAGAAACTGAGTGGTTGCAACTTGACACTCAGATCTAAAGCAGATACACAGTGGAGGGTAAACCAACCTAAAGTGCACCAATTACCACTACTGCAGCTACTCCTGCAACAACTGCAAGTGTACTACTACTGCTGCTATTATAACTACTACTGACAGTGTTGCTAATATTGCTTCTGCTGTGGCTACAAGTGCCACTATCACTCTTACCCACACCCCTACAGCTTCTGATATTTCTCTTTTACTTTACATTGTCTTTACATGTCTTTCTCTTTCTTCCTCTCTTTCCACTTTACTTTCTATGGGAAACTTATATTTAAATAGGGCTGGGCCATCAAAGTCCTTATGAACAATTCTAAACGAGAAGAAAAAGAAGTGATCTCTTAGTTTTACCTTTGATGTTGCTGATTTTGGCCTCATCCAACAAGCCAGAGGAAGATGCTCCCATAATGTCTCTATTTCTCTTCTTCTCAAATGTCTCCAGAAAAGCTTAATTCAATTATTTCAATATGTATACACGGTTTACACAGGAAACCTATACGTAACTAAATGAGCTGTTCTGATGTTTCAAGAGGTTTTTGCTCAGCTAATTTCCTCTGTTCTCTGTGAGTCAGTGTGTGGTGAGCTGGGCGGGACTGTTAAAACATGAGGTGAAATCTGTCACAGCAGTTATCTCTCACCAACTGCAATATCATACACAAGTGTCACAACCTCCCTTTCAGGGCCATCTGCTGGTAAACAATGAAACAGGACAATACTTTTAGCTATATGTAACAGTATTACTCTAACATCAGAGAATATATCATAGTTATAATCTTCCCAAAATAAAAAAGTGATTAACTGTGATATGTAAAAATATTGTTGACAGTTCAACTTTCACAAGGTGTTTTTTATGCTGTTTTTGTGTCATTATGTGGTTTCTGTAAATCTGCAGGCACATTCATCTTCATGTAGATTCCAGAAAAAACACCTGACACTGATGTTGTTCAGTGTATACATGTGTTACTTTGACACACAGCAAAAACAGAAACAGACTCAATGGTGGGCAGCCATCCGCCGCTGCCGTGTTAGGTTTTGGGGGCACAATGCAAAGACCACGTAGAATTTTTTTTATATATATATATATATATATATATATATATATATATATATATATATATATATATATATAGTAGAATAGTAATTGTCGTGTTAATATTAATAAATTAGTAATAATAGGAATGACAGCTATAGGAAGAATAATGTCAACATCAGTAACAGAGCCAATAACAACAACTGTAGTAGCAGTTGTCAAGCAGGAACATGGGGGCAGCAGGTGGCCCACAACCACAGATCCAGTCTCAGCAGCTCCGGAGGCAGAAATACCTGCTGAAATCGACAGAAGGAGAGAGGAAAGAAACGAGAAAGCACAAAACTACGGGAGAGAGAAGATGTCGAGTTAGTAACATGCAGTAATGGGATAAAAATGCATACAGATGGAGAGGGAGAGAAATAGAGAGGAAAGAGGTGCATCATGTGAAGTCTCCTGGCAGTCTAGGCCTATAGCAGCATAACTAAGGGATGATTCAGGACTCACCCAAGCCAGCCCTAATTATAAGCTTTATCAAAGAGGAAAGTCTTTAGCCTACTCTTAAATGTGGAGATGGTATCTGCCTCCCAAACCCAAACTGGGACCTGATTCCACAGGAGAGGAGCTTGATAACTGAAGGCTCTGGCTCCCATTCTACTTTTGGAGACTCTAGGAACCACAAGTAACCCTGCATTCTGGGAGCTCAGTGTTCTAGTCGGATAATAAGGTATTATGAGATCTTTAGGATACGATGGTGCCAGACCATTAAGAGCTTTGTAGGTGAGGAGAAGGATTTTAAATTCTATTCTAAATTTTACAGGGAGCCAGTGCAGAGAAGCTAATATTCGAGAAATATGATCTCTTTTCCTAGTTCTTGTCAGTACACGTGCCGCAGCATTCTGGATCAACTGGAGAGTCTTAAGGGACTTATTCGGGCAGCCAGATAATAAGGAATTGCAGTAGTCCAGCCTAGAAGTAACAAATGCATGCACTCATTTTTCGGCATCATTTTGAGACAGGATGTGCCTGATTTTTGCAATATTACGTAGGTGAAAGAAGGCAGTCCTTGAAATTTGTTTCATGTGGGAGTTAAAGGATAAATCCTGATCAAAGATAACTCTGAGGTTCCTTACAGTGCTGCTGTAGGCCAGGGCAATGCCATCTAGAGTAACTATATCTTTAGATAATTTGTCTTGGGACCAAGCATAATAACTTCAGTTTTGTCAGAGTTTAACATCAGAAAGTTGCAGGTCATCCAGGTCTTTATGTCCTTAAGGCATGCCTGAAGTTTAGTTAACTGGTTAGTTTCATCTGGCTTGATCGATAGATATAATTGGGTATCATCTGCATAGCAATGAATGTTTATGGAGTGCTTCCTAATACTACTGCCTAGAGGAAGCATATATATGGTGAATAGAATCGGTCCAAGCAGAGAACCTTTTGGAACTCTGTGACTAACTTTGGCATGCACGGAGGACTCACCGTTAACATGTACAAACTGAGATCGATCTGATAGATAGGATTTAAACCAGCTTAGTGCGGTTCCTTTAATGCCAATTACATGTTCCAGTCTCTGTAATAGGATGTGATGGTCAATTTTGTCGAACGCAGCACTAAGATCTAACAAGGTCTTCACTGTCTTCACCACCACTCCGGGATTCCTGCGCTTCCGACCCATACCCCTTCACCAGAGAAGTTAATTTAATTTAATTTATAACATTATTTACAGATACCCAACAAATCCCACCATGAGCAAGCATTTGACGACAGTGGCAAGAAAAATCTTCCTTTAAGAGGCAGAAACCTGGGGCAGAACCAGACTCAATGGTGGGCAGTCATCTGCCGCTGACAACATGAACATGAATACAGCACCTCGCTTTTATGTAGACCTAAGTGGAAATGACCAGGATGAAACTCACATTTCAGTTTTCATATTGCTTGTTACTGTGACACATGACACACAAGACAAAATAAAACCAAGCGAGTGGGTCAAATATTGGAAGTAGAAAATCAGGCAGACAAAGTTCTGCAAGAAGCAGAAGCTGCAGGCAACCAAGCTCCATTGGCAAAAGGTCATTATTTAACCACCTCTTCGGCATGCATTAAAGCTGAGGCAGACATGGCAGCTCTCAATGCACAGCAACATTTGTTGAAGGAGAAACATGATTTAGAAGAGCAAGAGGAGCAGCTACAAAAAAGGAAGGAGCAACTTGAACTTCAAGCGGAAATAGCAGTCTTCATGGCTAAAGTGAATGTGCTCAGAGGGCATGGAATCATATTTTGAGAGAGGACAAAATAAAAAGAAAGCTCTCAATGCTGAAGCTAGTTCATTCTTGCCTCTTAGCATTCAACAAGATGGACAAATTCTCCGAGCAGGTGGCAAGGTTGACCCTCACCTAATGGGAGCAAGTTCTAAGGATGGAAATGGAAAATTTAAACCTCAAACCATATTATTGATGTCACAGACACGCCAGGCTCCCCTTCATTCCGCACTCCCTCACCTGAGTACTGATTCCCTTCACCTGTCACCTCGTACACACTTGTATCCAATTAGCACTCCACTCCCCTATAAAACCCAGCTCCTCACCACAGTCTGTGTCCGGAACAGACAAACACCTCGGACTTACTCTGCCAGAACGAAAACTACTACCAGCCTCTAGCACCCAGTACCTCAATCCTGGCTCCTACGGACTCCAGTCCTCCGTGTGTGTCACTCCAGCTCCAGTCCCCGTGTGTCTTCAGTCTCCCGTGAGTTATCCACTCCAGCTCCTGTTCCCGTGTGTCTCTCGTCTTCCGTGTGTGCGTCGCTTCGGTGTCCAGCCCAGTGTGGACCGAATCCCCTGTGTTCAGCCACTCTACTCCAGAGCTCCACGATCTCCAGATAAAGGACAGTATACTTCCCTCCATTATCTATCCACTCTCCTTGTGTTGCAATAAACTATATCATAACCTTCCTTGTGTCTCCGGTCAGTTCTGTCCGTAACAGAAGACCGGACCACTTTAGGAGTCAGCATGAGTGCCACGGATCCGTTCCAGGAGTTGGTGGACATCCTGCGCCGTGGCCTCAGCGTTCCGCCATCAACCACCTCCTCTGCTTCCGCTTCCGCTCCAGACACACCAGCAGTTCCGCCCTGCATTAGTCCCATGGCCAAACCAGCGCCCTTCTCTGGCTCGGCGGGGGATTGCAACGGTTTCATTCTACAATGCTTCTTGGTCCTGGAGATGCAATCCTCCCTGTATCCCACTGAGCGCTCCAAAGTGGCCTTCGTGATCTCCCAGTTACGAGCACTCCAGTGGGCAGAATCGATCTGGTCACAAAATGGACCCGTAACCCAATCCCTGGCGAGTTTCCTGGAACACTTCCGCAAGGTGTTCGGAAGACCAGCCGGAGACTCCTCAGCTGGCGAGAAGCTTTATCAGCTTAAGCAGGGCCAGCGTTCAGTCCAGGACTATGCCCTGGAGTTCCGAACCCTCGCGGCGGCCAGTGGATGGAAAGAACAATCTCTCATCACCACCTTCCGCCAGGGGTTGGAGCCACGGGTGAGGTTGCATCTCGCTGCATACGAGGACACCATCGGCCTCGAACGGTTTATCCAACTCGCCATTTGCGTGGCCACTTGTATGCAGACGTGTTTATTAGAACACCAGGACCAATATCCATCTACGTCCACTACCCATCAGCCAGAGATGCGCCGCTCTCCAGAACCAGACCAGGAACCCATGCAGCTGGACACCAACCGACTTCCTCCGGCAGAGCAGCAGAGACAGATGACCCTGAGACTATGTATGTACTGTGGAAATCCCGGACACATTAAGGCAAACTGCCCAGTACGACCACCACATCTTATGGTGAGTGTCATGTTTCCCAGTATTCCATGCAGTAAACCATTGGCAACAGAAATAATCATAACCACACCTAACCTGTCCCTTCCAGTCCAAGCCCTCATTGACTCAGGGTCAGCCGGCAATTTCATCTCCGGCTCCCTCTGCCGCCAGCTCCACCTCAAGACCACATTAACACCTACCAGTTACAGGTTCACGACGTGACTGGGAAGTCCATCACCCGGAGCGGCGTGCAACGAGTGGCTGGACCCGTGAGCCTCTGGGTTGGTGTCCTGCATGAGGAACAACAACAACTACTGGTTATGGAGGGCTCCACCGCGGAGGTGATCTTAGGGCGACCCTGGTTGGAACAACATGACCCCATCATCTCATGGTCTACTGGTGAAGTGCTAAGATGGGGTGATTCCTGTTATCCTGGTTGTTTTCCACATCGACCAAGACCCTCCACGTCCGGTTCTCAGAAACTCTCGGTCTTCACTACATCAATAGAAAGTCCTAAAGAGAAACAATCTGTGGAAATACCTCCGTGTTATGCTGCTTACCAGGATGTCTTTTGCCCTAAGAGAGCCTCCCAGTTACCCCCGCATCGGCCATGGGACTGTGCAATAGATCTCATACCGGGTGAACCAGTGCCCCGAGGAAGGATCTACCCACTACCTATTCCCGAACAGAAAGCCATGGGGGCGTACATTGAGGAGGCCCTAGCTCAGGGTTACATTCGACCTTCCACTTCACCAGCTGCTTCTATCTTCTTTTTTGTGGCAAAGAAGGACGGAGGCTTGCGGCCTTGCGTGGACTATAGAGGACTCAATCGTATAACCGTCAAGTTCCGGTATCCACTTCCTCTCGTCCCAGCAGCGTTGGAACAACTACGTGGAGCCACTGTCTACACCAAGTTGGACCTTCGCAGCGCTTACAATCTCATTCGTATACGAGAGGGGGATGAATGGAAGACAGCCTTTGTCACACCCACCGGTCACAACGATTATCTCGTGATGCCGTATGGATTAGCTAACGCCCCCTCCGTGTTTCAGGATTTCATTCACGAGGTTTTCCGTGACTTTCTCCACAAATTTGTAATAGTGTACATCGATGACATCCTGATCTACTCCCAGAATCTGACAGACCGCTACCAACACGTTGCGGAGGTCCTAGAACGCCTGAGAGACCATCACCTCTTCCTCAAGGCCGAGAAATGTGAGTTTCACCAGTCCTCAGTGCAGTTCCTTGGATATATAATCAGTGGCAGTGGTATCCAGATGGACGAGGGGAAAGTGGAGGCTATCCGGAGCTGGCCCACACCCACGACGGTTAAGGAACTACAACGTTTTCTGGGATTCGCGAACTTCTACCGTCGATTCATAAAGGATTATAGCACCATCGTTCATCCCCTGACTAACCTTCTACAGAACAAGCCCAAGTCTCTGTCCTGGCCACCAGCAGCTCAAGAAGCTTTTGACCACCTCAAGAGGACCTTCACCTGTGCACCGCTCCTGGCCCACCCATATCCTTGGGTGGATATCCTATCCCACCCAGTTCTGTCCGTAACAATTGATGCACACGGAGCCCCAGAAACCTCAGAATACATCACAAAGCACCAAAGCAGACATTCCTTAACCCAATGTAACCTCCCACAATGCAGCAATGGTGTCAGGAAGCAGTGATCAGAATCCTGTTTTTACAATCATGGAGAAACAAAACGAAATAACAGCTTTGTTGGTTCAACAACAGTGTCTCTCTCATCTGTATGAAAGAGAGTCTTGACAGTGGTCCTTTACAGTATCAAACATTCATAAGGGCATTTGAGGACAGCATCAAAGGCAAGACCAACAACCCAAGAGACTGCTTACTGCTTTCACTTCATTCACTGCATTACACCAGGGGGAAGCCAAGGGAGCTCATCAGAAGCTGTCAGCAAAACTTTGTTACGAGAGCATTTTCGAAATAAACAGAAGATTGCTTCAGCCTACATGGAAAAGGTTCTTTCATGGGCATAAATAAAATCTGATGATACAACAGCTCTACAAGCATATAGTCTCTTTCTTAGAGGATGTTGCAGTGCTATGGAAGAAGTTCAGTACATGTATGAGTTGGATATGCCTGCCAATATACTGTCTGTTGTAAAGAAACTGCCCTAAAAGCTAAGGGACAGATGGAGAACTGTAGCCTGTGAGTTGCAGGAAAGGCACAATTGCAGGGTTACGTTCGCAGACATCATCAACTTCATTGAAAAGCAAGTAAAGATTGCAACTGATCCAGTGTTTGGAGACACACAAGATACTCTAGTACTCGCATCAGGCAAGGAGGTGTGAAAACCCAAGTTGCAGCCTCATTATGGGGTAAAGAGGAGTAGCTTCGCCACGACTATTTCAGATGTGGAAAAGAAAGTGGACACAGGAACTACAATAAAGGAGAGTGGATCATTTGGTAAGAAGACATGTTTGTTCTGTGATAGTAGAGATGTATTGGAGTTATCTCACATAGTGAGAAAATTTACTTCCTAAAGAAAAGTGGTGTGTGTTTTGGCTGTCTGTGTATTGGGCACATCAGCAAAGACTGTAGGTGTCTCACATGTAAAGTATGCAATCTAAAGCATCCCAGCATTCTTCATATCTACCAAAGGTGGAGAGAAAGATATCTAGAACATGCAAACAGAACATAACTGTCAACTCTCCATAGTACCTGTGCAAATCAAATCCAAGAAGGGACACAAGACAGTGCATACATATTCTTTCCTCGATCAGGGGAGCACAGCCTCATTTTACACAGTAGATCTGATGAATAAGCTGAATCTCTCTGGAAGAAGATCAAGCATTTTATTGCAAACTATGGGCCAGGAGAAAATTGTGGAAAGCTACATTGTTTCAGACGTAGAAGTGACTGGACAGAAACTATTACTGTGAGCTACCTGACACATACACGCAGAAGAGTATGTCAGTGCACAGAGGTAACATTCTTGGACAAAGAGATCTTCAAAGATGGCCTCACTTGAGACATGTAAAATTGTGAAATGATTCTGAGATTGAGCTGTAAGTGTAGTGTAGGTGATGGACCCTACGCAGTCAAAACTATTCTAGGATGGACTGTGAAAGGACCCTTGGGAGGGGACAGCAGTTGTGCAACTGTTTGCAAACAGCCCCAGGTCAGTGTCAACAGGATCTCAGTTGTAAGACTGGATGAGCTGTGGAAGCAGCAGTATAAGGTTGACTTCCCTGAATGTGGTCAAGATGAACAGCAGGGATTGTCACAAGAGGACTGCCACTTTATGTACCAGTCAGCTGAACTGGTTGATGGCCATTACAGAATTGGCTTACCTTTACGGAAAAAGTAAGTAAATATACCTAACAATCGTAGGATTGCAGAACAGTGTGCTCTGAACCTAAGGAGAAGGTTTAACAGAGATGCTTCATTTCACGTGGATTATACTGCTTTTATGGAAGATGTCATCTCCAAGGGCTATGCACAGAGGGTTCCAGCCAAAAACTTGGGTGATGCTAGGGTGTGGTATCTACCACATCATGGGGTTTCCCACGCAAAGAAAAAGAAGATTTGGGTGGTATTTGACTGTGAAGCAACATTCCAGGGGATATCTTTGAACAAACAACTCCTACAGGGCCCAGATCTCACTAGTCCATTGATTGGATTCATGACTAGATTTAGAAAGTAGCCTATTGCAGACATTGCAGACATTTAAGCTAATGTTCTGTGACTTACCTGCTGTTACATAACAGCCATTATCAGGTGCACTGTGCCTTCATAATGAGAAAGTCCAGAGTTGCTCCATTAAAGCCAATTACGATCCCTCGTTTGGAGCTTACGGCTGCCACAGTTGCAGGTCGTATGGACATGATGTGGAGGAAGGAGCTGCAGATGCAGCTTCAAGATTCAGTCTTTTGGACCGATAGCACTTCTGTATTGAAGTATATCAACAATGAGACATTAAGATTTCGAACATTTGTGGCCAACAGGGTTTCAGAGATCCTTAAAGTGTCAAGACCATCTCAGTGGAGATATGTGAGCACTTCCAGTAATCATGCGGATATGGCCTCTAGAGGGATGAAAGTGGAATCACTCCTGAAGAATATGACATATGATATGTGTCGGCCTCAGTTTCTCAACCAGCCTAAGGAGGAGTGGCCGCTAAACCCTGATGGGTCAGGAGAGCTCTTACCCAAGGACCGAGGTCAAAAGGAGCATCACAGTGAATACCACTGAGACTGAAGTTGAGGATGTTGATGCAGTAACACGAATTATCAACTTCTTCTCGTCTTGGATTCACTTGGGAAGGATAGTATGTTGGATCCTTAGGCTTAAGGATCTACTTTTGTGTCTTAGCTGGAAGAGAAAGCAAAAAGGCCTTGCACTTGCTCAATCTGGGATTAATGGAGCCCAGCAAAAGCAATCTCTAGAAAAGGAGATTCAGAGTATCAAAGCTCAAGCTAATGGTGGTTGTATCTCAGTAGAGGAACTACGGAAAGACGAATTGGAGATCATCTGCTTTTGTCAAAAAAGAAGATTTCCAGCTGAATTATCTAGCCTGGAGAAAGGATAATCTGTAAATGTAGCAGCCATATTTACAAGCTCAACCCAGTGATCAAGAATGGTGTTTTAAGAGTTGGTGGACAGCTTAAGAGGGCATCCATACCTGAAGATTCTGAACATCCTGTCATACTGACAAAAGATCTTCACATCTCTGATCTCATTCTTCGACACATACATCATAAGGTGGGACGTTGTGGTCGTAACCACGTTATCTACACTGCAACAAAGATATTGGATTACAGGTGCTAGTGTGCACCAGCAGATGGCAGACTTACCTCAGGATAGAGTTTCCACGGACAAACCTCCATTCACACATGTTAGAGTGGACTATTTCAGACCTTTTGAGGTAAAAAGTGGAAGAAATGTAGTGACCTGCTTATCCTTAAGGGCTGTCCACACTGAAGTCGAATCATCATTGGATATGGATTCCTTCATCAATGCTCTTTGACGGTTCATAGCAAGATGTGGACAAGTGTCAGAACTGCGCTCAGATAATGGTACTTTGTGGCAGCTGAGCATTGAGTTGAAGGATGCCATTAGAAACTGGAATCTTGCTCAGATCCATGACATTTTTCTTCAGAAAGAAATTAAGTGGGTTTTCAATCCCCCATCTGGTTCACATCATGGAGGTGTATGGGAGAGATTGATTAGATCAGTGCTAATTCTTAATTCCACACTGAAGGTGCAGTGCCTTGACGAAGAGAGTCTTCACACAGTCCTCTGTGAAGTAGACGCTATCATCAACAGCCGTCCTATAACCAGAGGCATCCACTGTTCCAAACGACCTGGAAGCACTAACCCCTAACCATCTTTTACTTCTAAAACAAAGCCATCTCTGCCACCAGGACAGTTCCAGAAGGTGTGCAGATGTATATGCCCGTCGTAGATGGAGACAAGTCCAATACATGTCTGATTTATTTTGGAAAAGATGGATTGCAGAATATCTGCTGCAATTACAAGAGCGTCAAAAGGGGTCAGATGTAAAATGGAACTTCATTCCTGGAGACATTGTCATCATAGCTGATGATACAGCACCTCGCAACTCATGGTTGAATGGAAGGATAATCAAAGCTAGCTCCCGGACAGAAGAGGACAACTGACACGCAATCATGAGATGATTGACAGTGCTTTAGATTTTTGTTTGTTTGTATTCTTTTGGAGAATGTGTTGAAGACAGACTCATCTCTGTAGTATTTTTTTCAGGCCATGGTTTTTCACTGTGTATTGCATTGCATTATATAGTAAGGTGTTCTTTCCACTTAAAACCAAGAGAGGCACTGATATTTAGAAAACATAAGAGTGGAGTTACTTCATTAAAAGACAATGACATATTTGCAGTTTCAAGCTTTAAAACCACCAGGTCAAGGTGTCAGGACACAAGAGCTAATGCACACCAGGGCTGCATTCAGCCCCGACAAAACATTGCAAAACGTTTATTTAAACAGAAATGGTGGTGCCTTGAACACCCTGTTGTGTACACAAGCGTTTTTAATACGCCTTTTTAATACGGCGGGGTTTATATACACGTCACTGTGATTGGGTAACATCTCTGACACATCCACCAAATGAGAGAAAACATGCCTCAAAGCCTGTTGCACACCATTTCACACCGTTTCGAGGAAACATGTCGTTCAACTCGGAAACCATAGCAAAATGGTGCAAACCGTTTTCAGATTGAATGTGCCCCAGGTGTGCCAGCTGATGGCCCAACTGTATCACTTAGGCTGATGATGTCACATGCCTAAACTGTTCAGGTGTTCGATGTTTGAATTCTGAATTCAAATATTTATGATATTATGAAACTTCCTGTTGAATCGGACCAGCACCTGGAACAAAATTGGAGACAACTTGTGAAAAAGACTAATCTATGGACAATATACAAATACACATAAATAATTCATCAAAGTAAATATTGGGACATCCTACTTCTTAAAAAATCACCTTGAACACCTTAGACCAATCACCTTCAAAAAGCTTCTAAGGAACTAAGGTTGTTTACATGACATTGAGAACTTAGGATGATGATATGTGTTGATGTCCTATCTTAACAGCAGTTTAGGCCTGTGACATAATCAGTGTAATTGATGCAAATGGGCAATCAGATGGCCTAGTACTATTTAACTGTTGTTTCCTAACACCTCTATCTGCTGCTGGTGATGATTTATGGATGAATTCTACTCCTATATTTTCCACTTGAGGTGTTCATGTTAGTCTGTCTGTAAGTGGGCCAAGTTTTGGAGCCAGAGCTGATATTTATATTGTTGTCTTTAAGTGACAATATGTGTTAATTATTTTACTCTATCCTGTGCTCACATGGTGTATATTTCTAAATCAAATTGGGTCTAATCAAATAAGAAAACCTTGTGCCAGGTAGTAATATGTCAGCATTTTATTTACCTACTTTATATAATTTGTTATAGGGACCATTTACAATAGTAAACATAAATGTTGCCATTTGATGTATTGTATCAGAGTGCAATGAAAATGTCTGTACTACTGGTTGGTCTCTGGGCATATACTGAACCTGCCATGTGTCTACTATGTGCACTATGCTTGATGCGTACTTGGAGTTTACAATGTACAACCTTATTGGCAATTGTTATGCCCCAGGGCCCCATAACATGTTTATCCGGTCATAGTATTTACATGCAAGTTTCATTTTCTGTGTCTGTGTGCATGTACACATTTTCCCGTGCGTGCACATATGGTTGGCAGCACCTGTCACTGAAATTACTCTAGCTCCCTGTACTACCTGTCACTATGAGCACCTTCATTTTTTAACTTAACCTTCCATTAATTTACCCATTAATAATTATGTAATCAAGGTTTTGGATTTGGATTTTGAATGCCATTCCTTAAACACCTGAAAACTGAATAAGAATCTCTTAAGATGTCATCAATTTGCACCTAAATATAATTCAGACCCCTAAGCTAAAATTCCAACTTTAACAACACTTAAATTAATAAATTAGCAATGGATTTTACAGGATTTTAAATTAATAAGTTAATTAAGGTGAATGAATTAAGTCATGTGGCTACCACTTAACGTTTACTTCGTTTGCTAAAAAAAATACAGCAGTCTAGCATTTAAGGGCTTCAGTTTTCGCCTCATCAAAATAATAGATACATTAAGGAGTCTCTGGCTTCCATACCAAACACCTTGATTTATATCATGCTATTTAATGTATTTTCAGGGGTAAATTAAGGATAGCCTACTTAGGGTATTCTAAGGGATTGTTGACTGTATGTCCCGAGGCGAATAGTGAGATTGAAGAGGTTTTACCATTCTCTCTCTCTCTCTCTCTCTCTCTCTCTCTGTCAATTCACTTCAATTCAAAGGGTTTTATTGGCAAGACAGTTTCAAGAACAATGCTCTCTCTCTCTCTCTCTCTCTCTCTGGCACGCGCGCAGCCAGTTCTGGTTTGGACCGGGGCCGGTGAGGTTTGTGTCCTGTGTCAGTGCCACCCAGCTCACCGGCGACACGTCGCATGGAGCTGAATAGAGCTATTTTCTCTCCGTTAGTTTACACGTGAATAATTCGTTTGGCCTACTTCTTAATTTTTCATTAATTCTTTTAAGGACCCACTTCACTGGAGAGTTCGAAACCGGTGGACTGTTGAATACGTGGGCGGTTGTTCGTTCAGCGCTGTCAGACTGGACCTGCTCAGCCTTTTTTTTTTTGGCTACAACTACCTGATAATTACCTGAGACTAGTTTATTCACAGAGTGCTGTTCATTGTCTGCTGGTTCTGTGGAGACATGTGGCGCAGATTCTCACTGCTGGTTTTATGCTGTGCTGTATGTGGTCTTCATGCTCTGGAGGCGGACAGAAGCGCGGACCCCTCGCGGGAGACGATGCTGCCCGAAGCAGCAGAGCTGGGTAAACCGGACAAGAATGCTCCCTCCGCGGCTAAAGTGGAAGACAGTCTGCGAGGAGGGAAGCAGCAGTCCCCGGGGGGAGACGCTCCTCTTGTAGGTGCGGAGGGGAGAGTTCAACAGCCCACCGCCGAGCCTCTGGAAGAAGAGCTGGACAACCAAGAGAATGTCATTAGCCAGGTCAGTGATATATGCGCCCTTATGTATTTACTTCATCGCCAAACTGCATACACAAACTCGTAGTTAAATGACAAATTGCGTACAACAAACGCACAAAACCTTCAAAAGAAATATGAAACAGGCACTCTTCAATTCGGCATTATCCAATTTACTAAGCAGCACTCCTCACAGTAAAATAGCCAGTTTAAAAATGTGTTATTCACTTGATCCTCCCCAGTTTAGCGGGCGTGTGAATCAGTTGTAAAAGTTGACTGAGATGAAGTTCTGTATGGGCCATGCTCGCTCAAAAAAAACTGATAATCCTGATAATGATGGGAAATACTAAAGTGCCAGAACTTCAACCCAAGACCAGTTTAATTTTCCTCTCTCCACTAGACCTCATTTGATCTCATTTGTGTGTGTGTGTGTGTGTGTGTGTGTGTGTGTGTGTGCACCAAGGCAATGGCTTGTATCCTTCTGGTGGTTGGTTATGTAATATCCTTCAAACTGTAAGTGCTCCAAACCAAAAAGTGCCTGTTTGTAAACGCCTGTAGCTAACTTCTTCCCAGGCAGCTCACCACTGCTGCAGCTGCAAATCATCACACATGCTGCAACTCTTTTTCTGATTTTCATTCAAGTATTTCAGCTTAATATATAGTATAGACTAATAGGCTACAGAGTATCAAATATTCATTCATGTTAAAGTTTGGGGTATTATTTATTTAAAGTTTCCTTCTTCTGAGCAGCCTGAGTAAGTTGAAAAAAATACTGAGAAAACAAAAACAAACTTTGTCCCTCTCTTTCAGTTGCTGGGCGATTACGACAAAGTAAAGACTGTGTCATCAGGGTCCGACTGTGTGTGTCGTTGTATTGTTCGACCAATCAAACGCTCTGACTGCAGCCATATCCATGACAGCGACCTGGCATCACCATCCCAGAATTTTTACACTGTGGAGACGGTTACCAAGGGAACAGACTGCAAGAAGTGTGTGTGTATGGCTCCACCTTCAGCTGTCAACCCCTGTGAGGGAGAGTACAGGTTTAAAAAATTACAGGAGGCCAGCAAAGATGACATTAAGGTAGAAAAACACACACACAATGTGGAAACTTAGTTGCTTTCACGGTTTTTCTATTGGGGACAAATTATTTCTTGAAGTAGTTTAGAGTTTGAATTTTAGGCAAAGATATTCCATAATCAAAGTTATTTTCCTTTCTGTCCTTCTTTCATCTTTCTGTGTCATTCATCTCTGTGATTTTTCCTGTTTAGTTGGCAACTATCATTGACTTGTTGGAGGGCTCTCTGTATGGAATGGACTTGTTAAAGCTCCACTCTGTCACCACCAAGCTGCTGACCAGGGTGGACAACATGGAGAAGGTGAGCACGCACACACACTCTGTTATACATTTGAGTATGACTCTTTTTATCCACATCTACTGTAGGTTATATGTAATGTCTTGCATGGATGGAATGTAACTCCAAACTCACTTAAAAAATCTGATTTCCATAAGTAAGAATGCCACAGGGTGGTACATAGATACTTGTCATTTTCATTGTCAGGACAAGAAAAATGACTTGTAATAGTCATAATTAGTATGGTTGCAGTCAGCAGGGGTCATTTACAAATGCTGCCGAGGTACCTTCAGTTGGGGCGATCCCTCAATGTACATGCTGCTCCTCAAAAGATCATACCCATACATTTGTCATACAGAATAACTAACTATACATAAACATACTGGGACAAAGTCCAGGCTCCAGTAGTGTAATTCTCAGTGTAAACAAAATTTCTTTTCATATCTGTCAGTGAATGTAGTTTAATTTATCTTAATTTAAGAATACATCTTCAAGAAGACTTCTTAACTACTTACTAAGCAAAGTATTTGACACACCCAACCTTACATACAGTGGTGTGCAAAAGTGTTTGCCCCCTTCCTGATTTCTTATTTTTTTGCATGTTTGTCACACTTAAATGTTTCAGATCATCAAACAAATTTAAATATTAGTCAAAGATAACACAAGTAAACACAAAATGCAGTTTTTAAATGAAGGTTGTTATTATTAAGGGAAAACAAAATCCAAACCTACATGGCCCTGTGTGAAAAAATGATTGCCACCTAAACCTAATAACTGGCTGGGCCACCCTTAGCAGCAACAACTGCAATCAAGCGTTGGCGATAATTTGCAATGAGTCTTTTACAGCGCTGTGGAGGAATTTTGGCCCACTCATCTTTGCAGAATTGTTGTAATTCAGCCACATTGGAGGGTTTTCAAGCATGAACTGCCTTTTTAAGGTCATGCTACAGCATCTCAATAGGATTCAGGTCAGGACTTTGACTAGGCCACTCCAAAGTGTTCATTTTGTTCATCTTCAGAGGTGGACTTGCTGGTGTGTTTTGGATCATTGTCCTGCTGCAGAACCCAAGTTCGCTTCAGCTTGAGGTCACGAACAGATGGCCGGACATTCTCCTTCAGGAGTTTTTGGTAGACGGCAAAATTCATGGTTCCATTTATCACAGCAAGTCTTCCAGGTCCTGAAGCAGCAAAACAGCCCCAGACCATCATACTACCACCACCATATTTTACTGTTGGTATGATGTTCTTTTTCTGAAATGCGGTGTTACTTTTATGCCAGATGTAATGGGACACACACCTTCCAAAAAGTTCAACTTTTGTCTCGTCAGTCCACAGAGTATTTTCCCAAAAGTCTTGGGGATCATCAAGATGTTTTCTGGCAAAAATTAGATGAGCCTTAATGTTCTTTTTGCTCAGCAGTGGTTTTCGTCTTGGAACTCTGCCATGCAAGCCATTTTTGCCCAGTCTCTTTCTTATGGTGGAGTCATGAACACTGACCTTAACTGAGGCAAGTGAGGCCTGAAGTTCTTTGGATGTTGTTGTGGGGACTTTTGTGACCTCTTGGATGAGTCATCGCTGCGCTCTTGGTCGGCCGGCAACTCCTGGGAAGGTTCACCACTGTTCCATGTTTTCGCCATTTGTGGAAAATGGCTCTAACTGTCGTTCGCTGGATTCCCAAAGCTTTGGAAATGGCTTTATAACCTTTTTTCAGACTGATAGATCTTAATTACTTTCAAGAAATCAGGAAGGGGGCAAACACTTTTTCACACCATTGTATATAGTGCATGACAAATGTTTATATTAATAGATTTTGTCTTTCTTCTATTTGGTATTATCTATTTGATATTATCTTTGTGCTCAAGCATTGTAAGTTCAAACATTAGATTCATGTTGTTCTAAAATCTCCCATAGATGTTCAGTTGGGTTGAGATCTGGTGATGGTACGGGCCATATGATTCACATAATTTTCATTCTCATCAAACCATTCAGTGAACCCTTGTGCCCTGTATGGAGGAATCTGCATTTGTTATATTTCTCCACACATTTATTCAGGTTTTTCTGTATATTCTAGTAGTAGTTTCTGAATATGCTATTGTGAATCCTGCTTAGGATGGACTGTTTATGTGCTGTCATCCTGTCTGTGCATTTCAGGCTTTCGTCCGTAATTTTACTGAGAGAGCAAGAGAGAAAGAACGTGTGAAGGACAGAGCAGAGGAAAAGGAGAAAGAGAAGAAGGCCCAGCAGAAAAAAAAGAAAGTGAATGATTTAGAGCGTGCAGGACAGAAAAGTGGAGCTTCTGCCTACGCCAAAAAGCAGGTAGTAACTGGCTGAAAATCTGTGTCCGTAATATCAGAAGCAAAGACAGACCCCCACATCTTATCTGTTTTCCAAAAAATATTGTTATCCCAACTGAAAATATTCTTTATAAATTAGACAGAAATGTACTTGTCCTGTTGCAGAAGAATTATGAAGGTCAGCTGAAGAAGAACCAACAGCAAGATGGTCTGGAACAACAACAGCCAACCAGAAATAAGACAGGAACTCAAAAGCCAATCAAAGACAAGACAGAGCCAAAGCAACCAATCAAAGATAAGAACAGCATGGTCATCAGGGGTGTAACCTTTTACAAGGCACAGGAGGAGAGCTACAAAGAGGAGGAGGAGGAGGAGAAGAAGAATTGGAAAGGAAAGAATAGTAAGTCTAATGTAACCTTGTGACTGATATGCTGCTTTTATGTTACATTACAACTTGATGACAACCTGAAGTAGTCCCTTCCTAACCTGTCAGGGTGGATGTTTTTTGTACAGTTTGCTCCTGATTATTTTTTTTAAGTTTAGCACACATTAGTTATTTTATCAGATTTCCATGTAGGGTTGTGCAAATTGCAGATCATATTGACTATCAAGATTACTTCTGATGACAATTTTAAGACTTTTTGGTGGGGCAAAAATGTAAATTGTTTAAAAATCCTAATCTGTCCTCTTGGGTAGTAATATCCCACATATGTGTTTTATATTTATAGCTTAAATCTAATATAAAGTAGTCTAACCTCTGCTTCTTCCAGTGCACTTGCTGTATGTTGGTACGTATGCATTGGGGTTATCGGCAAGTGTCTGATGTTGATGTTTGATGCTACCACTGGGGATTGACAGAGTCAGAAATGTTCAAATTCTACACATAGTGGCCTTGACTGAATTAAAACAAGCTGTGAACACAATACTGTCATATCATCATCTTATAAAGTTGAAATGGTTAACAAACGAAGCATACAAAGCAACATTAGCATTCATTTGGAATCATGTTTGTGTCACTTGATAAATCTAAGTCCAATATTCACTCTCTAACTCTGTTCTTGGTCTCCACCATCTCCTGAGAAAAATATCAGACTCTTTAGCTGCTAAATGATCCACTTTGTTCACCAGCTAGCTGCTAACTTTGTCTGTCTGTTGTTTGGTGTTGAGCAGGGAGTGTACAGTGAATTTATCAGTAGCAGCTGCCTGCTACTGTTGGAAATGACAGTATGAGAGTGGTGAGACTGAATCAAAACGTTAAAATAGCAGGCCGTAAAACCAAAACAATTAACTGAAAGTCACTAAAATGCTTCTTAGAATTGAGATGAAAAATTCATCAGGTTTTGGCAATCTCTTTAAACTACTTCTTAAAAATACAGACAATTTGCTAAGCCTAATTACTCCAAAACTTTGATTACCAAGCAATATTTGTTCCTGAAAGAGGATGTGACCACCCCATAATTTAAAAAAAGCCTTAATAGTGTTCAGTGTAAATTGACAGCTCTAGCAGGCAAATAGAACTGTCTAAAAATAATTCAACAACATCCTGTCCTCTCGTCTTCTATCTCTCTTCTTTTACAGCTACTCTAACTGCAAGTGCTTCAGTGGACTTACTGATCTCTGACCAGCTCCCACCTACCATGACTTTCCCAACCAAGAGTCCAGGACCTTCAACCGCTGTTAACAGAGAACGAGACTTTCAGGACCTATCAAGGAGACTGAGCAGGCCCGCACCCACCCAGCAGCCAACAGCTCCTCCGACTACCACCCAACAAACCACAATTACAACCAGACCAGTTCCCACCACCATCAAACCAACGACTGAATTAACCACTAACATACCACCAACAACTCCAAAACCAATGACAACCAAACTGACAACTACTTCCAAACAAACTACAATCACTATTCAGCCTACCCTGCATGTCAATCAGCATACCACCTCACCCTCGGATACCAATATAGGTCCACCCATTGATGCATCTCCCACGGCAGAGTCTCGGACAGGACCCAAAAGTCGACTCAGCTGGACGGAGAGCCCTGCTGACCAACCAAAGACCACAAAAAAGCCTGGTAGAGATACATATAGTACAGTAGTTTATCCAGTAGTCTGAACGTACATATTTTAGGATTTTTATCATTGAAATAAGTGAAAAATGCTAACCACGTTATAGTGTCTTGATTCTCAGTGTCACCTTTCGTGTGTGTTCTTGCAGCAGTCTGTAAGGACACGGTAGCCAGCATCTCTGAACCGGTCCAGCAGAACTCTTACGGCCTTAGTGATGGAGCCTGGATGAGAGATGCTCGTGGCCATGGCAACGTCATCTACCTTACCAGTGGTCACTATGGCAGCAACCTCCTAGAATTCCGAGACATGGACACCTTCAAATCAGGTATAGAGGTTTTTCTTGTGTGTGTGCACATGTTTATGTAGAAAAGAGCGAACCTATAATCTATTTCCAACCATGCCAAACCATTAAGCCATGTTTTAACGGTTTAAAGCATCTTTTGCAGCTGGGGACACTCTACATGACTAAACAGTTTGCAAAAAGATCTTCTCAACCCAAACAGAGTCTCAGTTTCAGACTCATGAATCGTTCAACTACTTTTTCTTAAGACAAATCTGCCAGAGCAACTGATACATTCTGATCTCGTCCAATCTTCTTCTGGTCCATATGGGTCCTGTTACTCTCAGTTCTGTTTGGATTCAAGTTGTGTTTTGTTTCAGACAGACTTGATATTGTTAACAAGGATTTGTCTTGCACTTTCCAAGCACCCGACAGTGAAATATTTCTCAACTGTACACGAGTGAAAAAACATTTTATGAGATCTGTATGCCTGCACAGACTAGCCCCATTTCCTAATAACAATCAAGAAGTAAAATGTATGTATTGTGTGTATTGTGTGTACTTTAATCAATTCAGTTTGTGGTTGAGCCAGATGTTGCCCTGAAGCACTTATTAAGCCCCAAATCAACCAATGATGGTTCTTCTTTAAATATGTGCATCATCAACAATTCATGCAGGTGATGTAATTTTGTCATCTTCTGTATGAGACCCCACTGGAAACTGGAAATTCACCATCAAAAAGGAAAAGTAACTAGCTACATATTTACACACAAATAAAAATGAGTGGAAACAGAAAACAAAAGACCAGGAACAGGCATTTCAGCCAGATTAGATTAATAAAATATTAGAGGTATAAGCAAAAACTGAATTTTAGAATCATCGTAGAATGGGTGTCTTGTTTTTCTTTTTAGCATATATACAATATTAGGATTGGTTCTTCAAGCTCACCACCCATTCGATAACTTCAGAGACATTACTAAGTTTCACTGTGGCAACGTTTTTTTCTCCAGCTTTCAGGAGAGCAATGCTCTCTTTTTCAGAAACACCCTGATCACATTCACACCTAGAAGCTGCCCAGTACAATAACTGCTGGCCACTGAGCAAGTCCCCTGGAGCAGTTGGGGTTAAGGGCCTTGCTTAAGGGCACCTCAGTGGTGGTAATGAGGGAGGAGCAAGCGCTGCTTTTCACTTAGATTTATCCTGCCGGTCCGGGGGATTTAACCAATGACCGATGGGCCAGTATGTTTTGAGCATTACAAGCAAATACACAGAGGTTAGAGAGTAGAAATGCATTTAGGAAGCTTAAAATATTAGCATCCATTGAGGTAACAGTTGTTACTGTTGTACTGTTTATTTAGTGCAGAGAGCTATAGATACTATAGATAATGGATGGATGGCTCACACCTTGATATGCAGTCATGGTTACACTTGTCCTAAAGGTCATGGTTGTGGGTTGTAAGCCTGACGAGCTGCATGTATGCTTTCTGTGTGTTCTTCCTGCTCAGGTCAGGCAAGTAATTCATACAAGCTGCCCTACAGTTTCACTGGAACAGGCCACGTCGTGTTTAATGGAGCTTTCTACTACAACCGTGCCTTCAGCAGAGACGTCATCAGATATGACTTGAGGCACAGATATGTAGCCGCCTGGACCACACTACATGATGCTTTACTGGAGGAGCAAGCCCACAGGACACAAACTGAAGTAAGACCCATGGTATAGTTTATGTGAATGTGGTAACTGTCATTTAACTGTACGAGAAACTGCATGATGATTTACTAGTGGAATATACGCTTGGGACACTTTAAAGGGTCAAAAAAGGTCAGTGAGGGGAACAAAAAACACTACAAATCACTAAAAAGTTCAAAAGGGCAAATAGTGAGGAGTAGAAACAACTGCTGGAGATGTTTTTGTAGTTTTGTTACCTGTTCACATTGCTAACTCAAATATGTCTGGATTTTACTAGTTACTTTACCCATAAAAGTGAAAAACATTCTTCAAAGGAATAGTTAAGCATTCTGGGAAATGCATTCGCTTTATTTACTTTGTTTCAGAGAGTGAGGTGAGAAGATCAATGGTTCTGCGTTAAGTACAGAGTTTCAGTTGGGAGTTAGCTTAGCTTAGTATAAAGACAGGAAGCAGGGGAAAACAGCTAGCCTGGCTCTCTTTAAAGTTCAATAAAACACTTACCTCTAAAGCTCACTGATTAATATGTTGTATCTTGTCTGTTTAACCCGAACATGAACAGAAATGTAAAAACGTCAATTTGTGGTTTCAGGGGGAATTGTGTGCTGTAACTATTTCTTGACAAGTATCCACGGGTTGCCAGATACAGCTGGTGAGCACACGTTTTAGTATAGGTTTCTGTACAGCCACAATGGTACCAAACCTGGCAACCTCACTGTAACGACAAGTGGTGACAGTGAACCAAAACAGTCCCAAAACAGAACTGAAAGATGCTGAAACGCTGTGTGGATCTGAGGGCAATTGCAGAGTCGGGTTTCACCTTTAGATTTGTTCATCTAAAAATACTGATTATAGCCACTTTAAGGCATGAAGGTAATAAAAACTTTAAATATGAATTAGTTTTAGAGTTTCAGATATTTCCTCAGTAAGTTACAGCATGTTATATATTCCAGGTGGAGTTTGCTGTTGATGAGTCCGGCCTGTGGCTGCTCTACCCGGCTCTGGACACAGAGGGCTTCCACCAGGAAGTAATCCTGCTCATCCACCTCCGCCCCCGAGACCTGCAGCCGATACGGAGCTTCCGCACAGGTCTTCGGCGTGGTCGCTATGGGAACAGCTTCCTGGTTTGTGGTGTGCTTTATGCAGTGGACAGTATGGAGCGTCGCTACGCTAACGTGACATACGCCTTTGACACGCACACGCTCACACACACCGTGCCGAGCCTGCCGTTCACAAACATGCACGCACACACCTCCCAGCTGGCTTACTGCCCACTAGACAAGAAACTGTATGCATGGGACGATGGACATCAGATGACGTATGACGTCATCTTTGCTTATTAGCACAATGAATGGACACACAGATAGCATATCCAGAGAGGTCAAAACAAAGCTGAGGACAGAAGAAATAAGACAATATCTGAACAGATATTTTATCAATGTTTTGTTTCTAAATGACAGTGGATCAGTCTAACTGAATGTGTTTTTATATTGACCTCAGCTGCTGCTTTGCCACACACACCAAAGTCAGTATTAACCAGTAAGAGCAGCACTTAACTCACAAGTGAAGTCAGAAAACAAGTGGAAATATGTTCACATTTGGAAAATGACAAAACTCCAGGGTCATATGAATGAATGTAAATAAATGTATACACATCTTACTCTGTTTCTCCAAATGGAAATTTTCCTCTGATTTATGAAAAACTATGTATACCTGTTCCTCTGCATATTGAGACTGTGGTGGAGAAACTGTGGAATTGAGCATGCTTGAGTGCACAACTGTCCACTCCCATATTAAACGATACACAAATGGTTCTAAAAATGCCAATAATTACCCTGTTCATCCAGTTCTTCAAGAAAATTTGCTTCCAGCAATTCCAGTCTGTGGGCAAATATACCCTTTCTCACATCAAGCTTATTTTTCATAAATAATGATCACTGGGGAGGGTTCTCCACATGTACACGCTTTACACAAAGCACAAAGATTCGGCTCTTGGAAACTTTCTGCCTCTAAACACAGAGCAGGCCTTGGTTTCTGTTATGACCTTCCATGAGTTCAGTGCTTGGTAATATAAGTTATTAGTATCATGTAAAATGCGATTGATCTAGTTTGTACAAAATATTTGAGGTTATTGTGAGACCTTTCTTTGTCTTATTAAAGGGGAACTCCGCAGAGTTTACATAGCTTACTAGTCAGATGGAGCCCTATTCAGCTTTTGAAAACAGTCATCAGGAATATTGTCTCACTTTTGGCTTTAAGACTACAAATTTACCACTATTTACTAGCTTGGCTAAAACTTAGTTAGTTATAAAGATGCTAGTGGTTGCATTGTGGGATATGTAGGATTCAGTGTTTTTGGGACTAAAAGTCAAGATATCTCAAGAACCCTAAACTCATTTAGCTGTTGTTGTGTTAATTCATTAATAATCTATTCACAACATCAAATCACATGCCTATATAGGCTTATGCCACGAAAAACCAGGAGCTTTCCAAAACCTTGGGTCAATAAGCTACTGTAATGGTGCCAAGTCAGAAATATAACGTCTGGTAAAACCAGTCTTGTGTCCAATAAACAACGTTCAGTTCCAGAGAGTAAAAACTGATTGTGATGACTGAAGACACAGATACTTTATACTTTAAGTGTTCCATCTAACGTCAGTATAATGCCTTTATTTTCAGTATGTAATGAAGCAGCAGCCTATTTTCCTATATGATCAAAGTCTATACTGTATGTTTTTTTTACTGTATATTTGCTTAGCGTGTCGTATATTTAGCTTCACTCCTGTCCCAATAATGTTCCTATCATAAGCTTTTAGTACAGGTGGGAACGGGAATGGAAGTTCTAACCCTGGTACAGTTAGTGCTTCTTCTACCATTGAATTCATTCAGTTAAAACCATTTTCAGACTAGTACATGCTCCACACTTCTTTGCTTGTTGAAAAACAGACAAGGTTGATTTCAACTGCTTTACTACAGGTTTGCCTTTTTGTTTTGTTAATTTATAATAAAATATTTGAAAAAGGTGAACAAGCTTTTTCTTTCGTTCCCCTCAGTCTGTCCTGTGCATGTCCAGCCTGCTGTGGACATTATTTCTGGGATTGATTTAGTTTTCCTGGAAGCAGTGGAGCCACTGGAAGGATCCCAGGGTGGAAAATAAGCTCCAGCCAGATGCTGGTGAACCTCCAACTGGGAATGCTCAGGACACAGATCAGACCCTCTACATGTTAGAGCCTCACATAGATTCATATAAGATCACGGACTGGTGTTTGCTAAGACTTCATCACAGAAAGCTTTGGCTTTCATTCCAGTCTGTTAAGCACAGCCCATTCTCTTCAGATCAGATCAGTTTATATCAACTCAAAACAGAATGGAAATGAACTCAAATAATTAACACATTTATAACAATAACACATTTTCAAAGCAGGTGAGCACATGGGGGATTTAATAGCTCTGCTTCATGGACTAGTTTATGGGCCCTTTGCTTCAGTCCTGCATCTTCTGACACGTGGTTGCTAATGGACTCTCCAGAGAACTCAACCTCACACACACAGAAACTGTCAAGGGAAATATTAATTGCAAAATAACTACTGTTATTGTTATCTGAATGGTTAATCTTAACTGCACTGTGTGTTTGCAGCAGCTGCAAATAATGGGATACAGTTCACATAAAGTAGGACAAAACTTAAACTATAGAAAAGAGAAGGTTTCAAACAAAACTATTCCAAACTGTATAAACAACATATTGACTTCAAACTAAAGCTGATTGGATCCTCTGGAGATGACATGAAAAGTTATATAACCATTCTGTTTATGTGGTGGTGTCTGTATGTGGTGCGTGTGTGTGTGTGTGTGTGTGTGTGTGTGTATGTGTGTGTGTGTGTGTGTGCGTGTGTGGTAAGTGACCACCTAGCAGGATGCAGAAGAAAGGCACCCATTCACATGAACTGCATACTCAAAAAGACTCACCAAGCTTAATGAATGTATGTGTGTGTGTTCTGTACAACTGTCAGTCTCTAAACTGCTTGGTCTAAATGTCTGAAAGCATGGGGACCACACACACTCCAGAAAATACATGCTAAGGATGCTATCTGTCCAAGTTCACAGAGCAGAACGTCTAGTTTACAACACACACACTGCATAATGTCTAGTTTAAAGATAGCAGCGGTATCTGCATACACATTCCTGACTGCCACTGAGCTAAAAATCTGTACAAAGAGAGAACAAGAAAAGGAGAGAAAGAGGGGAAAGGAGAGAGGTTATCATGGAGATCGAGACCTTTGGTTCATAAATACACTCACTCAGAGGTAATTTGTGTTTAACTATAATAGGAGATGTGGATAGACTGAGAGGAGGTGACTGAAAAATCTGCTAAAGACGTCTGTGAGGGAGGAAAGATGGTGGGTGAAAATAGGCCTTGGTTAAGAGAGAAAATAAGAAAAAAGGAGAAGTACAAGAAGGAAAAGGTAAGAGACATAGAGAAGGAGAGAGAATGAGAGGGATGCATGTGGAAGTTAAATGTCAGAGGAAAGGTGGAGGAATGAAGAACAAACAAGATCATAAAACCCAGAATTCAAAGTGAGACCAGAGGACGCTTGCGGGGCTTTTATGGACACCAAAGAGATCAACTAAACATGTAAACACATTTTATTTGGCCAATCTGACTTTTAGATGAGACATGGGAAAATTCACACACAACCTGCCACAACATCATGAAGTTCAGTATCATCGAAGTTAATGAAAAGCAAAAATGATCACGAGTGATTTTCTGTGATTGGACATGACTATTTGTTGGATTCCTGGTTTATGGTTGACACTGCAGCATTAACATTGTAGTGAAGCATGTTCTCCTGGTCTCATTCTATATTCTTCTTATTGTCACCAAATCTCATGAAAAGACCAAAATCAACAATGTGTCAGTCTATCTCTCAATACCTTCTGACTTCTCTACCCTGTCTGTTGCTCTCAGCTGCAAGTCCAATGGTTTCTACTGAAGATGTACATCATTAAAATTGATTGATTCATCAACTTCCCATACTGTCAACCCAGGAGAGAGAAAGAAAGGAAGACAGAAGAAGGGAGAGAGGGAGTGGGCAGAGAGGAAACAGAAAGAGGAAGGTGAGAGGAGAGATGCAAAGATGGAGAGGTGAGAGGAAAGTCAGGAATAAACTGAGAACTGGTTAAAGTAATTTCTTAAAACAACAGGGCACTAGTTCTAAGTAAATGTTACTCAAACAGGATGAAATAGTGCGTTTGTTGGGGACTATTTTCAGCGGCGGATTAATCCACATGTGGTGCTCTAGTGAGTGTTTGGGGCAGCAGGATGGTGTGTGTGGGATTGAGTCAAAGAAAAATAACATTGTGTGTGTTCATGGTAATGGAGCTCTATGACACAGAGGAAGAAGATACATCAGGCTTTGATACACACACAGTACTTGTTAGTAGGATACAATCATTGTTGGTTTTAGTCTTTTCATGGGATTTGTTGCTGACAAGAAAAATATAGAATAACCAGTAACGAAATTCTACGAAAAACTTGGCAGCTTTGCAGATTTTAAACAGTCTAAATGCTGGAATAGATCTATTCCACTGTTTTAAAAGACACAGATGAAGCAAAACACTAGCAGAGGCTGCTGTAGGTCTTTGCCAGAGGGCTTCAGTAGGTGTGATCAACTTTTTCTACATATGCACTCAGGAACTGATCTCCATTGCTGCCAAGAGAGCTGCACACTGGATAATTGTTCCTCTGATTTATTTGCATCTTTTATCTGAACAGCTCAGATGCTTTTTTCAGTTTTATAAAGGTTTGTTTTGTTTTTTTTATTGACCAGTGTAATTTAAAAAAAAAATCATATTAACATTAATGCCTTCAAAAATGTGGTTTTGTTTTCTGCTGCACTTTTGCAGACTGAAGAAACAATACATGAATCAAATATTTATATATCTTAAAAACATGAAATCATAATTTTAGGTAGCCTAGATCTAGGACACAATGGTCCTACATCAGAGATACATTTTAAAAAACATTTCATTTCAACAGGTGGGATTTGGTCAGGAGTCCCTGCTCTGACTGTGTGAAAAGCCTCATGGTCAAACCTGAAACTTTTCTTAAATTGATAGGCAACCAGTGAAGAGCGGCTAGATGTGAGATGTGTGCCTTGATTTTTGAACGTCGCTGCAGATTTTTGAACCTCAAGTGATTTTGTTTGGTGGTCAAACATGATGCCAAGATTTTTCATTGTGGATTTCACATTTGGAGAGCAGAGACATTCTGCAGCCTTGACTGATGTAGTACATCATTCTGAACATCATGTGGATTTTCCTTTGACCCATGGGCAGAAGCCGCCACTTGTGCATATTACATGTACATAAAGAAGAAGTAAGTCATAGATAAGAACATTTTTGGAACAAACTGCCGTTTTTTGTTTGTTTGTTTTTTGACTGATGAAGTGCATAGAGTAGAGAGGCAGGAAGTGAAAGCCCGGAGGTCTTTTCTCTGAACTACTGTGCATACATAAGTGGGTCCCAATTTGATTCTCAGCTTTAATCATTATAAAACACTGATGTAAATTGACATAGTGATGAACTGATGATTTAAAAGAGTTAACAATGGATGATTATCAGTTGTTCTACTGATATTCAAACACAGACAGAGGCATGTTTGCTGTTTCAAGCTTAAGATTTTACCTAAAAACCAGGAGCAGGTAGAGGAGTTAGGAAACAGCAGCTAACTGCCATCATCAGTGTGCATCATCAGCGTAAGTGATGGGCCTACTTCTGACCAATCAGAAGTAGACCCAAGCTACTTTTGAGCTACTTGTACTTTACTTGAGTATTTCCATTTTATGTTATATAGATTCAGATCAATACAAAATGTGATCAACAAACAAAATATGATTCATTGCTATTGATTAAACTACCCAACAGCTTTAACAACTTGGATTTTTCTGAAAGCTCCAAAATATCTGACTTTGCATTTAATAATAATATGTCAGTGCATGAAAAACAAAGAAAGATAGCTGCCCCACATCAGCCAAAGGCCGTTGTTCAATGTAATTAAATCCAGATTAAATGAATATGGTGTTATATTGTCAACGCTCAGTATTTCAATCCTCACACGACCAACTCTGTAATCATACATCGTCTTGATGACGTAAGCACTTGATAAAATGAACATTGCATTACATGTTAAAGGTTAAGTGCTCCACTTATTTAGCATTTCACTCCTATAAAATGTTCAGACTCTCGATGGACAGTTTGGGGAAAAAAGAAATTAAGGCAGCAGAACAAGAGATATCTTTTTTATTCCACTCATTAGTCTTCCTTGTCAAAACCTGGTGCCTACATTACCCACAATGCAACCTGAGCACTGCAGGTTCGGTAAGACATTCGGGTGCGTCATGCTAGTAGCGGCTAATGTAGCCTCGAGCCTCTAGCCTCAGGCAGAGATGAGGAGCGGGCTACAGAGGTCTGGTAAAGGCGGATTTGGGCATGACGACTGATGGGACCAAGTTGGACCCGGTCTGTTCCAATCTGGGTCACTTGGTGTTGAGAGTCAGTAAATAAAATCAAACTGTATAGTGTATGATATGTAAAGATTCTAATCTTAAGTCTTCAGATCCAGTCGCCGCCAGTTGTTCTCATGAAGATTTGCTTAAACATATTTGCGGCTGACATCGATGATGTTCGAAGAAGTTGTGAAGTTAGCTTTGTTTTACAAAGTTCACTCACCTCCAGTTCCCTCTGCAGGTTATACAGTCCTACACGACTCTCCATCCAGGAAGCTGCTGGTTGGCCAGCTTGTACTAAAAGGACTGTAACTTTGGAACATCATGGGTTTGAATATTTTACTCAATATTTTACATCATGTAGCTTCAATAAAGTGCTGGAACAAGCTGATACAGAATATATACTGTTTGTGATACTTTTGATTTTCCATGTGGAAAAGTTTTTTCTACATTTAAAGAATCCTAGTGAGACATTTAGGGGCAAAATTAAGAGGTCAAGAAGTTATGGAGGTAGGTTTTGGTGGCTTATGATATGAAATACAGACACTTTGCTTTAGCTTGCAGCCAGACCTTCGGTGCTGGTAGAGAAGAAATACTAGAAAGAAGAAGTGAATGATGAAAAGAGCAAGCAGAGGTCAAGAGAGGAGGAAAGTGGTGGAAAATAATGGAGGGGAGAGGAAATAGGGAAGCAGAGATGAGAGGAGGAGGAGGAAGAGGAGACAGGAGAGAGAGCTAATGTGTCCCCCAGACATTATATTTCAACATCTGGTTTGTTACTCTGAGTGTCTCAGACAAACAGAGAAAAAACACAACTGAAAAAAATTTGTTGTGGTCGATACAGAATGATGTAGAAGTAACACAAAAATGACAAGCAGCTCAGGTAGCTTATAGAGATATAAAACTGTGAAGTATTGGATGAAAAGTATAAAATAGTTGGAGGCTAGAAGATGTTAAAACACACTTCAATCACACACAATGGAAAATCATTTAGTTTGCCATGTCTGTCCACAGCCGGAGTTTGAGAATGTAATAAGAAATAGAAAGACAAAAATAGCTCATTCTGGAAAGCTGAAAGAGTTCTTGCATGAATCTGCAAATATTGCACTTTTGACAGACTCCCACAGTTTACTGCCAAAAACCTTTTACATTCTTTCGAATAATGACTGAGACCACAACGAATGAAAATCACCTTTCCTGCAAGTCTAATCAGAGCAGCATATCTCTCCTGAGTGCTTTTAAAGTAGAAATCCTGTCTAGTTCGCTCATGAGCCCAGACACAGAAACCCTAGAGTCACAGGGTCGGGGGTTTGAATGTGACTCACATCCTCCATCGTATCACTCCTTCGCTCTCCGGCTGTTGTTCCTGCAACTTTTTCATTGCATCAGCTTACAGGAAGCAGGTTAATGAAAGTAATCTTGTAGTCTGGTGCAGACGATAAGCAACGTCAGAGTGTCAGACATCCACATCAAATCTCTGCATATTTATGATGCTACTAACTAGTCCAGACTGCAGCAGGACACATCTGCTGTATTAATCTGATCTCATTTTCTCCAAAGACAGTCAGGTCTTCTCCTTCCTCAGCTCACTGTTGTTGCTTTTGTGCAGGAAAATGAGAATAACCTGCTCAGTCTGCAGATGTTTATTACCTGCAAATGACTGAAGTCAAGTCTATTTTAAAGCACATTACGCAGGAGTAACTGTGACGCAAATGTGCTTTAAAGTGGTTAAAGGCATGAGTTACAGTTTTCGTTCTGGCACAATCATTATTCTCTAAACACTTTGTGCAATACTCAAATATATAGTTATTTTTCTCACAACAGTTCATGCCTTTCTTGTTGTTTGAGCCAGTGATGGATTGATTTTGCCTTGGTGACCAAAGTGCTTTGTATTACTCTCAAGTGCTCGTTGTGTAAATCCTCACGTGCAAAATGTTGCACCCATCACAACCTTTCAAACATAAATGTTTCATGTCTTTGGTAATCTGGCTTTGTCATAATGCCACAAGAACTGAGAACAAGTGAGTCTTCAGCTTCAGCTACATATTCATCACGGCACTCAAGATGTTTCTCTCCTATTTAATATTTATTTGTATGTCAGTGATCAGTCATTATTTTCCTTACAGTAATTGTTCATCCTCAGTTTAGTGCAACTCATCACATGTTGTCCAATGTAGTTTACAGGAGCAATGTCTTAGCTATCATCTTTGAAACACATTTACACCACAGAGGGCCAAACGTTTTACATAGGTACAGCAGTTACTGGACTTCAGGGAGAACAGACCTCTCATACAGAATGGACGATGTAAAAATATACTGTATGTGATGTGTTTCGATCGCCGGTTCGATCCCAGCTTCCCCCAGCCCACATGTCAAAGTGTCCTTGTGCAAGACACTGAACCCCAACTTGCTCCCGAGGGCTGTGCCTTCGGTGTGTGAATGCTTAGTTACTTTGATGAGCAGTTCTGCCATCGCTGTATGAATGTGTGTAAATGGGGTGAATGAGATATGCAGTTGAAGCGCTTTGAGTAGTCAGAAAGATAAGTACAGTCCATTTAACTGCCGTTAGCTAGTTAGCTCAGTTAGCCATGCAGCTAACTTAGCAGTCCTATTAGCTGACTGGGCACCAGACCCGGAGCCGGGCGAGAAGGCAACGGAACCGGGGTCAGCAGCCTCCCCGTGAACACGGCCAGACCGGGACCGAACACGGCCTCTGGGACCGTCGGAGGCCAGTTTGACGACAGAGAATATAGTACAGAGGTGATTTACAGCGGCTCCGACGAGGATTCTGACTCCAGGGACGACGGAGACACCGCAGGTTCAGGCGGGGACACCAGAGACGTCAAGCGAGAGAGGAGCGAGAGGGAGGTCGGGCATCAGAGAGGCAGCCACAGCCTGTAGAGCCGGAATTTTTTTCACATCTAACTCGGTGGATTAAGGATTTATTTAGTCCAAACCAGAGTTGGTGATTGTTGGAACAGTGGAAAGATTAACCAAGACGAGTTTGGTGAGTTTTATGTTCTTTCTGTCGGAGTTTGAATGAAGTGTGTTTTAGATGTAATAGTTCAGTGAAAGAGAGAAACGTGAATTCAGAAGGTGTACGGTTGTATTTTTCTGTTTGATAAGGAAAATAGGTGTAAGAATATTTCCTTTCTTGACATTTTGTGAGCTATACTATTGGACTTATTATTATTGTTTATATATACCACTTGTTATCGCCCCTCGAGGCACAAGTGGTATTACAACACATTCCAGGCCAGATCGAGGCCGGGGCTAGCTGGTTAGCATGCTAATTTCAGTAGATATCTCTGCAACATAATAGATGAGAGCAGCGCATCCGGATACTTAGGAGCCCAAATCCTATGGCCAGTCAGGCAAACAATTATGTTATGTTGTTGCCGATCAATGACCAGCGTCGTTATATAGAAAAAAATAAAGAAATAGTTTCCTTTCAGTGAAACAAACCAAGTGGACTAACCTGACATACTGTATTGAATCTCAAGGTAATGTATTTCTGACATCTGTCACTGTTAATGTCGTTAAGACACTTTATTTTTTTGCTATTTTGGTAGTCTGTCCAATGGGAAGTTACTGTATACTAATTACATCTCTGTGGCGAAGCGACCGCTGCCGTTTGTGCTCATTACGCGACCTTTTACTACGAGCCGAGAAGCAGAAAACGGGTCGGTTTTAGCCCCCACTAATGAACAAGGTTCATTATCAGGCCAGCTCAATTTATGTCAACTATTAACGTTAAAATACCCTCTGCTCCCTGGTCTTTCGAGTGGACAGGCTGTTGAACCAAACTCCATTCTAAAAGCATGTGTTTTATGGTAGGGCCATATTTTTTCACAGTAAAAACTTTAGTCACACCATCACTAAGACTCTTTTCTGAGTCGCTTCAACCTACAGGCACAATTGGCACACATGCCATTTACTCAGTAACATCGGGCGGCTATGGCTTGGTGATAGAGCGGGCCGTCCACCAACCGGAAGGTCGGCAGTTCAATTCTGGCTTTCCCCAGCCCACGTGTCCTTGGGCAAGACACTAAAACCCAAATTGTTAAAGTCACTGAAATAACATCAGAACTGTTTTTTCTTCACATTCTGTTGATAAGGTTAGTTTTTTTAATGTTTTAAAATAGAATTCTGGCCAAATCTTACATATTGCCCCTTTAAGAACAGATGAAAAAAAAAAGGTTTTAGCAGGATAATCTTCCTAAATTCCTTTAAAAATATGTTTTTAATCTGTGAAACAGGTGGAAAAAATGTTTTGCCAGTAGGATTTTTACCCCAAAAAAAAAAAAAAAAATTCACCTGCCAAAACTTTTTTTCATTTCAAGTCATAAACGCAGGAGAGAAAACTATTTAGACTTAGAAAATTGATTTTTTTTTCTCCCACTTGCCTCTCAGGGCTTCGATAGTTTGGGGAAATATCAAATAACAAAATGTCTGTGAGCAGATATACATACATAGATGTTTGGGTGTCCAATGAGGTGTTGAGGGAGGTTTACATTTTGTTTTTAATTTCTAACTGGTTGCTAATTTACATGAATTTGTTGTATTGAGACATTTGTTTTTCATTAGTGTTGCATGTAAGCTACTCACTGTGAAGAAGGGCAAGAAAGGTGAACAGTGATAGTGAAACTGTGAATAGACTAGACTGACAGGAATTTATTCAGTTGGCTGTAGAGGATGTTTGACTTCTCTGTTGGGTTACTGGGTGTAAATCTAGATGAGAAATTAGCACATATTGAACGACAGAGTAATTAGAGATAACACAATGGGTGATCCTGTATCAACACAGAAATGCACATTCATCAAAAAGTTTTGATTTGCCTGGCTAATATATATACTATAATTTATACTATTTTTACAATTGTGTATTTCTCTAAACTGAATTCACTTTTTCAGAATGTGTCACAAAGTTCCCTACCAACATGCAGCTCAGCACAACAGTTAATGTCACCTCCAAAATGCACTAATGCAACCAAAACTTCATACACCTCTATGGATCAGCTCTTGTGGAAGAAATACTGAAATACACTTCAGTAGACTTGATTTTCCTAAACTAAATTAACTCCAGTAATCCGATACAAAACAAACATGTATAGATTCACTCTACATACTTGTTCAGGATAGCTACAGATACAGTGCTAGTCAGCCCGTCTTCTGCGTTTGGCTTCAAGTTCTCATCGACTTACGTCCTCTCTTGCAATCCACCTGGGAAAGGATCTTTTTGCATGTCTGATCCATCCCTGGTAATCTTTTGCAGATATGTCCAGACGTCCAGCACTCATTGTATTCAAGAGGGACATCTGATCATGTGGCTGGTGGTCATAAACTCTCCACCTCCATGAGGAAAACATTTCCTTATATGTATATGTTGCAAATTGCAGTCTAATTCACAGTCATTTTGTATTATGTTTTGAACAGTTTTTAATATAGCATGTAAACGTGCAAAATGGAGTTTTAGTGGTGCTTTAGTGAGAAAACAGTTCATGAAATTTGAATGATGTGGTCGTTAAATGCATTTTGTGTCAAAGCAATGACAAGTTCTCCACAGTTTAGACTCCCACTGCTGTTGTGCTGACTACGTGAAGAGTTTTGACAAAGTGAACCAGTATTGAGAATACTGTAACTTCATATAACTGTACTACAACCAGATAAAGTAGATTATAAAAATAATAGCTACTCTCACTCATAGAACATGGCAGTAGTTTGCTGTATTGACATCACGTTTGCATTGGTCCCATTTCCAGCTGTAAAAATCAAAGACGTTTAAAAGTGCCTTGATGAGAACAACGAGCAGCAACGATACCAGGAGACGAATGATTAGAATCCTTCAACACCGCACACTGATTATATCTCCCAACAGTCAACACCAACTGACCCACACTGGTACAGATCATTTGTCACACACAAATCATATTTATAATTGTAATGTGTAATGCTTGCTCATGGTGGGATTTGTTGGGTCTCTGTAATTAATATTATAAAGAGTATGGTCTAGACCTGCTCTATAGGAAAAGTGCCATGAGATAACTTCTGTTATGAATTGCCGCTGTATAAATAAAACTGAATTGAAAAATTGAATTAATTTGTGTACTGAACTGTTCCCAAAAGAATGGATCAAACAGTGTACCAACATGTATAAATGGTACTACATTTACCTTAATTCCTGATTTGCAAATTAAATCAGACATGTAAGCAGACAAATTTCAAATAAATCACTTAACAGAGAGCTTTTTTGCTACATGTTGAACTATTCCTTTAAAGTATGAGAAATGCCATGAAGGTATTTAGTAGGTCTATTTGGGTAAAGTTGCACTGGAACAAAAACTGGTAACATTTCATAACATATACAGTGTTTAAGTTTTGTTAATTAAAAAATATAAGGCTGCAAAGCTCTGATTAAGTAAAAACACTATTGCTGACCTCAGACAGCATAGTCATAAAAAAGTAATTAAAATGCTTAAAACAGTAATGCTACTTCCCAGCATTAACAGATGTGAACTCTACACAGAAGTTTAGGAAGATTGAATAGTTTCAACACAGTCTGCAAGCTGGATAGAATGGGAAACAGAAACAGGGAAGAATGATTAACTATCACTGAGGTTATCACTGTTACCAACTTGGCACCTTGTCACTCCGTTTATCAGAAGAACACTCGGCATGGCCGTTAAAGGACAAATCCAGGCATTGTGACAAAAAAGAAATCACCGAAATGTTTTTATGTTTCCATCTGGCATCTGCATCACTGCACTTACTTTTATTACTGAAATCATTCAATGTCAACTTTATTAGCAGACATACCATTACAGACGTTCAGGAGCATTAAAGTGAGAGCACTGGCTGTCCTGGGACTCCATCAGCGCGTCTCTGCTCACCAGATCACTAACTGCAAACAGAACCATTTACTTAAATTAATAAAAAAAAACAAAAAAAACATGCCATATATGGGCACTTAAACAATTTTTAAATCCTGCACTTTGTGATGTCATAAAGCTAAACAAAACCATCTTAAGACAAAGGGGGATGGTACTTTTATGGACAGTTGAACAAGGTGTAGAAAGAGCCAAGCCAGCTTTTCAACCAGCAGCAGTGTCTGCCAGGTGGAGTCCAACACCACCCACAAGACCAGTATAAAATCAGTAATAATTTTCTTTAAGCTAGTAAAAATGGGGTCAGTCATTTTATAATAGGCTTACGTCATAAAATTGCATCATAAGTATCAAGTTTTGTCTCTGCCTCAGAGAATATACTAGCGTTAGCCAGACAGAAGTGTAGTACAGCTGTAAACAGACAGAAAGGGCACAGTATCAACAATTCCTATCTAAGAACTTTCACATCACATCCTACTAAATGTGAATGCCATGTTTTCTTTTCATAACAAAGCCACACATTTGTATTTCCATTTCATGAGTGCAAAACGAACATCCCTCCTATTTTTTCTTTAAACTTTACTTCAGTTTTTGTAGTAGGTGATGTGGAACTACTTCGGCTGGCGTAAGTCTGGTGATATGCTTTATTGTCCACACACTAATAAGTATTGTGTGTGTATCCAACGCCTGATTTTATTATTCCTCTGTGCCATAGAGCTCCAATTGTTGTCCAAAAACCTTGTGCAACACTGTTGCATTGGGTGACATGTTCCTTCATCACCATGAACACACACACTGCAATTTATTTTGACTCAATCCCACACACACCGTCCTGCTGCCCCAAACACTCACTGGAGCACCACATGTGGATTAATCCGCCGCTGAAAATAGTCCCCAACGAATGCACTATTTCCTCCTATTTGAGTAAGGTTTGCTAAACTCCAGTGCCCAAACAAATTACTTAGCTTACTTATTTTGAAGATTTCTGTCTTCAGTATGAACCGGTGGGCTTGGGGCTAAGTGCCACAGACAGAGTATGGGAGTCAGAAAGTATTGAGAGACCAGCAGAGACAGCAGTCAATGGACACAACACCACACCTATTTGCATCGCTGATTCCACAATGGCATTCTGATTCCACTTCCCCTCATATACCTTAACTTAAATGCTGCTATATTGATATTGTTTTTGCTGCATGTAACACATGTTCATTTACACTACCGGACTATTTTTCTATACATATACTGCATCATTTACACTCCAGTACTCTGTACTGAATACTGCAATAACTCATCTGCTGCACTGTTAACTATTTCCATAATTTGCACTACTTTATAGTCATTGCACTGCTGTTCATTATTGTACATATCCATCAGTATACTTCTGTTTATAGTAATGCCATCTGTATATAATACTGCTCTATCCTGCACACACTTTATATCCTGTACTTGCTTATTGCACTTCTGGTTGGACCTAAACTGCATTTCGCTGTAACTTGAACTAGATATACACTGTTCACTATTAATTCACAGGAGGTTCTTATATGATTGAAATGTTAACAGGTGCTCCATTGATCTTTCTTCAGAATTTCCTTTTAATTTTAACCAGACTACAACCTCCTGTTGTAATTAGCTTAGCATGTTGTATTTCAAAGTCTAGTATGCCAGCCTTGGGTCTTTGAGTAGCATCACTGTAGAGATACAGCAATACTCAACATTCACTGTTTATGAAAATGCATTATATCCACACAGTGGGATGGCATTCAAGTTTATTAATAAAGGTTGTTGCTCTTTAATGACAGATGTATGCTAATGCCTCAAAATATTAGGCAGTTACAAATACAGTACATAACATGCTGTAATTATTTGTGCATATGGCTTTTCAGTCATCAGAAGTGGACATTCAAATACTGTAGCCTCTTGAGATCATGTCAAAGATGAAGATGTGACACTTCATACAGCACTACTGTAGCACTGTGGAACTGGACTTCCAGAAAGGACAGGTCTTTCAGAAAATGTATTTTCCTTCTCTTCCGAAGGGGAGATCGTTGTTGAGGTTGTAAAAGTTGTCACACTTCTCTATTTTAGTCTGCAACTGCAGGATCTCAGCTGATTAATGGGAGTATTATAGTATACTGGATTACTGCACAAATCCCAGTTAGGGTCTCATGTGTCCCTCTCTTACAGACAGACAGTCTCTGTGGGAAGTCCCCTTTGATTGATTCATAATTCCAGTGGTTATGAGAGCATGGAAAATTCGGACCACATCCCCACACTTTCCTGTCTTTTCTTGTAGTTTTCACACATTTTCACTTTACCTTATTTAAACCCTTTTCCTCCTCTTTTACGTAAGCCTCTCTTTTTGTTGGCGGTCAACATTTTCACCCCTCCTCCTCCTCTCTGCACCACATTTCCAGTGTGTGTGCTCCAGTTTTCCAGGCATCTGTTGGACAGTCCAGTCCAGCCTCACTTAATAGCACTCACTGTAACAATCCACATACTGTACTTACACAGGCTTACGCAGATCTGTTGGCAGTGAGACCTGGACTCACGGATATTATCACACTGAAATAAGAACCTGCTCACCTCAAATAGCTGAAATCATGTTTGAAACAAAAATGCTTAGATGATGTAAGATCTTACAAGAAGATTCTGTGCATGAAATATTGTCAAAAACTGTCCTAAGGATCTGCGTAGTGGCGGATCGGGACAGGATAAAGGTCATACTTATCTGACAGCCATTGCATGATATGAAGTTGCAACAAGAGGCCATGATAATGGATTATTGCCTAAGAAAAAATAAGAAAACTCTGGAATAGCTGCTCAAACCTCAACTGAAGAGATCTTAATTAGAGACGGCATCATTTCTAATTCTTGTTTTATATGCATTATATATCATACTTTACTATGAAGCCTCCATGTTTTCTCATCTTTCTCATGCTACAGTTTTTCTCAAGCAGCTGCAGACAGTGTAGATGTTTTCATTGGAGCTGATCTGCCATCTTGTGGTACCCATATGTTACTACAGATAATGTCTCCAAAGCAGGGGAATGACTCAACTGGAAAATACCAATTTATCACCAATGGTTCTGTCCATGCACTACTTTTTCTTGTACATGTGCTGTTTGAATAACAAAATAAGAACAATATACTGTATATAAAATACTAAGATGGCAAACTCAACATTTTCTCTCAGCCCTCATCTGGTTTAGGACGATAACGTGCAAAGGATGACTAGTGGTGGAAAAAGTACTCAGATCGTTTACTTCAGTAGAAATACCAAAACAACAATCCATTACAAGTAAAGGTCCCACATCTAAAATCCTTCTTAAGTAAAAGTGCAAAAGTTTTACCAGCAACATGATATATAAAGTACTTGTTCTGCAGAAAAATGTCCCCTGTAACTGATATATTATATATGACATTATTCCATTGTTAATACTGATTACTGATTATTTACCAGCTGCAACAATAAAGTGATATACACATTAATGCATCACTAATTATAATCCATTAATATAATGTACATTTTTCTGAAACAATTTCGGCATACTTAGTACTTTTACTTTTAGTACTTTAAGTATACTTTGATGCTATTACTTTTGTACTTTTACTCAGTAAAATTTGGAATGCGGGACGTTTACCTTTAACAGAGTATGTCGACACTGTAGTATTGCTACTTTTACTCAAGTTAAAGATCGGAGTGCTTCCTCCACATGTGTTGACAGTGTTGACACGTGCCTAGGACATCCAAACTACCCCAGTTTGTGGACCAACTTTTTATGCTTTGTTTTTAGTCTTTTGTGCCTCTCTATAAAGTGTGACCCTGCAAAAACTATGTTGAGGGACTTAAGGAGTTTAAATGACAAAATGGGCAAAATGACAGCTGTGGGGTCTAAGCATTCTGTCATATTTAAAACTGTTGTATTTTTATCTCTCTACCAACCAAAGCAATACAATGGATCACAGTGAACCTGAGGGAACATTTAAAAAAACATTAACATATTCATAAAATTTGGAATCATTTTAAGTGACAGGTCCCAGTGAGTTTATTTGGGCTACAGTGGTAGTAAATATTATGTCATTTGAATTGCAATTGAGGAATGGGGAAGCTAGAGTCCAGAACAAATAAATCTGTTGAAATTCATCCCGATGTGATCTTTGTGTTGGATCCAGTTCCTGTTCGTGGATGTGAAGAAAAAATATAGAAACAAGGGAGGAAGAATTTAGACATGACACACACGAAACACAACACAAACATACAACATACAACACAAATGTCACTCAAATGATCTTGCACACACGTAAGATCCCAGATTCATTTACAGAATGCCAGGAACAGATTGCCGCCAACTTTTTCGATACATACAAGTGTGTTTTTATTTTTCATTTATTTACATGATTTGTGTGTATTACACAACAGTCATAAAGTGGTATAAAATTCACTTTTTCTGACACGTGTTAACTCATTCATTCTGAACAGTTGCATTACACCAACACTGGCATACAAGCTTTAGTGAGCTGTTGTGGGACTGGTAGCAGTTTCACCTTTGCTGTTAGGGCTGCAACTAATGTGTTTCCCCCCCATTCATTTATCTATTGATGTTGTTTTTATTATTCCTTTAAAGTTTATTATTCCTTTAAATAATGACATGTCCATCACAAGATATCAGCAACCCCCCAGAGATGTCTTCCAGTTGCCTAATTGAATGACCAATGTAATGTACAGTGACATGAAACAGACAAAACTAAGCATTCTCTCATTTGAGAAGCTGTAAGCAATGAATAGTTGGTACTTTTATCTAATAAGTGTCTTACAGCTGCACTAATAAATATTTCTATTTAATATCTAGCTATAATAACAATGGTTCAAAAACAACAGCAGCAAAAAACAATCAGTACAGCTTTAAACCTGCAACAAATGATTGTTTTGGCCACTTGTGGGCAGCAGAAACAAATTGTGAACACAACATTAACATACCATCACCTTTGGCGAATTGTTAGCAAACAGTTGCTTATTTACTCATCCAGCAGTTAGGGAACAACATTAGTCTTCATTTGGAGTGGTGTTTCTGGTCACCTGATGAATGTAAGCTCAGTTTTGGGGCTCTACCAACTCCTGGGGGAAACGTCTGGCTCTTTAGCTGCTAGATGCTCCACTGTGTTCACCAGCAGAGCTCTGACAGAGTCTGTCTGCTGTCTGCTGCTGAGCAGCTCGTGTACAGCGGCTTTTTACAGCGTTTTCTCTGGAAACAGCTGCTGCTGCAGCTAAAATCAACACTATGCGAGCAGTGAGAGTGAACCAGAACAGTAAAGTTGTGGCCGGACAGCTAAACACTGAGCTGAAGCTCACTATAAAGCTCCGCAGAGCCGAGGGGAGCTGCAGATTCAGCTGATAATTCTCTGTAGGTTCATCACTACGAGTGATTCTTTTCATATTCATTTGATACATCGTTATTATAAAAATATCCATTATAACCGCTTTAAGGAATTCAATTCTGAAAATATATGATTCCTTTTCTGATTAATCAAATAATTGACTGATTTTTCAGTACCAATTTCTGTATAACGTTAAATATTTTACTTTGCAGCAGTCCTTTAAACATTTGAAAGGCCACCTGATGTCAAGTGACACTTCACACTCGTCGTGAATTCTAGAGTTGAAATTCTGTCCACTTCCAAAGTGTTCTCTCATGATTGTCTGTGTCTGTACAAACAAAACCCTGCAGTAATAAAAAACAATGTTCATTTTCTTCAATATTTGAGTGTTTGGTCTTCTGGTCAACACCCAAACCCGCTGTACTGCACTGCATTACAACTTCGTTAGTCTTTATAACCTGTTGCAAGACGATTATAACATTTGAAAATTATATTTCCTGTTTGACTGTGTGTTGAGCTGTGTGTTATCCCTTCCGGCGAGTGTGTGTATGCGTGTGTGTTACTTCTGTATGTTCAGTTTCTGTATGTTCAGCTGTTGGATCTCGTCCACTCTGTTGCAGTGCAGCTGGAAGGCGGGAGTGACCCAGCGGCCACACGAACACTGAGCACCACACCAGCTGAACGAGCCCAGCTTAGAGCTGCACTTAGGACACAGCAGCTACACACACACACACACACACACACACACACACACACACAGGTTAATTAAGTCAACTTTTAAATTTCAGGTATAAATCAGATTATACCTGAAATTTGAATTTAATTTGAAATTATTATCGGATTACAGATTGGGTTAGGATAATACTTTAATTGTCCTTTCTTAAGAGAACAATTGCTGGACAAAACAAAGGACAAATGGGACAATCACTATCATTTCCTACTGATGTTTGATTTGATCACATATCACTATCTATAACAGATCAATACCACACTGGTTGTCTGTGAGAATCCTTCAACCAGAACTGATCAGTTGTGGTTCCACACAAGTATGAATGTTAGTTATGATCATCTTCCCATCACTGTGGAGATCTGCTGATCCACACATCCTACTTAAAACACACTCTCTCTTTATTTGGCTTATGGTACTTCCCTCCTCTCTTTTCCTGTGTGTGTGTGTGTGTGTGTGTGTGTGTGTGTGTGTGTGTGTGTGTGTACGTATGCATTACCTGTCCATCCATCACTCCAAGTAAAGCTTGTTCCATCCACTGCACTGGTTCAATGAAGTAAGACGTACACTGGACGTCTCCTAGACAACAACACATTTCATATCATTACTTATGATAAACTGCACGTTCTCAGTGTGTGATTATTACAATAGCATTGTTTGACTGCAGACATTTTGACTTGCCATGGTAGGAAAAGCACAGTTGTTACTAATAACATTAACAATGGCTCTGTTCTATTCCAGTATCCCAGTAAATCATGACAGTGATAGTGAGACAGCATGAACAATCCCAGGACCCTGAAACGCAGCTAAGGGCTGTTGGAAATTACAAGATGAGAGAGAGCGAGAGAGAGAGAGAGAGACTAACTTCCTGTTGTTTCCAGAACACTGGCATGCACCTATCCGTATCACCTCATGCAGTATAGGTGCCTCTCCACACCCCCCCCATTCAGCTTCGTTTGAAATCCCCTGGGCTGGATGAATTGGTCAACAGTATGGTTGTGTTCTTACCAGTGAGGTTACTGGACTTCTTGTGACCAAAGGCTGGTGCTCCTTCTCCTACTGGGTGACTGAGAATACTGGAGCCACGGAACAGAGTTCGTCTGCAGAGGAAAAGGTGGAGGATGAGTACGGAGCTGGAATCGGGATGTGTATTTCCCAAAAAGTTGAATTATTCCTTTAACCATAGAGATAAAAGGATTTATGAAATGATTTATTTTGAAATAAAGGCACCATTTTTGCACTCAGCAACAGGTGTTTCCTTGTTACTGGCATCAAAATTCAGGAAGAAAATGGCAAAGACAGTCAAGCTTCCCGCTTGAAGGTCTTTGACTATTCCCATACGACATGAATTCAGCATCGTTCCAAAGCTTTCCTCCATTCAGCCACTGTATACACTTTTCCACCTTTCACCTGCACTTCTTGCAGCGATAGGACACTTCAGAGGAGCTGGAGTGGGCGGGGTCAACGGCAAACAGCTCCCTGGGAACATGCTGCAACTCTGCGCGCACACACACACACACACGCACACATAAATAGAAAATCGCTGGAAATCAATACACAAATAATGACCCATGTAGGAAAAGAGTGTGTGTTGGCTACTGATCTGTACTTTTGGCCAGAGGTTTTATCAAACACAATTATTGTGTGTGTGTGTGTGTGTGTGTGGTTACCAGGGTACTTCTCAGTGATCTTGGTCAGTCTGTACTGTTTGTACAGAGGACTGGAGGTGTCCACTTCACACTGCATGGCCTCATACAGACACAACTGCTCCTCAAAACCACCGTTGACCCTGAAACAAATCCACCAGCTATCAATTAAATGTCCTGCGTGTAATAACGACGTCATCGATTCTGACAATGTACTGTTAAAGGGCCACTTTCTCTCACTTACCTTTAGTGGCAACTAGCCTTGCAGCTAAAGTAAAAACAGTAAAAACACACACTACAGACAACTGACATACTTTCAGTCATTTTAGGCAGTCAGTGAGTTCATGAGAAATTCAAGAAGCAGTGCAGACACACCACACACACCAGCACTTACTGTACGTCCTGTTTGACACTCTTCAGTCTGTGGTAAGCCTCAGTGAAGCCCAGCCGGTATCTCTTCATCAGATAAGCAGTAATGATGGTGGCGCTGCGACTCCGACCGGCCTGGCTGACACACACACACACACACACACCCACACACGCACACATTCATGCTTGTCACGTTACCACACAGGGTTTTTTATGTTTACATCATGCACTCAGCCAGTTACAGATGCTGGACTGCAAGGACTGCAGGCATTTCACTGGCAAACTAACATAGAATCGATGAATCCATACAAATGTTTCTAAAGTGATTGCTTAAATTTGAGGATAGTTATGAGATTATGTGGAAGGAGACGAGCTCGAGCTCACTGAAATGAATGGCTGGCCAATGAGAGCTCCTGTTATTGCTTTGCTTAATATATAGTGCGGAATATTGACTAAATGGCTTTGAATTGTGTGATGGAACGTAATAGGACACACACTAGTGGATAGAATATCAAATACCAAAATCATTTTTTAGATCAATTCAAAAATGTGTTTATTTATTCATAACTTAAAGAAAATTAAATACAGTACAGACCGACACTATTGCAAGTTTCTTTATTTTTCAACTGTTAAAATGGCCCACTGAGTTGACCTCTGACCCTTACCAATGAACAAGTGCAGCCCCGCCTCCGTCCACAGCCTCCTTAATGAACAGGAAGCAGTCGTCCATGTGACTCAGGAGGTCAGAGGTCACCTCGTCCAGAACATTGATCCACTTCCTGTGGAAGCCCCCATCAGCAGGAAACAGAGGGGCAGGATCCACAGAGTCCACAGACAGGATGTGATTGACAGCTGCATCGGCCAATCCCTGGCTGTCATTAAGGTCAGCCGCAGTGCCGATGTACAGACCAGGGTCCACCAGGAGCATGACTGCAGAGAGAGCAGATGAGAGTAACGCTTTAATGTCCTCGAGGGGCAATTTGGCTTGCAGACAGCAGTCAGTAATGGGAGATATTTAATACAACAATGAATTAAAATGGCAATCAATACAATATACTGTATACAGTACATGCATACAATACATACACAAATAAACACAAGTACATGCCAATGTTAGTTAATGCCAATTTCACTGTTCTCATTGTCATCCACAGCCAGTAACAGAAAATCACACTTGGTTTAAAAAGAGAACACAGACACAGAGCTGAAGTCTTCTCGCATAGGCAAAAAAGATCAGGAATTAAAATGTCCTCTTAATTTCTCACATGTTCGTGTTTTTACAAATATGACTGTTGATTGGTAAAGTAGCTCGTACGTACTTACTTGAAAAGGCTTAAACCTCCTACCCAAAGAGGAGACGGTCTAGCCTCAAACAGGGTAAACGTCCCTATGAAGCCCACCAAATCCGCTTTTCAGACATTTTTAATAAATACTGCCCCAATTTAAGTGAGAACATTTTAGTTTAAATGAAAGTCTAATCTCTCACACTCAAAGTGTCAATAATTCATTTATACCAATTTCTAATGTTTTTATTGTATAATTTGTCAAAATATGTCAAAGTCTGGCATGGGCTTAATGGGAACCTAACCTAAGCACACTTCATGATTTGTTGATAAATAAACATATATACTTAAAAAATCTTAATACAAACTTCTCTATTAAAATCTGTAAATACTTAGCTCTTAATAGCTACTTTCATTTTGTCTCCACTCCCATCTTTTGGCCTGTAAACGGCATTTGAAACAGGCGTGGCCAGCCTTTTTGCTGTGTTGTCCACACAGAAAAGGCTAAACTTATAACATGTCTTCTTTGGAATGTCGCCAAAAAACTATTAATACTAATGTCCTAAAGATAGCCAATTAGTCAATTTCAGGATTTACAATTAAACAATAACTTTAACTGATTTTCAAATGTTAATTTTAAACATATAGGCTAATAGTTTGAAAACATTCAGTTCATTGTGAGGAGACATGAGTCACAACATCTTGAAGCTCGTGTATCATTAGCCTATAACTTAAGCAAAATTAACAAGATGCCAACTTTTCTGCAATTTCGATCTTCTCCTAGGCTAAACGTAGGTCTATGCTCTTTGAGGGGATTGTATACAGTCACATATATAATATACAATATTTAAATATGGGTATTAACTATCTGAATTATGGAGCTGATTCATCAGGTGAGGTCAAAATTAGGGAGGAAAATGGTTCAAAAGTCAAAAGGAAGAAAATCCCCACTGAAACACAGTCAAGTGGGCTTAAAAGGAACATCAGAGAATTTATGGTTAAAAGACAATAACATAACATAAAAAGTATGAATTGATTATGTAGAGAAGTAATTAGCTATACTCATTTACATCCCTTTAAGCCCACCAGGTAAAAATGTTAATTAAAAAATAAATAAAAATAAACATGCACATTTATTGTCTATTTAACAGTATAATAGTATAAACTACATACAAAAATGTAAACTATACATGCTTATTATGCTTTATGTCATTGCAATGAACCACACTATGCAGCTACTGTACTGATGCAGCATGTGGTCTGTTTGCTGGCATGCTAAAACTCATTTTGATTTCAAAAGAAACAATATTCCTAATTCAAGTAATATTCTACCATATGTCTTATTCAAAACACTAATCACTTACATTTTAATAACAAATGAGTACTTATCAAAAACAGGAGTAGAAATATGCAAAAAATGTTATCTTCTGAGGGAACCGAAATCACCAAAGTCTTTTTGGAACAACTTCTGGGATCAGCAGGCACATGTCACAAACGCTTCAATAGCTCAATACTGACAAATCTGATAGGCTTACAATAAAAAGTGTCATTTGTGTAACAAGCAGCTTCATTGGAAGAAACATCACATAGCAAAAATGATGATGTAGTTTCTTTTTTATTTGATTCAGAAGTTGCAAGTGAGTTTATATGCATCCGGAAAGTATTCACAGCGCTTCACTTTTTCCACATTTTATGTTATGTTACAGCCTTATTCCAAAATGGATTGAATTCATTATTTTCCTCAAAATTCTACAAACAATACCCCATAATGACAACGTGAAAGAAGCTTGTTTGAAATCTTTGCAAATGTATTACAAATAAAAAACAAAAACAAAAATCACATGTACATAAGTATTCACAGCCTTTACCATGACACTCAAAATTGAGCTCAGGTGCTTCCTGTTTCCACTGATCATACTTGAGATGTTTTACAACTTGATTGGTCCAAGGAATTGTCTGTAGACCTCTGAGACAGGATTGTATCGAGGCACAGATCTGGGGAAGGGTACAGAAACATTTCTGCAGCATTGAAGGTCCCAGTGAGCACAGTGGCCTCCATCATCTGTAAATGGAAGAAGTTTGGAACCACCAGGACTCTTCCTAGAGCTGGCCGCCCGGCCAAAGAGAGCGATCGGGGGAGAAGGGCGTCATGTCTGGAGGAGACCAGGCACCGCTCATCACCTGGCCAACACCATCCCTACAGTGAAGCATGGTGGTGGCAGCATCATGCGGTGGGGATGTTTTTCAGCGGCAGGAACTGGGAGACTGGTCAGGATTGAGGAGAAGATGAATGCAGCAATGTACAGAGACATCCTTGATGAAAACCTGCTCCAGAGCGCTCTGGACCTCAGACTGGGGCGAAGGTTCATCTTCAACAGGACAACGACCCTAAGCTCACAGCCAAGATAACAAAGGAGTGGCTACGGGACTCTGTGAATGTCCCTGAGTGGCCCAGCCAGAGCCCAGACTTGAACCCGACTGAACATCTCTGGAGAGATCTGAAAATGGCTGTGCACTGGCGCTGCCCATCCAACCTGATGGAGCTTCAGAGGTCCTGCAAAGAAGAATGAGAGAAACTGCCCAAAAATAGGTGTGCCAAGCCAAAAAGACTTGAGGCTGTAATTGGTGCCAAAGGTGCTTCAACAAAGTATTGAGCAAAGGCTGTGAATACTTATGTACATGTGTTTTTTTATTTTTTTATAAATTTGCAGATTTCAAACAAACTTCTTTCACATTGTCATTATGAGGTATTGTTTGTAGAATTTTAAGGTAAATAATTAATTTAATCCATTTTGGAAAAGGCTGTAACATAAAATGTGGACAAAGTGAAGCGCTCTGAATACTTTCCAGATGCACAGTACATGGGCTTAATAGGGATGTTTACGCTATTATTCAATCATACATTTCTGTCTGTTTTTGTTTCTTTGTTTTTTGTTTTTTTTGTTTACATTTGGATATCTTGGTTTTAAATTTGGAAATAAGACTCATATAGAAAATACAAAAAGTATCAATACATGGCAATCTGAAAATATTTTCAGTGTTAGATTGAATTTATGAAAGATACATTACTCTTTTATTTAGTGTATCAAATGTTTGTTTTTTAAGATGTTTGTTGGTAAAATGGGGATGGTCCCTTGACCTCTTCTATCACTTCTGTTAGGGGTTGTCATGCTGTTTGCACACGTGCTAGCTTCAACTTAAAAAGACTAAATTGACGTTACATGCCCTATGAACCTACAGCCTGTTCTCTGTAAAACCGATAGAAATGGAAAAACTGTCAAAAATAAATGTTCAAGGAGTCTGCCTTGACTTTCTCGTCAGACATGACGGAACCGAACTGCCGCAGTGACACTAGTTCTGCCATGACAGCCTGTGGATACGGAAGCGCTACTTCACTCACCTCGCTAGCGGAGCGCAGCCTCTCTCTTGTTTTAGCTCTTCCGGTGAAACTCTGCTGTTTCGGCTGCTAACCGCTTTCAACACGTGATGTACTGAGGAAAGAACAACTGCCTGCAACACCACAAAATACGGAATTCAATAAACATTAAAAAAAACGTCTGGTCACCACTAATGGATGTATTTGGTTCGTCTTTAACACCGTCCGGGCGGAAACATACAGGATGACTCTTTAGTTCCGGTGTTACGCCACATTCTATAACCCAGCAGATTTGTCACATACTTTATTTTGACATATTTTACCAAACACTGAACCTAAGTAAGATTTAGACAGGGTCACAATGTTAACAGCTGTGATACTCATGTAAGGGGGACAGAGCTTTTGCTATCAGGGCCCCGAGGCTCTGGAACAACTTGCCTGAAGAAATTAGGTTGTCTGAGTCAGTGTCTTCGTTTAAGTCTCATCTCAAAACACATTTTTATCTGAAAGCAGATCCTGATTTTACCTGAACTGGCTGTTTATTTTATTGTTTATTTTATTGCTTTTGTGTATATTATGTGTTTTATTTCCTGTGGTATTTTATTTCTCTTGTTGTGAAGCACTTTGTACTTTGTTTTGATAAGTGCTCTATAAATAAAGTTTTATTATTATTATTATGTATTGTAATGTGTGACCTGACAGATCTAGGCCTATCTATCAACAATAAATCCATGTATCTTAAAAACAAAAACAGTAATAATAACAGAAATAACGCGTTATATAGGCGTAATCCCTACTCAAACACACACTTCTGTTTTGGCTCACAGTTTGGACCTTTGGACCAAATGCTCTAGGTTTTTCTTGTGCATCCTTGTAGTTTGAAAATCTCTCATCATTAACCTGTGAACATTACCCAGATATAAACACAAGCAGCAGTCTGCCTCTAAAGTTCTTCTTCTAAAATGCAGTCAAAAGTACAACCTGTTTCTGCCCCGCTCATTAACAATAACAACATGTTGTGTTAGCAGTGACATGAGTAAAGTTAATTATAGGCTATTTGAACATGGAAGACACAACCTGAGAATTTTTATACATTTATAACATGAACATAGGCTACATTTGTCACATTCTGTCTCTCTATCCCTCCTCTCATATACACATTCCCTATTCTCCAGGCCCCTTTATTGCCATTTTCCATCCATCCACCAGGTGCCCTCGGACTGGCAGTCCTGTCCCCATCACCTGACTGCCCCACCCATCTACAAACCTGGGGCACTTGAATCTGAAAGCGCTGTGCACCTTTTCGCTACGGTTTCCGGGTTGAACGACATGTTTCCTCGAAACGGTGTGCATCTGCAACGGTGTGCAACAGGCTTTGAGGCATGTTTTCTCTCATTTGGTGGGTGTGTCAGAGGTGTTATCCAATCAGCAGAGACATGTATATAAACCCTGCCGTATTAAAAAGGCAGTGCAGTATGCTTGCATACACAACAGGGTGTTCAACGCACCACCATTTCCCTTTAAATAAACGTTTTGTTACGTTCAGCCCTGTTCCCACTTCCCTCTGCTGTTGCCTGGCCTTCCCCGCTCATCTTCCTCACCTGCATCTCATTCCCTCATGAGCCTCTCAGTACACCGGTCCACTTCCTTTGTTCCTCTGTCAGTTCGTCCTAGATATTATGTTGCTGTCTTGCCTTGTGTTTTTGCTTTTGAGCTTCTGTCACTTCTATCTGAAGCTACCTGTCTACCTGTCTGCCTACCTGAACCTGCCTGTGAGCTATTTTGGTCATTAAACCACTGATCTCATCCTGCTGTCTCAGCTGTCTGCATTTGGGTCCCTTCCCTGTTGCCAATCTCCCTCACCGCCGTGACGACATTAAACACTATTATGTATTATTATTTAGATTTATCAGGTACTGTATGAGCTTGCCATAAGAGGAAGTACCTTCAGCAACCGTCAAGGTGTTTCAACAGCCATTCAACTACACAATGACTTCTGCCGTAATGACTTCAGTCTCAGCCAACTCCGTGGTTTCTGAGGCCTTGCATGATGGCCACTCCTCATGGACTGTACCATACTGACTATACATGTGGACACTGCTTGCACTGTATTTATATATGTTTACTTATACAGATTTGTATTCTTTTTTGTTTTATTCCTTATCTATTCATCATTTATTATTCTTTTTCTATTCTCTACATATCTCTGCTGTTGTGAGACTGAAATTTCCCCAGGGGGATAAATAAAGAGCTCCCCTAATGTCTAAATCTAAATCACTATGGAGTTTCAGCTGGATTTTAAGCTCACACATCAAATAACAAATGGGGATGATCCGGGTGATTTTTAGGTTAGGGGTATGTAGCGTAATCGTGCTACTGTGAGTTCCTCTTGGCCCTGAGACACCACGCTGAGACCAGGGTTTCAGTGTATATGTATGTATGTTCTTTCTTTCTTTCTTTCTTTCTTTCTTTCTTTCTTTCTTTCTTTCTTTCTTTCTTTCTTTCTTTCTTTCTTTCTTTCTTTCTTTCTTTCTTTCTTTCTTTCTTTCTTTCTTTCTTTCTTTCTTTCTTTCTTTCTTTCTTTCTTTCTCTCTCTTTCTTTCTTTCTTTCTTTCTTTCTTTCTTTCTTTCTTTCTTTCTCCCTTGCATGTCCTCTCTCCACCTCTCCTTCTCTCTCCCCTTGTGTCCAGCATGCTACTGTATTTAAGGAGAGAATAATTAGTTAACCGGGTTCAGCTGTGCCAATTATCTCTCCTTGATGCTGCTCACCTGAGCAACTCCCCCACCTCTCCTTCTGCAGCTTACAGCTACCCATACTCACCCTCCACAGGGTAGTATTTAACTACTTTTTTGGAAATTGAAAATAGTGGAAACTCTAAACCATCTACATGACAGAGGTCAGTTGTCCATGTTTTTTGACATATTACTAGCAGTTAGCAGAAAACGCTCCTTATCTGTCTGCTTGGAAGAATGTTCTCCAGACATTAATACCTGAAGCAACCTGTTACAGGACTTACATTACACCTGATAAATTACACCATTAATTACAACTGTATTAAATGTAATGAAGACACGTGTGCCCTGTTTCATTGTATGTTGGGTTGTCAGAAGCTCCAGATGTTCTGGAAAGAGGTTCTTGAACTGATTTCCAAATGAACAGAAAGTATTGTTCCCTTTCAAGTTGAATTATGATTATTACATACATACCTGGGGTGCACGGTGGCAGAGCGGCTACAGCTCCTGCCTCCCAATAAGGAGATCGTGGGTTCGTGGGTTCGATTCCCGGACCGGACCAACATCACACAATCTCTCTGGGTGGAGTCTGCATGTCCTCCCCGTGTTACCGTGGGTTCTCTCCGGGTTCTCCGGCTTCCTCCCACCGTCCAAAGACATGCATGTGTAGGTTAATTGATAACTCTAAATTGCCCGTATTGAATGAATGTGTGAGTGAATGGTTGTCTGTCCTTGTCTGTGTCTGTGTTCGCCCTGCGACGAGTTGGCCACTGTCCAGGGTGTGCCCTGCCTAAGGCCCGAAGTCACTGGGATAGGCTCCAGTCACCCGCGACCCCCTAACGGGGACCAAGCGGTAGAAAATGGATGGATGGATGGATGGACATACATACCTTGAACATTTTCCAGTAAATGTAAGGAAACACAAACTAATCAATTTCTGTCTGTTTCAGGCCAAAATGTAATTTCTTGACTGGACTGTACAAGACAGATTTTTGCATTTTTTACTCATTTATTTTTTGTCAGGGTTGTTCTTCTCAGATGTATTTTCTTTTAAAAATATATTACCCATTTATCTGTTTTATTTAATTTCTTGTACATATATTTAATTTGTATCTAATGTTAAGTTTCTCTTTTTGCTGAGAATGTGTTTAGAAGTGTTCAAGGTGAACAAAAGCCAATAAACTGCTTTTTTTTTTAAATAGTGGAAAATCTAGCTAGATGGAAACAAGCATGGCTTATACTCACAGATGCATCTCAATCCCAAAAAGAATTCAGGAAAAATAGAATTTCACTTTTTCACAAAGCATACAGGTCAACATACTGGCCAAGGTATCACTGTTGAACATGATAAGCATACTCCTAGTAGAAGCCTGTGTCCCAGGTAGGATTTCTGACTGCTATTATAGTAATATTTAAATTAAGAAAAAATAAACATGTTAGAGAAAAACATCAAAACACTGATCTCACAATATTCAATATTCATTTAAATTAGGTCCATGTGACCACAAACTAAAAACAAACAAAAAGAGAACATTCAATAAACTTCACCATGAAACTGGCTTCAGCTATAAAGCTGAAATAATGAGTAGGAACAAGTGAGGACAGTGAGGGGAAGATACCAGGAGGATGAGGTAATGCAAGTAGACACTTGTCAGCAACCCACAGTCTCATCAGAGAGTCATAACCAGTTTCAACTGAAGAAAGTAGTAAAAGTGCATTAAATGTGGATCTACAAGCATCCTGTCAGCTCCCTTGGCAGCTACAGAGAAAACATTTCTCCAACACGCTGCCCAACTTTACATACTGAAGGCCTAAACTTACAATCACATGGTCAAGTTAAATGAATCTCTCTTCTTCTTTCAGTTATATTTCTTTTGCCAGACACTCTTTAAATACATGTTTCATAATGTCTGTCTGGCCTCCTGTTTCTCAACACCTACTAAATGTGTGTGAACGTGTGTGTGTGGTGCTCGGAGCTGCCCGCCAGCGTGCGTCCCACAGTCTGTACATGGTCACAATGTGGGGTGCTAATAAAGTTTTATGAGCTGCTTTAATCTGACCATCTGACCAATCACAATGCCTCCCTGTGACCACACCCCTCCCTTAGTGCTCATTAGAGGGCTGCCCATCACATATAACTGACTGTTGAAACATGTGAAAAAAGCAGAGCCCACATGCGTGCAGTCAGTGAGAGCAGCAGGTGAATGGGAACAGAGTGGGTGTGTTGATGTGTTTGTGTCTGCTGCAGTGACTCATTCACAGCGGATTATCGCTCTAGCAGATGGCCTGTCCCAGTGTCAACAAGCTGATTTGTAACAGACGTCAAACTGCCTCTTCCTACTTTTCGAATACTTTACATCAAACTTCTGTTTTTATGAAAGCCACTATGTGTAGAATTGTTATGTGATTATCGCGTCTTTCAGTTTATGATTATGGAAGTTTTGGTTTGTAGAAAAATGAGACAATCTAAATGCACGGATGCAGTGTGTTGCTTTCAGCCCATTCTCAGAGTCCCAGGGTTGGAGTCATGGGGGGCGTATCAACGTGCATTGCTCTCTGCCACAGTGTCTTTTTGATACTACCACTGAGAGTTAGCAAAGTCGCAGACTTTCAAATCCCACACATGCAGTAGGGGCTTTAAATAGAGTTAGATCTATAGACCTGAGATTGGTCTTTCTGTCAAATAAAATGTCATCTAGTTAGTGTCATCCACCTCTAATATGATGGATAGGATTCAGTTTATTCAATTACAAATTGGATTGCATAGCTGATTGATAATCCAGTTAATATAAATGGGAAAACACCTCTATATCCATACTCCCCAGTTCTTTTTATTATTAAATGTATTATATATTTATTATTAGGAGTTCTTGTTGGTACAAAACATCAGTTTCCCTCCAACCGAGAAATACTGGTAACAGTAAAGTCATAGTTTACATGGTAGCATACACTATATGGAGATCAGACACATGTCTACATTACATTACGTTAAGTGGAGACCGTTGGTATCTGTTTTATCCTTAATTTAAAAAGTGTTCATGGCATCTGTCGCTTGGAAGGACTTGCTCATTTCTGTTTTCAAGATTTTAGGGAAACTTGTTACTATTTTAAACTATTTTAGGGATTACTATCTTGCACATTGCAAATATTCCTTATATTAACTTCATACTGTGAACTTACATACTGCACAAACTGTACAGCGCTTTCATTTAAATAACATATATTGTACATATTTTTTAGAATAATGTTTCATATCTTATTGTCAGTTTTCTATTTTCTATTTATGCTTCTTGACTTACAGTACTTGTTTTATCTTTCTTTATATTTTTTACTTACTTACTTGTTTATTTATTTTTTAATATACCTGCGCAAACCTTTGATGTCATGTGAGTTAATAAACAATATTCTCAAAGTTGAGCGTAACAGTTCATTCTTGACCTCAGAAATCATAGTTTGACAAAATAATCTTAACTCAAGGTCCACTTACTAGCTTTTTCTAGAGCTTTCAACCACATATCATCTTCATCAGTGGATGGAGTTTGCTCAGTTGTCATGGAAATGGCTGAGTTGCCATCACATGACATATTGATTGATTACTCTCCCTCAGAGGACTTCCTGCTGGCAACCAACAACTGAGTCATCTCCATGACAACTGAGCAAACTCCACCTTCTAATGAAGACTGTGAGATGTGACTGAAAGTTCTGGAAAAGGGAAGCAAGATTATTTAGTTTTATTGCGAAAGCTTCAGGGTCAGATGTTCTGGATACACACTGATACATGTTGAACTTCAACAATGTTCTGATCATTTAAGAGATTAGGACACATCCATCATGCATTGTTAGAGCTTGTTTTATGTAGGAAGTGTTCTGCTCTTTGAAATATTTTGTTCCTGCGCTTTACAATATCGGTCCCTTTGACTGTGGAAGTAAAATATCTTTCTGCATTAGCCAGCCTCTCCTTAGATTTCTAGTCTTAATGTTAGGAAGAGATAAATAAATCCCAAATCAAACTATCCACATCAAATTTAAGTAAATGCCTCACCAGATTGACCCCCCTCATTCATTTCCTCACTTTGGCTCTTTCCGTTCACCCTCTCCGTGTGAAAGTCACCCACATGTAGACACTTTTTATGATCCACGAACTGAGCTGAACAATTGAAACTCCACCGCAAAATTGTCAAAACCACATGACATCAGTTTTGGCCGGCTCGAGCACCTCATTCCTCAAGTTGGCTGGCAGGGAAAATGTGGCCAAAAGGCAACAGGTAGGAGTAACATCACATGACCTCACCAGTGGAAAACACGCCGCAATATTGTAACTGAGTATTATATTGCTTTAGGTCAATTTACCTGTAACTTTGAAGTAGTCCCAATTCATAATTCGTTGTTGGTTTTAAGATGCTAAATGACAACAATCTTATTTGTTCCCAGATAATTTGTTGATTTAGTAGTTAATGATAGTGAAGTGTCTACGCTGAACAAGTAAAATGTAAAATATCATAAACATTCTAAAAAGAAGAGGAGGCCAGGATCGGTTGCACTAATAAATAAATACTATTAAAGTAAGTGGAGTCATTTGTGATTAGTTACTTTCCATCCTTGATCTTGAAAGGGATTACCGTGTGTGTAGGAGTTCATTTACTGCCAGTGTAGGAAGTTTAAATACGTCTTGGTCAGTTTTTAATTAGCCTGTGGGTGTAGTATGAGTGTGTGTTTGTGTGTGTGTGATGGTAATTAAAAGTGTCCTTTCTCAGTGCCCTTTTCTCATATATAAGACCAACAGACAGGGAAGAAGAGGAGAGGTGACACACTGAGACGGTAACTACTGATTCTCTCGCTCTCTTTCTGTTACTGTGGCAGTGTCTCTCTCTTACGCTCCCTTTGTCCGCAGTTGTTGTTCGACTCAGATAGCGTTCAGACAGAGACTTGGATGAAGATGATGCTGATGAAAATGTCACTGTGGCTTCTGCTGCTTGGCCTTGCTGTGACCTACACTGCTGCTGGACCAGGTACTGTACGCACTCACACATGTATTTAACTTTCTAAATATACAATATGGCCCTTTGTGTTTGTGGGACCAAAACTATGCACATGTTGTGTTTTAATTTACCATTTAGGCTAATGCCTTTCTGATGCCTTATAGCGTACCTATGTCTTAGAATGTCCAATAATACATCTAATAATGTCTTAATGTAACTATTTTCCTTATGATAATATCCCTAATATGCCTTATATGATCTGGTAACACATCTACTAATGCAGCTGTGATATCATCTAATGTCTAATAATGTACCCATGATACCTTGTCATGTATTACACTGCACCTATAACACCTTGCAATCAAATTCTGATTCCTCATAATACAGATATAATACCTTATGATGTCAAATAATGTCCTTAACATGCCTTATATTGTCTGGTAACACACCTACTATGCCTTAAAATGTCTAATAATGGAGCTACGGTAACATCTAATGTTTCATAATACTTTGGGATGTCTTGCAGTTCTCTTGATTATACCTTATAGTTATGATGCCATGTAATACGCTTACAATGCCTTTGAATGAAAAATGAAAGTATTACACTGTCCTCAGGCAGCTGTGTGGGGCGCTGTGGGGAGCGTTTCACCAGAGGCCAGCAGTGTACCTGTGACCTCAGCTGCCTGCAGCATAATGAGTGCTGCCAAGACTTTCATGCTATTTGCACCACTGGTAAGACACTCATTATAAGACACGTACAATAATAACAATACATTTGATAGACCTTTTTCACATTTTGACTCATCACAGTAGGAGAAGCACAAGTGTGACAGTGAGGCAGCATGAACAAAACCAGGACTCTGAAACTGAAGCAGCTAAATGGAATTCATTCCTCATTATTTTTATTATTTACGCCTGTGCTTTTCCTAATGTGACATGTCAACATGTCTTAAAAAGCCTGTTGCTGCCTGTGGAGGAATTGGTATGTGGCAGCAGCAAACAATAATTGGATATAGCAAAGATAAATAGTATATAGAAAAGACCAAAGAGAAGTTATCAGACATGCATGCAATAAATGAACATAATATTCCTGTGAATTTTATCATGTTAGAGTGAATGTAAATGGAGCATAAGCTTGGCTATTTTGTCTCAAAGCTACAATAATAAATACTTTTTATGTTATAATTGAATTAGGTGGCTCAAATGTGAAAGGCGTCGCTCATACCGATGAACCCACAGGGAACCACTCTGCAGTTCTGTGGAACTTTTTGGCCTCTTTTAACACATTGTTTTGGTTTCTATTGAACTTTTCGGATTCTTTTAGCTCATTGGTTTGGTTTTTATGGAACTTTTGAGCCTCTTAACTCTTGGTTTTACGGCACATTTTGGTTTGGTTCCGTCTTGTTGCCCTCGTCAACCTGGTTTCCAGCAGCAGCAGTGAAAAAGCTTTGATAAACCCAGCACCAAACGGTAGACAGACAAAGTTATCAATTAGCGGACGTACATAGTGGAGCATTTAGCAGCTAAAGAGCCAGATTCATCCTGTGGGCAGAAACATGACTCCAAATGAATGCCAGTGTTGCTCCACGCCTGTTGAATGTGTAATAGGCAATTATTTGCTAACATGTTAGCCATTTCATTTTATAATGCAATGTCAGAGCCGTGTGTCTGTCTGCTTATTTTGTAGTTATTCTGCCCCTAGTGGCCAAAATGGACTAATGCAGCTTTAAAGATGAGCTCTGCTTTGTTGATAATGTTCTGTTTGTCTGGCTGTTGTTCTCAGCTCCTTCCTGTCAGGGTCGCTGTGGCGAGGCATTCAGGCGCGGTCGGCTATGTGAGTGCGATCCACAGTGCATCCAATACAACACCTGTTGTCATGACTACCAGCTACACTGCGGTAAGGGCCAACAGCCACGACCCTGGCTACAACAACACAATTATACACAATGCCCCACTGTAACTTAGCAACACATACATAATTGTGGTGGAGTTTAAAGACATCTAATGAAGCTTTCAGAAGCCTGGGTATTGAATGGACAATATCCTAATTTGAATAGTTGACACAGTTTTAGGTGTGTATCACTAAGTAAAGCCAGAGTGCTTTCTTCCACCTTGTCTCTCTGTCCACAGACGCCGGTGTGTCAGTTTCACAGCCCAGGACTTTCCAGCCTCTGAGGGCAGCAGCTTCAGGTTAGCAGCCATCGATAACAACTAACCAACCAGCAGCAGAGCTTCCCTTTCACTGCTATTGTAGCTTTAACAAGGGAATTTGTTATTACTGTACCAGATATATTACTGTTCTCTGAATACAGTAACCTAATCAAAATTTTGCTCCTTGTGGGTATTTGAACCTGCCAATTGAGACCATTTCCGCCCATGTAAATTGCCAATATACAATAATATATAAGTGACAGGCAGGCTGACAATGAATTAGTCTTTCTGATAAAAGGTTTGACAGAATGAACCTTTGGAATTAAACCAAAAAAATAGTACTTTCAATGCAGATGTAAAAAATTATTTTTAATTTGCTCAATTTGTGCACAAACGCAAGTACTAAGAGGCAACACAGAAGGCTTGGATAGGCAGCTGCTCACGCTTGCAATGCATTTTTACGCTCTTCAGGCAAGCTTGAAACGTGGAAACTTGAGTAGCCGCTGATGTTGGATAACAGGTGTGTCCACACAGTCTTCATTAAACTGATATCTCTCTTTTTTTCATTATTTTCTCCTCCTCCTTCTCAGAAAATGGGAAATCAGAGAGGAACAGGAAAAGGTCTAACAGTGACAGCGAGGAATGGTACACAGGTAGATGTTGATTCACAATGAGACAGAAACCGCCGTATCCAAACAACATTCATTAAATACACAGTCAAAGCTTTTATTGCTATCCCTGCATGCAGAAATGTAATTTTAACATGCAAATGAAAGAGCCTGGATTACTGGGCAAAGTGGTCTGCTCTGAGGTCCCTGATCCAGAGGGGCCCAAAAACTCTGGGCTCACTGCATTTTGATGCAAATTTCAAATTTGTTGGGGAAATCGCACCACTAAAGTACAATATTAGCTAAGGTGGAAGCTGCATCACCCTATATGTGGCCCTGATTAATAGAAGGGGCCCATGTCAAAATCTAGTTGTAAGACATTAAAGGAAGAGGTCAGCATTTTTGGGAAATATGCTTATTCGCTTTCTTGCCGGGAGTTACATGAGAAGATCGATACCACTCTCATGTCTGTGTGGTAAATATGAAGCTATGCTGATTAGCCTAGCTTAGCATAAAGACTGGGAACAGGGGAAAGAGCTATCCTGGCTCTGTCTGCTTAGTTTTTTACTCATTGATAAAATTCCAGGGTCAAACTGCATCAGACTATAATATATAAACTTTTACTTTTCTGGTCTACTGATCACCTAAAAGTAACTTTAAATACAACAGTCACTCACCCAGTGTTTAACCGCTTTGCTAGTGTCAGTGCTTGATGGATTGTACCAAACCTACAAAACATAACTGTGAATGTGTCAGTCAGCTATAATTTATTGTAATGATTAATGCTGATATGTTATGGTAATTTGAATTCATATGTTTTTATGCAGCAAGGGGTCCCTGCTCACAGTACCCTGGAGCTCAGTGTCCAGATGCATTAGACCTCCTCAACCCACTCACTGCCAGCTCGTCTGGCCCCGGCCCCGCAGCTGCGCCAACCAATCTACTACAACGTGGTGTGGATTTTTATTTTTTTTTCATTCCTTTTTTTAAATTTCATGTTTTACTCTAAAGATATTATCATTTTGTCTAATTAAATAAAAACATACAAACCTTCTTCCTCCGTTTTCCTCCTGTAGGTGTGAGTAACATCCCTGACAGTCTGCTTCCAATGTCCAGCGCTTCCTCTCATGGTGGAGCTCCAGACTCACCAGTACCTGGCTCCTCTCTGCCCCGCAACAGTGCTCCGTCTCTGGGCAGCAGTGCTCCTGTCAGTCCCTCTGGTCCAGGAGCTGTTGGTGGTAAAGTGAATGTCCACCTGGTGCTGTCACCTGGGGGAGTGGCTCCATCTGGGCCAAGTCAAGGTTAATTCAACAGAGATTATTTCAATTTCATTTTGAATATAATATTTTCTAATTTAATTGGGCTGAATTTTGAATAATTGTAAAAAAAATCTATTTAATTACAATTTGGGGTTTTTTTTCATAAAAAGAACTCTGTATCCTAGATAAGTAAAAAAAAAAAAGAAAAGAAAAAAAGTATTAATTTGATTCATTGCATTTGACAACACACTGTTCCCAGTTCTCAGTGGCCCAGCAGGCTCCAGGCCCAGACCCAGCACCCTGCTCCTGTGGGTGTGTGTGTGTGTCTCAGTTTGACCAAATATTACAAATGTAATATTACATTTTTAAGTTTATTGTAATAATATCTAAACACATGTTTTGGACAGATCAGAATGATATTCCTTGACACATTCAGTGTCTCTGTTTCAAAATGACTTTGTTTTGTTTTTCTAATTGAAAAAGGCTGAAAATTCAAACAATTTAGAAAGTCATACACAAAATATCACTGAGTTAAAAATGTACCCAGTGTGGGTTAATATAGCACCGATCAAGACAAGATGTTGTTTTGATCCATTAACCCAACAATAATATTAAAAATAACACACTGGATCAGTTTTTAAGATAATGTGTGTGTTTGTGCATGTGTGTGTGTAGGACTCTTTGCTGATGTCGACCTATGCAGTGATTCTCCCATCAATGGACTGACAGCTCTCAGCAATGGGACCATACTCATATTTAAAGGTCAGTGTCAGTGTGTGTTGTTGTTTGTTGTTGCAAACTGTCACGTCTAGTTGCCCTTATGCATAAATGTCGTATTGTTTCCACATATATTAAAGTGTGTGTAATGATATTCTGCAAATACAGTACTGTGAAGAAATACATATTTAAGCATATAATGTCAATGTAGCGTTTATATATTTTGTGTGTGTGTGATATTTGTGTGGTCTTTGTATGTTAATCTGGTGTGTTTCAGGTGAGCTGTTCTGGTCAGTGGACCCTGTCAGTCGCTCAGTTGGTCGTCCACAGAGCATCACAGACACCCTGGGTGTCTCGTCTCCCATCGATACTGTCTTCACGCGCTGCAACTGCCACGGAAACACCTACATTATCAAGGTACAAATATTACTATAACCCATTATTACTGCTGCTGTCACCACAGCTACAACCACTGTGTCACTGTATAACCTCTGCTGCTACTGTAACTCAGTCTGCTAAATGTCTAAACTGACTACTGCTATGAATATTACTACAACTACTAACGCCACCAATACCACCACTATTAATAAGCTGGTGTACTGTAACTACAACAATTTCTGTACTACCGCATTGATGCTAGATTAGTACTACTAATCCTATTGCTGCCATCACAACATCAACAAACTGTAGGTTCCAGGGTCCAGTCCAGAATAGTCTAGTTGTTGGAGAGTTAAAATCCCTTTTTTTTTTTTTTGTTTTTACAAAAAATTAAAAGTAACAGCATGTACAGATTATTTTTGTATTTTGTTATTATGGCACCACTATCTAGGAAATCTATCGGCCATCATTCTGGACGGATAATGTTTTTGGGTAAAGACTGGACTACCTTATTCTGGTTTGCCTCCCAAACTTTCACATACTTTCTTATATCTTAGTATCTGGTAAATGCTGCCTTAGATAATGACGGACCGTTTACAGTGGCATCAATGGTCAAACATTTTTGTGTGAATGATTTCAATTCTGATACATTTTCAAACAAAATAGAATAATTATTTTCCAGTTCTAAAGAGGAGATACAACAGTGTTGGTGAAAAGTGAACAAATTCTAGAATTGTTTTGGAAAAACTAATATCCACCATGCAGTCTGGGAAAGTTCTGCTCGAATGTGCCTACATTTTTGTAAAATTTGCAAAAATGTGGCATGTACAGATGATTTTCACTGAATTTTCAATGGTTTGAACTCTAGACGGTTGCTTTAGAGCTTCCATCAGAAAAAGTCTATCTATATTTAAGAGTACAGTACTGAATACTGTATGTTTACGCCAAGATGGGTCACAGTAATGGCAAAATGAACGCAACAAAGGGAAATCACTGTTTTCACAATACAAGATCACTACAGAAAGCTCCCTCTGTGATGATGGAGAGAAGAGTGCAGTAAGCAGTTATCCTCTCATCCCCCGCTCCAGGGAGACCAGTACTGGCGTCTAGATGGGAACATGGTGATGGAGCCGGGCTACCCCAAACCTCTGGCCTCTGAGTTCCCAGGTCTGACAGGAAGCATCAGTGCTGCACTGGCAGTGCCAGACACCAGGAGCAGACCAGAGACTGTGTACTTCTTTAAAAATGGTGAGGAATACACAAAGACACAAATACACGGATTAACAGAGAGACAGAGGCACAAACTAGAGCTGGGAGGGATTCACTGTCTTGCTTAAGCACACGTCACCACGTACAGGCTGCTGAATCCCAAGAGCGGCTGGGATGGCATGAGTGGGTAAATGAATTAGTAACAGCACATATTAACAGCCACCAATCACGTGTCCTTGAGCAAGGCACTCATTACATAACTGCCAAATGTACGGTTGTGTTAAAAAAATAATCTCAACTCAAAGTCCACTAACTTTTTTTTTGGCTTTCAGCTACAGCTCAGTCTTCATTCGCAAATGAAACGGGTGTGGCCTAAGTGCAGTTTGGTGATAGTGTCGTCCAATCAGTGGCATCAGATGTCAGGTGGGGTAGAAGCTGTTACAGCCAGTTACATTCACTGATGAAGACCATGAGATGCAGTTGAAAGCTCTGAAAAAGCTAGTGGACCTTTGATTTGAGATTATTTTGTTTGTTGTAATGGTCGGCTCCCTGTGTGACTGTGTAGAACTGTATGAATATAAAGCAAATCGTCTCTCTCCAGATACAGAAATGAACAAAAATAACTTCCAGAGAAATGGACATACAGTGTTGAGTTTATGGACATAATCAACGGTAGCTCTCCCTGTCCTCTAGGAGACATCATGCAGAGGTTCACCTTCCCACCAGGCAACACTCCCTCCTGCAGCAAGAAACCAAGGAGCTCCGGGAAGAGACATTTTGCTCGCCAGGCTGGTTAGTAGCCTAACGAAGCATTTCCCCCAGAATGTTGGACTGTTCCTTTAAAAGCCCAGGATGTTGGTTAAGAGAAAATTCCTGCAAAAGTTGCAGCATAGGAACACCGATTCGTCAACAAACCAACCCACCGTAGCAGCTTGGTCCTCACCACTAACCAACCACTTATGAGTATTCATAATTAACTACATTTTATTTTTCTTAATGAGCAGTTAGTTTGGAATAAGTATTAAAATCATTGCATAAAACCTATTGTTGTGTTAATACTCCTGTGTTATGCTCCTATACTCTTTTCAGTTAAAATTCCCTATTTATTGATATTTGACATAACTCTATTACTGCTGTGCAATAAACTCCGTCTCATTATAAATAAGCTACACTTAACTTGACAGTTCATGCACTATTACTTTATACCGTATTATCATCAACCGGTAAACCCACTTTATACTTTACACTTATTTTATTTTATACTTATACCCACTTGGTATTTAATTTAATTTCTGACCTGTATTATAGTGTATTATATTTTTTGCTTAGTACTTCTGTTCCTGTGTGCACTGACGTGACAGTGAGCTGCTGTAACAAAAGAGTTTCCCCTCGGGGATCAATAAAGTATTTCTGATTCTGTTTATTAGGTTAAATTCATCAAATAACTATCAAAGTGGGCTTCTTCTCACTTCTTAAATGTACTTTAAATGTGCTGTTTTTATTTCTCACATCTAGAAGTTCTTTTAAGTGGAGAGATCAACCTCAAAGTGTCTCTGACGGGATTCCCTACCCCGGTCACCTCTGCTCTGTCCATGCCCAGCCCCCAGAGGAGTGACCGATACGAGCACTACGTCTTCTCTGGACGTAAGAACCATCCTGAGTGCATTCTGTTAATTCTCATTAGAAAGCAATAGGAGTGGAGGCTGTTAGCTTAACTTCTTGAGTCATTCACTGTGAGAACAGTAGTGTTATTTGTAGTCTATCATGTTGACTGCGAACCAAATCTACACTGTATTTCAGTGTTTCATTAAGTTTCTGAGGCCTTTCCACAGATGCTGACATATTTTGTGTGAGAAGTCTGGTTGAGTGTCTGAGCTGAAATCATATACTCTGTCTTCTCTGCAGCTCTCTTCTTCAGCGTCCAGATTTCAGGTGACCTGCCAGCACTGGCCAATCCTGGCCCATCTGCAGCCCTAGCACCCCTGCCCATCCTCAGCCCTGCTGCCGCGGCAATCAACTCTGCCAACATGGCAGCTCAGAATGCTAACCCTCCCCACCCAGCCAACTCCATCAGAGTTTGGCTGCGCTGTCCCTAGGAACATCCTGAAACGGAGACAGAGGTCATGTTCTAGTATTGTCTGTTTCTCATTAGTAAATACGTCTACTGAACAAAAAGTAGACAATTTACTATTTTTTCTAATACATTCATTTCATCATTTTTAATCCCCAGAAGGGGGAGAAATTTTGACAGCCTCAGCCTTCTATAAAGCCTTAATCCTACTGCTAGACACATTTTCAAAATAAATGAATTTGAGGTAAATTAATAAAACTCAAGATGACTAAAAAGTCAGGTCTAAAAAGTGTCATCCATTATTATTTCTAGGGCTGTAATTAATAATTATTTTCATTATCGATTACCCAATTCCCAAAGCCCAAATTGACATCTTCAGATTTTTTTCTTTCCCCCCAAAGATCGTCAGTTTACACGATAAAACTGAGAAAAGCAGCAAACCCTCACATTTAAGAAGCTAAAACCAGAAAATGCATAGTATTTTCTTCTTGATTAATGACTTAAAAAATAAATCCCTTATCAAAAATTGTCGCTGCATAATTTTCTATCAATCAACTAATCAGTTAATTGACTGATTGTTTCAGCACTAATTGTGTACCACTCCTACATCTGGTTTCACTTTTCATTATGTCAAAATATGGAAGCAAGATACAATGAAAATACCACATCCTTGTACTGGTCATTTTAAAAGCGCTATGGTAGCCATCTTAAGTGTGATGAGTCATTGCTGCTGGAACCTCTCTGTCCACTCTGATTATAAAAAAACAAACAAAACAAAAAAACACACACGAAATCGCTGCTGCTCATTATTCAACTTTATTATTAAAACAAGTGTATTAACAGCCCAAAGACAGCGCAAATCACAATTACAAAACCAGGACTGCTCTCATGAATACATGTGAAACAAAATTACAAAACAACTAAAAATTCACAAGCAATGTGACCTTACATATCTCAGAGAAAGGAACACACACATACAAAGCTGTCATACCTCTCTTGTAATAGTGTGATTATTGATTTTGATTGGACAGTTGATTTGTTGATATAGTGAATATCTCAATATTCAACAAAAAATTATCCGGGAACTATGCTTTATCTTTTATTTCTTTGTTGGATGAGATTAATGAGTTGCTACTGGTGACATCATCATTAGGCGATGCCCCCTCTGCCCATGGCTCCTCCCCTTCCCCCTCGAGAGAAAGTTCCTGAAAACAGACAAATGTGAGGAGAAAGCAGTTTATAATTAATGACTGAGATGATCCCTCATTATCACTGTTCATGATATTATCGCCATAATGTCTGTGCCTATGTGTATGCTGCTCTCTGCTTATTGCACTTCAATAAACAGCTTCATCATTACCCCTTTGAGTGACTGGAGTTTATTCTGCAAGTGTCCAATACCAGTGATTATCAAGAGCCCTGCGCTGTGCTGCATGATCTTAACTGAGACACTGAAAGTCCAGTCCTCCAGGACTGTTTTAGGTTCTTACCTCTGCGGCTGAGTAATGTCCTGGCCTCCACTCTCCCTCCTCTGGTTCCTCTGCCTGACAGGCTGCTGATCAGAGGTTGACTTGCTACTGTGCGCCGCTGAGTAACACTGCTGGTGTCTATGAGTGAAGCCAGAGATGAGCAGTGAGACTGGATATTAGACTTTCAGTGACAGAACAAAAGCTCATCACATCAGCAGAGAGCAGGACAAACAATACATAAAAACACAGCAAATTACTTACATCTTGTGATAGCAACTAGGACAAAAAGATTCAGCTGAACACAAATATGACAGGTGGTAATTCTGAGCTGAGGAATTCAGCATGATTGTCTGAGCAAACTTCTTGCGATATCTCCATATGGAAAGATTTGCTATAAGAACCTAAAAGAATTCCTTCAGTTGTGATGAAAGTCCACTTGTCCAGATAGTCATCACTCTGTTCCAATTGCTGTGGTCTTTGCATTCTCTCTCTCTCTCTCTCAAAACCTAACACGGCAGCGGCGGATGGCCGCCCACCATTGAGTCTGGTCCTGTCCAAGGTTAAAGGACGGCTTAAAGGAAGTTTTTCCTTGCCACTGTCGCCAAATGCTTGCTCATGGTGGGATTTGTTGGGTCTCTGTAATTAATATTATAAAGAGTACGGTACTAGACCCGCTCTATAGGAAAAGTGCAATGAGATAACTTCTGTTATGAATTGGCACTGTATAAATAAAATTGAATTGGAGTTTCAATGTTTTTACCTATGGATGGAATAAATATTTGATGTATAGAATTTTACGTAGTTATCCTAAATCCTGATTATAGTGTCATAGCAGAAACCAAAGTAGGTTGTTGCCTGTAGTTACAATTAATTTGTGGGCTGAATTGTGGAACGATAAACCTAGTTCTTTACACAAAATATTTTCAGGGAAATCCTTTCACAGCTGATGGGCTTGAGGTAACGATGTAGGATGTAAGTGGCTGGTGAGAAGAGGCAGGTAAACAGGACTGGCAACAAACAAACCCAACGTCTTTGGTAAGAGTTTGGAGAGACAAAGGTTATATAGGATTATCTGACCACCTGTTCATCTCCTCGATGGATGTAATAATTTATAGAAGATTACACCTCTGAATTTTGGCCTGAATAGGACTGAAATGCATTTATGTAGCAAGTTTCAGTCTCATTTTGTTGGTTGTATAATAATGGTGTGTCCCCTGTTTCTGTTCTTCTACGTGTGAACTGAGGGGTCTGATGCAACCTGTTAATATATTACTGTTGTCAGAAGAGTTGAATTCAAAATCAGTTAGTTGCAGCCCTATTTCATTCTAGATCTCAAGTCCATGAAAACTAAAACATCTGAAAGTTTCTTTTGATGTGAAAGCTAACATGTTAGAATATGAAAAGCAACACAGCCCTGTGACTATTGACACTGAAGATGTTTACATGCAAGAAAACGTTGGTTGGGGTTCATAATCAAGCTATTAGGGTTTAAATGATGGTAAGTAAACAGAATAAATTACCAGGGTCTTGGCTGGTAGATGGCAGTGATGCATCATCACTCTGCTGTCCCGTTGACTCCATGTCTGTTTGGCTCTCCAAAGACGATTCGATACCAGGACTGGAAAACACAACGGTTCGATGAGGTTCCATCCTAAAAAAGTTACCGTAATTGTCTGGAACCTTGCATTCTGATTACAGTCAATTGGTACACAATCTTTTTACTATAAATATACCTGACCATTAGAAAAAGAGATTTGTTAGTCATTTACTTTCACAACCTACAATCTCCCAATCACGAACGTAAACCTCTGTCACATCTTTGCTGTAACCACAGATTTAGCTGCCGTCTGCAGCTTTAGCTTTCTGGTGTCGGTCCCAGGGATTTAATGAAAGACACCTCAGGCCTGACTGTTCATAAGTTGCTCACCCCTCTCCTTCCTGCTCCATGAAGACTTCATCTCCATCATCTCCAGCAGAAGCCATCCCAGTGGAGGTGGTTACCATGGGAACGGACTGGGATGCCATGTTGTCACCACTGTCTGAGGGCAGAGACTCTGTGAAGACCGTCACTGACAGAGACCGAGAGACGGGGAACATGGTGTGGCATTCATAGTTAAAACTGATACATGTTGAACTGTACAGAGTGAGAGTGTGTCTTACCTGGTGCAGCTACTTGTAAAGGTGTGGTGGGGACACTCCTTCCTCCCCCATCTTCATCATGAGCGGCCAGGAACAGAGGAGACTCATACATCCCCAGACCTACACACACAGCAGTAGTAACACAGACAGGATTGAGTGTTAAAAAAAGAATGAACACATAACTGTTAGACATTAATTCAGGTGTTACTGTGTATGTGTGTGTGTAGTACCTCCTTGAGAGGCCAGCTGTCCCAGGTCCGAGTGCGAGGATGATGTCTGAGGCAGCAGGTCCTCTGGAGGTCCAAACCTGAACCTGGTGGACAGACCTGCTACTTGAGGAGAACTGAGGAGATGAAAGACAGACATGGGAGGCGACATGTGAGAGTCACAGTTCCCACTGAGGTTCTGATGACACATGCAAGATTATCCCAACACTCTCCATAACTAACGCTGTTGGTAGAGTTGTTTTTATAGAGTTCAAGTTTCTTTCATAACGGTAAACTGTCTGCTGTCCACCCTGGTTAGGCTCACGAACATTTGGGCTCAGTGTTCATTTTAAACAATATGGTTAAAAATATCATTAAAAACAAACAATACAAAAATCTGACTTAAAAATACAGTGCAAACACTCTCTACTTTAACCTTTTTTTTTTCAACTTTGAGGGACTAAAGAAGCACATTCTTGATTTCTCCAAATATTTGTCTTCACTTTCTATCACCAGAGGACTTTTCTGAGGATTTTTCACTGTAAAATGTGGTGAACAGTATTTTCTTGCAGTGGGAAACATCTTTTCGGATGCATACAGGGTTTCCCCCAGGAGCTTCAGCCTGATGTCTGACAGTGTCTGACAGAAGTGAGTGTTTTTCACATCAGCACCTAGACTTTTGAAACTTTTCTTAACTAAGACATTTTCCTAAGAAATACAATCTGGATGAAAATCTATTGCTATTTTTAAAATTCAGTAAAAAGCAAAATATAAATAAGGATCCCTCAAAACATCTAATGCAATTGTGTGTGTGTTATAAAATTGCGCACGCAGATCTTACTGTATAGCCTCAGCAAAGCCATCAGTGCGGTGTGGGACTACCAGAGTGGGAGTACTGGGTACCATTCTGTCGTCATCATCAAAGAAATGTTGCTGCAACACACAAACACACTATCTCACTAAAGATGCTTCGTACACATAGTATGACCCTTTTAGACCAATAATATACAGATGGGTGACAAATTAAATGAAAAAGCAACATGAAGTGTCTTAGTATGGAGTCAGGCCACCACGAGCCTCCAGAACAGCTTCAGTGCTCCTCGCCAAGTCTGTGGAACTCTGTTGGAGGGATGAACACCATTCCTCCACCAGATATTTCCTCATTTATATACACAACCTTTATTTAATCAGATCATCTCATTGGGATCAAGAGAGACCCGAGTACAGCAGATAGAAAGAAAAACATAGCCAGACATAACTAAAGGACATATAGCATCAGAGACAGTCACAGACATCACTAAGTGGATTTGAAGACGAAAGTTTAAATTATGTAATTTGATGTTATGGAGATGGTGGTGGAGAGCGTTGTCTTACACGTTGGTCCAAAATCTTCCATAGGTGTGAAACTGGGTTGAGATCTGGTGACTGTAAAGGCCGGAGCATCCTATTCACATCATGTTCATACACACCAAACCGTTCGGTGAGCCCTGGTGCACGGAAGCATCTGCATCTGATATGTTTCTCCACTCTTTTATTCAGGTTTTTCCTTTCATTTGTCCCCCGTCTGTATATAGGATATGTTTAACTCCAACATCCAACAGTGTGCATTCTGACTTCTAGGGGTAACTTTCTTCAAAGACTACTAGAATTAGGCTGAGTATATTCACTTTTCCAATTGGCATTTTCTCTGCTTGACTGTGCTTTATCTGCTGGGTTGGTTAACAAATCATTTAGTCTAATTGTGTGCTGTTCTTGTGGAACCACCACAGGGGCAGCTCAAAGAAAATGGTGGAAATCCAAAGAGTTCTGAGGAACTCCTTGATTATCAATCTCTTCTCTCCCCTTTCTGCGCCTCCTTATCTGCAGCCAAAAGCTCTTTCAATCCAAAATTCAATCTTCCTTCTCCAACCCCCTAAAACTTCTTTCTATCTTCTCTCCCCTCCTTGATCCCCCACTCCTCCGTCTCCCTCCTCCCTTCTACGGAGTGACTTTGTTAACTACTTCGTAAAAAAAAGCCAGATGACATTTGTTTGCATTCAACACAATACCTTATTATCTCAATGAAATGTACTGAAACAAACGAAAAAATGTGACACATATACATTATTTTGGCCGGTAAAAAAAATATGCTTATTGCGAATATGCCAGTCGCATTGGCCAGTGAGTCAAAAAGTTAATTTTGGACACTGGCCTAGACTACTGCAACTTGCTCCTGGCTGGTGTGCCTGCGTGTGCCATCCAACCTCTGCAGCTCATTCAGAATGGAGCAGCTCGGCTGGTCTTCAACCTACCCACACTACACTGCTCCTCCGTACCCTGCACTGGCTACCGGTGGCTGTTCGAATCCGATTCAAGACACTGCCAGCCATGCTGCGAATGGCCTCACTACGAGGGGGACCCAGCCACCGCTCAACAAAATCATGACTGTTTGTTGTCCTGGCTCCACAATGGTGGAACAAGCTCCCCGTCGACATCAGGACAGCAGAAACTCTTCCATCGCAGACTGAAAACTCATCTGTTCAGACTGCACCATGGCCCATTAAAAAACCCCAAAAACAAATCTAAATGTAGCACTTGATGAAGTTGATGTACTTGCATGATTCTTGCAATTTTTGGGTTGTATCCACGTGGTTGAAATGCACAAAGTCGCTTTGGATAAAAGCGTCAAGCTAAATAAATCTAATGTAATATAAAGCAAATGTAATCCAACTCCTCAAAACACTCGCATCCACACACACACACCATTTCTTACCATGCTGCCTATTCCAGGGGTTAGTTGAGGTCCGCGTCCTACTGATGGTCTGCGCAGCTGAGAGGGCTGTCTCTAACAAACAGATGTCACCACTGTCAGAGTATTCTCCAGTTTATTCAAGAAATCATTTTCCAGGACATTTTCAAGGCAGTGATCTAGACTTGAACATGTTAAAAACACCATCTAAAGGGCTAAAATGTTAAAAGTTAAACGCACTGTCCTTCAAACAACTTGACTACTTTTCCTGATGACTGGGCTAATAGTCTACTATTTGGATGTGAAGCTATAGCCAACTTAATAATGAAAAATTGCATTTAATTTGATCAAGCAGTGTGTGAGAGCATGTACCTGTGTGTGTGGGGGTCCCAGCTCTGGAGCCGGAGGTTGGATGTAGAGCCGTGGTGGGAGAGGGTGTGGGGGCCTACGTGGGTGGGGCAGGCGGGGTGTGAGAGAAGAAGAGGAGGGGGAGGGTGCAGAGGAGGAGGAGGTTGGGGGGAGGTGTATGGGGTCTCTGGGGGGGTCGGACTCTGATGTGGCACTACTGCTGCCTTCACCTGGAAGAGATGAGTGACTCGCATTAGGTGATTTCAAAATGAGGAACAATCAAACCAATCACAGACTACAGAAGGTGCTCACTGCTGTGTGATGGCTCAGAGGGACCCTGGGAGTCTGTAGAGGCTCCACACACATTCTCCTCAGCGTTGGGGGCTTCTGATGACTCCCCCTCACCTCCCTCCTCTTCTGCCTCCCTGTTCTCATTTCTCTCCTCTACTTCCCTCATCCCGCTGTCACCAGCATCATCCTCATCTTCATCATCTTCCTCTTCCTCCTTATACTGAGGCAGATAGAAAGAGCTAGGTTATTTATTCCAGACAATAGACAAACGCTATTAGTTTTGACAAGTTAATAAACAGAACAGCACCTCCTCTTCTTCTTCTTCTTCTTCTTCTTCTTCCTCCTCCTCCTCCTCTTCCTCCTCCTCATCTTCCTCTTCACCTTTGTCCTCACGCTTCTCCTCCCCCTCTTTGCTCTCACGGCTCTCGCTGTCCGTGTCGATTACGATGACATCCCGAATAACAGTGGAGCCCTGAGAGGACATCTGATCAGAGGGGACAGACTGGGACACGCCTTCTTCCTCGATGTTCTCGTCGTCTTCAGCTAAGACAGAGAAACCCTCCTCTGGAAGCTCCTACACCCCAAACACAAATCCATTGTTAAGTATTCTGGCAGCGCGTGCAGATGCGGTGGCCAGTTGCTCCCTCAAACTTTGCTACATTTTTGTTTTGATCTGTATTTTTTCTATAGCGAAAGTCCCCACTTAAAGTACCCGGAACTTTTATTCCCAGGAACTACTTTTCAAGGAACTAAAAGGTTCCTTCAGCCCATGTTGTCTGTGTTTCCATTGCGGTCTAAAGACCGGGGAAGATTAGGCAAATTACACCCCTTAGGTTACACCCATCACACAACTGCATAACTATTATTTTAACTTATTAAACACATCACCTGCAATTCAGCAAAAAGACCTTTGCTTATTTTAACCTGTGCACTCTCCTCACCTGTTTTAAATACTGATCTTACTGGTGTATAATAGTGAAAATGACAGCCACTACTTCCTCAGAGTGTAAATATTATATGTGGTAACAAGCATAAGCATTATGTGTCTTTTACATATATAGTAGTACATCAATGTCAAATGTATTTATATAGCACATTTAAGGCTCGATCGCCTCTATTTTTGTGCCTGGATCTCAGAACATCCAAGAGCATCTAGTTGGTCGACCTCAGTGCTCTAACTGGAGCATGATAATGTAACAGTTCTGCCACATAAGGTGGCGCCAGCCCATTTAAAACCTTAAAAGCAAGCAATAAAATCTTAAAACCAATCCTGAAGCAGTGGAGGGAGGCCAAAACATGTGACTGTGCTCTCTCTTACCAGCTAAAAGACGAGCAGCTGCATTTTGTACTAACTGCAGACGACGAAGAGATGACTGTCCTAAACCCACGTACAAAGAATTTCAGTAATCCAACAGAAGTAATAAAAGCATGGATACCCCTCTTGAAGTCGTTGGAGAGAGATAGCACTTTACCATGGCTTAACTGAAAGAAGCTGGTTTTGATAACTGAACTAATCTGCCTATTGAGTTTAAATGAGCTGTCAAAAATAACTCTTTCTTCTTGGCAAAAGATCGACTATAAAGATGCTAGAGGGCCAAGAGTACCATCAGGGTCATTAAGTAGGTTAGGTCGTCCAAACATAACGATCTCAGTCTTATTTTCCATTAAGAGTGAGATAGTTTAAATCGATCCAAGTTTTGATGTCGTTTAAGCAGTCCAACAAAGGCTGCATTGAATCTTCAGCAAAACAATGAAAAGGAATATCTTCTTTCTTTTTCTTTTCCTTTCGGCTGTTCCCTTTCTTAAAAATGAATCCCAATGGCAGCATATACAATGAAAAGAGGATGGGGCCCAAAACGGAGCCTTGAGGGACCCCACAGGTGAGAGGGGCCACAGTCGACGAATATTCGTCTAGGTGAACCGAGAAACTCCTATCTGTCAGGAATGAGTGAAACCATTTTATGGCAATACCTTTGATACTTGTATTCAGATACAAGAATAGCCACTATACACACATTTGGTTCCACAACTATTTATTTATCTGCAGAAATACAAATGTGTAAAATACAGCATTTGTGTGCTTCAGCAGGAGGCATGGGACGAGGGCTGCTGTTTGTCGCAGGAGTAAACTGTGATTCACCTTCAACCAACTGGTCATCTGCTTCCGTGTCTTCCACCACGGCTTCCAACAGCCCAGTAGCTGAGCCACTGTGGCAAAGAACATTGGTCTGTGACCCAGCAAAGTATCGATCCACACGGTCAAACCACTTGCTGCTCTGTCGGTCAGAGCTCAACCAATCAGAAAATTTCAGCACAGCAAGCCCCACCCTGAAATTTCCTGTACTTTTGGGAAGTACCATCCCCGAGCAGGTCAAACCAGGAAGAGAGGCGGCATAAGAGCTAAGGTAAACCAGGTCAGACCTAAAGCTATTCCACTACCCAGCCTACCTCTGGCTAATGTCCGATTGCAGGAAAATAAAATGGATAAATTAAGACTCAGTAAAGATGAGGGCACAACAGTCTCTGATTTCCCGTTGCTGAGTTAGGTGAACTGGCTGCATCATGACATCCCGGATCAAGCTATTGCACTCGACGGAACACAGATTTAGAACAGAACACAAGACTCCGGTAAGACGAGAGGAGGTGGACTCTGTTCAAGTGGATGGACATTGTTCCTCCAGATGCAAATTCAAAAAACGCACTACAGGAACTGTATGAGGTCATCAGCAGTCACATGACAAAACAACCAGATGGTCTTCTTATTGTAGCTAGTGATTTTAATCAAACAGACCTCAGATCTGTTTTACCTAAATTCCACCAACATGTCACACCCCCAGTGGAACAAATACACTGGACTGTGTGTACACGAACATTTCTGGCAGCTACAAAGCCCTTCCTCGCCCCCACTTTGGTCAATCAGACCCTATTTCCCTGCTTCTCCTGCCAACTTACACCCAACTGATAAAAAGGGTCAAACCATCAGAACAAAACAATGAAGCTATAGCAGCTCGACAGGACTGTTTTGAGTGCACAGACTGGCTCATGTTCAGAGATGCCGCCACCCAGGAGAACTACATCACCTTTGAGGAATATAGATCATCAGTGCCATCATACATCAGCAAATGTGTTGATGTGGTGATTACAAAGACAATAAAATCATTCCCCAACCAGAAAGCCTGGATGAATGGAGAGGTGAGGGCTCTACTCAGAGCCAAAAAAGCTGCCTTTTGGTCAGAAGACAAGGAAGCATACAACACTGCTAGAGCGAGACTGAAAGCTGGCATCAAGGAGGCAAAGCGGAGACATCAGGAGAGAATGGAGAGAGACCTCAACATCAACAACACCAAAGATATATGGCAGGCGTTTTATGTTCGTTTTGATCTCCCCAACAAAGAGTCAACTGTAAAGTCTACTCCGCATCCAGAGGACCGGCCACTGTCAGTATCCACAGCGGATGTGAGAAGAATCCTTCTGAGAGTGAATATGAGTGAAGCTGCTGGGCCTGATAACATCCCAGGCCGTGTGCTAAGAACATGTGCCAATCAGCTAGTTGATGTCATTACTGCCATTTTTAACACATCACTGTCACAGGAGATTGTTCCCACCTGCTTCAAGAGAGCCACTATCGTCACTACAGTGTCTAGTCTAAATGGTTACCGCCCTGTGGCTCTCACCCCCATTCTGATGAAGTGCTTTGAGAAACTGGTTCTCCAGCACATAAAGAACAACATCCCAGCCTGGACCCTCACCAGTTTGCATTCAGAACCAACAAATCCACAGAGGATGCCATCGCCACGGCCCTCCACTCAGTCTTCACACAACTTGAGAACACCACCTACATTCAGAATGCTGTTTGTTGATTTCAGCTCTGCATTCAACACAATCTCCCCCATGAAACTGATTAGAAAACTCAGTACTCTGGGCTTGAGTACCACACACCTGATATTGGACCTCACAATAGGTTCCTGGGAATCAGCATCACAGAGAACCTGACAACCTCTCACATCTCACATCTCCACCCTGGCCAAGAAAGCACAGAAACGACTGTATTTCTTAAGGAAACTTAAGAAGGCAAAATTCTCGTGCCAAATTCTTATTAACTTTTACAGAGGAGCAATAGAAAGCATCCTGACTGGATACATCAGAAACTGACATGGGATGTCCACGGCCCAGGACAGGAGGGCTCTGCAGCGGGTGATTAAAACCACTCAGAAGATCATTGGTACCAACCTACCGAGCATCAGTGATATCAATGAGGTGTCTGAGCAGACCCAAAGGATACTAAAATACAGTACCCCCCCAGCCACAGCCTGTTCACCCTGTTGACGTCTGGAAAGAGATACAGAAGTATCTGCTGTTGTACCACCAGACTACAGACCAGCTTCTTCCCTCAGGCTGTGAGACTGCTAAATTCATCCCCAGCATTCCTCCATGTAAAATTAATTAATTAAAATTGTTTGATTTATTATTTATTCACCCATCTACCGTATATAATTTTTGTATATAACTTTTTTTTGTTTCTGTGAGTCACAAAAAAGGGAACTGCAACTAAATCTCGTTTTACCCGTGTTGTAAAATGATAAATATATCAACCTTGTATTTTAAACCACTGCAGGTGGTCTTAAGAACCATCATCATTACAATCCAATTACCATTTCCCTGGTAGTGGAGATGATTTACAATTAGTAAATTGTAAATCAGCAGCAGCATTAATCCAAAAATCTGACTTTCAAGGGTCCATACTGTCCAAAATAATTTAATTAACAGTAAGTCCTCTTTCAGCAATGATATGCAAAACTAGGTATCAAATGACAAAGCAAATATTTTGATCATCTCAAGTTGCTTTCATTGGTAACTGACCCGACTGTCATCTGGTGAATCCTGTCGTTCTCCCTCATCCCTCAGCTCTCCTTCAATCTCCTCATCATCTTCCATCTGAAACACACCAAATTACACAGCTGTAATTACACAGTTAATAAGTTAATAATGAATGAATTGAAAGACACACACAAAACAAAAAACTGTGATGATTGCCAAAAAACAAAGTGAAGCTTAAAAAGACAAAACAAAACAGGCTTGGCAAAGCAGCTCCTTCAGTGCCAGGCTTTTGAATCTTGGCTTTCTTTCTGAGGAAACATATACCTGGATATTCTATGTGTAACAATATTTGTGGTATACTATTGCCATTCCGGGAACTGTTGACTTGAGCTTTTTGAGGCTAAATGTCGGATTTATGCTTGACGCAAAGGGTTAATCATGCCATATGTGATTGAGCTGTATTGTGCTTTCATTACATTTCCCACAATCTTTTTTTCACTTTGTGATACAAGCGACAGTTGGCTACTAGGCTACGGCTACTTTTATAACCGGATTTTCATCCAGGTAACTTCTATTTCACCGTGTCTCATTACTGAATAAGAGACTACAGCTGTGCAATCGTAGCGTTGATGTTCATTCATTCACTGTGATAGAGATGTGATCGTGGTGAGAAGAGCTTTGCAGTGGAGATGACTTAGCTAGATGTGTATTAGTGAACGGGAGCAAATCACTGAGACTTTATTCAAGTTCCTTAATGTGTTCATTGAACAAATCAATCATAGGATGTGCCAAAAATGTTTCCAGTTAAACAAAGATCAAACAGAAATGATTGTTTTTGGAGCCAAAGAAGAACGATTAAGAGTCAGTGCTCAGCTTCAATCTCTAACATCAAAGATCACAAACAAGCCAGAAATCTTGGTGTAGTCATGGACTCAGAAAAACATGTGTCCATGCGTTTATCTTCAGTTGGCTCGACTACTGTAACGCTGTCTTTAAAGGTCTCTCTAAAAAGTCAGCTGCAGCTGATTCAGAATGCTGCTGCCAGAGTCCTCACTAAGACCAGGAGAGTGGATCACATCATTCCATTTCTCAGATCTTTACACTGGCTTCCTGTGTGTCAAAGAATTGACACTAAATTACTTGTTGGCACTGAATGGTTTGAGGCTAAAATAAATGTCTGATCTGCCGCTCCATTACGAACCATCCAAACATAAAGACTAAACTGCTGTGTATTTGAAAGATGCTATACAAATACTCTCGCCTTGACTTCACCATCAACAACCTCCAGTGGCATCAGAAAACCAAACAGCCCAAACTGATTAATCACAGTTCTTGCGGTCTCCATGAGGTGTCTCTGTAACCATGGAGTGTAGTTACATTCTTCTAGTATACTTCTCATGGAGCCTACTTGAAAACTATCTTTGTTCATTGAATTTCTAATATCACTCAGCCTGAGTTTGTTGGGCCGCTGTCAGAGCTGTGCTGTTGACAGGACAGCTGCCGGACAGGGACACCATAGTGGAGGTCCAAGTAGATTTAATACATGGACGCTTAAGTAGTGCTTAAGCACAGCTGACATGTCACATCTGCTTGTAAATGTGGGGTAATTATTTGCCTCACAGTTGATTCCTTAAATTTAAATCACCCGAGGACTTTAATGAGATCAAAAAAATGCTTTAACCCATCGGCGACTCCAAATGTATTTGTCCTATTACCCAACCCAAGTTCCTATTTGTGACAGCAATGAAAAAATAGGATAAATCTAGTACAATGTAAAAACATAAGTAACACTATGTCTATCATCAGTGTGCAATACATTTCAACCATTAAGTGTGATCCCAGTATCACACTGAAAGAACGTATAGAGAATTAAAAGGCCATGATTGAAGAACATTTTGAGAGAGCATTTGGTTGAGTTCAGTTTCTGGGTTTTCATGTGTTTGTGTTTACCTGCAGTGGCATTGTTGGTTTTAGTCGTAGTTTTTTAGTGGTCGGAGGGGTGTGTGAACTCTCTGGTCTGCTCTCCTCTTCTTCGTCCTCTCTGCCTCGCTTTGAACCTGCTTTAAAATCACACACACACACACACACACACACACACACACACACACACACACACACACACAGGAGAACACCAGGATATCGGTCAACACAATTACTGGTTAGCTGGTATCCAGTCAGGCATCAACAGTGGATGGAGTTATAAGGAAGTGAAAAAAAAGACTGCATTTGTTTGGGCTGAGCACCTTTGCTACCAGAGCCTTCAGTGTTCACTCAGAGAGGGTATTCAGAGTGTGGGAGATCAATTTATTTTTTACCCATTTAAATTTTTTACGATAGTGTCTTTTATTTCTTTCCGGCTGTGTGTTGTGTTGTATGTGTTTTAAGATAAAGTTGCAGGGTTGCTGATGGGTTTGGGACAAGGTGCTGCTTACCTGTTCCAATCACAGAGGAGGAAGTAGATGGTCGCTCTGCATCCATACTGGGGCCTGCATCTTGATTGGCTGCCTGCTGCTGGGTGGGCTGGACAAAGGCTGTGGCCTGGGTGCTGGTTGGCTGAGTTATTGATGGGGGTGTGTTCACCAGACTGGAGCTGGTAGAGTGCACAGAGGCTCCTGTACTCATCAGCACTGCAGAGAGAAACATTATATTACACTGACACATCACATATTTGTGATTTAACCATCAGCTAAAGTACTATCTAACCATTACCAAGTGAACATACAAGTATATTCAATTTCTTTACAGTAAGGCTTAAAAATAATCTCTCTTTTCATCTCTTGCTCTCACCCTCTTGGCTGTCAGTCTGAGTGGTCGGCATGACAGTGGCGGTGGGTGTTGGGATGGGGACAGTTGCCGGGGTAACCATAGGCCGGATGCTGGCACGGGGTGTGGCCTTGCTACCAGGGGAGGGGCTTGGCTTGTTGCTAGGAGATGGAGTACTTGGGGTGGGGCGAATGTTGGCAGTGGGAGGGTCAGACAGGCTGGAGCTGAAGGAAAAATCGTGAAAAGTTATTACAGTTTTTTGGGGATTTTTATTATTTTTATGTACTTTCAAGATGTTTTTTTAAACTACAGATACAGTGGGAAACAGATATAATTGTTGGAAAGCTCACCAGCGACATGTGTTGGTTAAAATGTGAATGCACTATAGGAAAACAGCAGGTTGAGTGTTCTTTACCCTCATTGTGCGTAGAGTGACGTTCAACACTTGACGTTCCAACTATCACAAGTTACCTAGTAATATTAGTTTTTTGTAGAGTGCAACATCTTTGATATTATTTATTTTAATTTAATTAATTTTGTTGTTGTTGAAAACATTTCAAGACTGTACATTGTCAGATTATTTGTAAGACTCTGCTATAATTGTTGATTTTTTTAAATGTGCGTTGAATAAATGACCTATTTATAACACATTACATAGTCAAATTTTCAAATCTCCAGTCAGCTTTTAGTACTGACTAATGTAGGGCCCTATGGAATCTGTGTTATAACTTTTTTAAATTCTCAATTACGTGATTCCGTCCGTGATTCTGTTTTCACAGAAACTATAGGGCCCTACCTTAATGCTGCCATCAGTCAAGAAAGAAAAAGACAAGTGTCAAACGTGGGGGCAAGTGTCAAAAAAGACACTTGCTGGCAGCCCGGCCCCCGGGCCTAATAACTTTTCTGGGGGAAACCCTGTTCTATACTACTGTAAACAATGTAGTTTAAGCTTTTATAACTCATACTAGATCCATTCTAATCTGAATACTTATTAACAATGTTTGTGAAGCTAGAACTGCCTGATTACATCCACTGACTGAAAAATAAAAATGTCTATGAAAAGTGTAAATTAAATAGTCTATTTACAACCATTCAGAATAGCTTCTGGTGTTTGTGAATGTGTGTTTTTTGTCTTCATTAGTTACCTTCCCCTATCTTGGGCAGGACTCTTCAAAGATATCTGTCTCTGGTCTGCAGATCTGGCCTGATCACCCACCTAAGTACAAACACAGGTTTGTAATATTGCAATTAAATGACAGAAATAACTCAGAGGGAGTGGACATTATATCACAGAGGGCTAATATTATGACTTAAATTAGAGAATGAAGTCATAATATTACAAGCAAAAAGTAGTCATATTTGGAAAACAAGTCGTAATATTTAGAAAAAAAGTTGTAACATTGAGAGAAAAAAGTTGTATATTATGCTTAGATTAGATTAACTGGATTATATGTACATGTTTCTCACAGTCCATACTGTAACCCACAGATAGACCTACTATTTTTGCTTGCTAAGGACTTGTGTTTGGATTGCAATTTCACTTTCCTATGACCGGTATACAGCTCTGCTCTACTGTATGTCGCATCAGCTCTGTGTCCCCACTCATATGGCTCTTGGGACAAAACACTCAGTTCAAAACTGAGCCAGGCGCCTGTAAGACAGTCCCCCACAGTACAGAAAGCTTCCAATTGAAAAGCTTAGGGAAAATGTAGCTACATCTTGTAAACTTTTCCACTCCTGATAATGTGCAGCACGTAGCAGCTCCACTAAACTTTGTCTCGTCTAGAGACGGTCCCAGACAAAGCGACAGGTGTCTGTCAGAGGGTCGTGTCACTGTGTTGGTTTAAATGGGATACTACCACACCAGCAGTACAAAAGAGTAACAACATTATGCACAGCATACTAAACGACAGGTAGGAGTCGGTTGGTCTCCATTGGTCTTTCATATCATTTTCATAAAGCACAGAGCTTTAATCATTTCCGATGCCGTGGCTCAGTTGTCTGGAGGTAACCAAGTCCCTGTTGTGCTCCAGCTGCTGCTTCAATACATGTATGATTATTGACTCATACATCATGTAGCTGGTTTTATTTTCATTTCAATATCCTCAAATCTCTGATAATAACATGCTTATTAGTGAAACGTGTAACTTCAGGCCATCAACTTCACTCATTTGACACATAAAAGCCAACAGACTGCTCTCACCTGTTTACTATGACTATTAAAATCTTGTAATGTTACAACTTTTTTTTCTCATAACACTTCGACTTTATTCTCAAAATCTCTGATTTTGGACATGTCGACAGCCAGCATGATGCATGTACCTTAGCTCCACTCTGGTCCTGTGGTTCCTCTCTTGGGTCAGAGTGTGCTTGTGTCTCTCTCAGTTCTCTCAGCTCTCTCTCCAACCGAAGAACTCGTCCTTCATACTGAGACTTGAGGGCGTTCATTCTCACCTCCAGTTCTTCCTTACTCTGTTTCAGTTCTTCTATCTCCTGACTGAGCTGCTCCTTGGCACCTACAAGTCGAGGTGCAGGTAACAAATTCAAGTTACTCTAAACTAATGAAACTGAGTAGGTTCTTTCTTGTTTACTTGTACTTTGTCAGCAAGTCTTCAATTTAGTTTGTATGCATAAGTGCTTGTGGAACTTACTGTTTAATTGGTTGATTTTGCTCTTGGCTCCCATGAAGACCTTCTTTGTCTTTTCCTCTTTTTCAGCCATCTGCTGTCTGAGCTGCTCCTCTCTGTTCTTGCTCTCAGACTGCTGTAGGGAAATGATGAATGAATGAATGACATTAAGACAATGAACTGCAAAAAATACTGTGCAGCTCTTTTGACACAGTTGACCATGTCACCTTGGTTAATAGACTCCAAAGTATTGGCTTATCTAGGCAAGCTGTAAAATGGTTTACAAATTACTTGTCAGTTAGAACTCATTGTGTACAGTTTGCTGGGGTATCTTCCTGTGTCCCTGTATTAAAGGTGCATTTCCCAGGGTTCTATACTAGGGCCATTACCATTTTCCATAAATGTAAATAATCTTTGTGACAACTTATCAAATGTATTGTACCATTTTATGCTGATGATGCTGTTATCTTGCCCCATCAGAAGTACAAACCCTTAAATTCCTGTAGTATGCCTTTGATGTTTGTGTGTGTTAAATGCGTACAAAAGCGTATTTTCTAATGGCAAAGAGTCACCATCAAACCTTACCAAGCTTTCAATTGCCCCAGGAGCGTCTCCACAGTGGCCAGCACGGACACGCAACTAACCTCTCTATCACAACTTGATTCTAAATTTACCACTGCTTTTACGCCAGCTGCTTCCAGTGACGGTCACTACTCTCATTTGGCTTATTGATCTGTTGCACCCCTGCATTCACATTTCTTCACTCTAGCATCATTGTATGTATGGTTAGCGTTGTATTGAATCACTGTTGTCTTTCTTTGTTGGCAGTGTAATACATTTTTTAAAAATTAAAAAGGTTGTGGCCTTGGTTTTCTATAACTTACATTCAGTCAGCCATTCCTTGTGTGTGAATGGGGTGAATGTGAAATGTAGTGTGAAGCGCTTTGAGTAGTTGGATGACTAGAAAGGCGCTATAAGAGTACAGTCTATTTACCATTTAATAATTCTGATTAACGCTGTAACTGAGCTAAACTTTAATACATATTATGCTGGAAAATTCTTGAAACTACTGCTGTTTCCCAAACACAGATTTCCTACAACATATTTAGGTATTATTATTGATAACAACTTGTCATTCAAATCACACATTGAAAACCTTGTTTAGAAGCTGAAGTTGAAATTAAGTTTCTTCTTTAGGAATAAATCCTGAGAATTAAGTAGAATTGAAATAGTGGACAGTTATACTGCCATTCTGTGGGAAACACTGTTTACAGTGGAATATGTTGCACATGTTGCCATTGACAGTTGTCAATTCATGATACGTTCTCATCTTTTAATTTTAATACTCAATATACAATGTTGTTAAGAATAGTTAAATAAATAAAGCTACAAAATAAAAAGAAGGCTTCAAATAGACCCCGTGATCGGTATGGATTGATACTGCTTCCAGAAATTGGTGCCGGCTTACAATTCATTATTATCCAACTCTCTCAACAATGCCCAACACACAATTGAAACCATTGCTCCTAGCCAGAGTTGAATCACAAATCTTAAACCTTTGCAAGAAAAAAAAAGCTAGCAAGTACGTCAACTTTAGCAACTGAACCAGACATGCTAACCAATTTAACATTATTCAACCATTTAACACAAGTTGGGAAGAAAGCAACATTTATCTATAAACCTAATCAGTTGTCTTAAGTCTGTTTATGTAAGGTTCAACGTTAAAGTTAATTGTCATGTTTAATCTTTATAAATAAAGCAAATGAATCAGAATAAGGATACAGTTTGTCATAGATGCAAAGCAACAAACATTCTTGCATATCAAAAATGGTACGACACTCCCCCCTCCTTCTCCCTAGAGATGGACTCCTTAACTGTGAGTGATAAATTATCTAAATAAACGTTGTCTTTACCCGCTGCCATTTTCTCGTGAATAGGGATGGGTATCGTTAGGATTTTATCGATACTACTATTCTTATCGATGCTCTTATAAGTTCGATTCTTTATCGATACTCTTATCGGTTCTTTTTCATTACTAAATAATTGCTTTTTTAAAAATATATTAGGCCGGGCGGCCAGCTCTAGGAAGAGTCCTGGTGGTTCCAAACATCTTCCATTTACAGATGATGGAGGACACTGTGCTCACTGGGACCTTCAATGCTGCAGAAATGTTTCTGTACCCTTCCCCAGATCTGTGCCTCGATACAATCCTGTCTCAGAGGTCTACAGACAATTCCTTGGACTTCATGGCTTGGTTTGTGCTCTGACATGCACTGTTAACTGTGGGATCTTATATAGACAGGTGTGTGCCTTTCCAAATCATGTCCAATCAACTGAATTTACCACAGGTCGACTCCAATCAAGTTGTAGAAACATCTCAAGTATGATCAGTGGAAAAAATAATAAATTCAGAACAGGATTTTAATTGAATATTTTAAATATAACTAAATGTTGTTTCTAGAGCAGCAACAGTAAAGTTTACAACAGCAAAGTCACTATATAAACTTAATAATCCCTCACTGGAAACAAATCTAAAATGTCAGTAAAATAAATCATATTCCTGACATCAAAATACTGAGTGATGTCTGTCTTCTTCATTCTTTCTAAACATCAGTCAGTATCAGTCCTTCCTCCTGTCCTCTGTCCTCCTCCCTCTGCTGCGATTCACTGCAGGTAAGTTACCGCTGGTAGATGGAAGAGGGGCTGGTTTGTCTCAGCAAGCAGTAAGTTTACAAGAATTTGCCAATTTTAAGATTTGTGGCAAACTAAGATAAACAGACTACATAGACTACATTTTAGCTTGTTTGTAACAATTCACTATTAGCAGAGCTAGCTTGCTGTGCTTCTGTGAAACATGAAAGACTGCAGACAGAGCAGATTAAAATATCACTTTCTACATGACATGTTGTGGAATTTTACTTGCCCTGGGCAATACCTATTGTTGAGCCATGTTATGTATTTACAATGTTTTAATGCTACCCTCTTTAATTTATTTAATTTCAACAAGACTTTTACCTGGTCAAATAAACAGGAAAATGAAATTAATTAACTCCTGTTGCAGTGCATCCGGAAAGTATTCACAGCGCTTCACTTTTTCCACATTTTGTGATGTTACAGCCTTATTCCAAAATGAATTAAATTCATTATTTTCCTCAAAATTCTACAAACAATACCCAATGATAATGCCAACGTGAAATAAGCTTGTTTGAAAAATATTCACAGCCTTTGCTCAATACTTGAAGCACCTTTAGCACCAATTACAGCCTCAAGTCTTTTTGGCTTGGCACACCTATTCTTTTGGCAGTTTCTCCCATTCTTCTTTGCAGGACCTCTGAAGCTCCATCAGGTTGGATGGGCAGCGTCAGTGCACAGCCATTTTCAGATCTCTCCAGAGATGTCCAGTCAGGTTCAAGTCTGGGCTCTGGCTGGGACACTCAGGGACATTCACAGAGTCCCGTAGCCACTCCTTTGTTTTCTTGGCTGTGAGCTTAGGGTCGTTGTCCTGTTGGAAGATGAACCTTCGCCCCAGTCTGAGGTCCAGAGCGCTCGGGAGCAGGTTTTCATCAAGGATGTCTCTGTACATTGCTGCATTCATCTTTCCCTCAATCCTGACCAGTCTCCCAGTTCCTGCCATTGAAAAACATCCCCACCGCATGATGCTGCCACCACCATGCTTCACTGTAGGGATGGTATTGGCCAGGTGATGAGCGGTGCCTGGTCTTCTCCAGACATGATGCTTGCAATTCAGGCTAAAGAGTTCAATCTTTGTTTCATCAGACCAGAGCATTTTGTTTCTCATGATCTGAGAGTCCTTCAGGTGCTTTTTGGCAAACTCCAGACAGGCTGTCATGTGCCTTTTACTGAGGAGTGGCTTCCATCTGGCCCCTCCACCATACAGGCCTGACTGGCAGAGTGCTGCAGAGATGGTTGTTCTTCTGGAAGGTTCTCCTCTCTCCACAGAGAAACGCTGGAGCTCTGTCAGAGTGACCATCCGGTTCTTGGTCACCACCCTGACTAAGGCCCTTCTCCCCCGATTGCTTTCTTTGGCCGGGCGGCCAGCTCTAGGAAGAGTCCTGGTGGTTCCAAACATCTTCCATTTACAGATGATGGAGGACACTGTGCTCACTGGGACCTTCAATGCTGCAGAAATGTTTCTGTACCCTTCCCCAGATCTGTGCCTCGATACAATCCTGTCTCAGAGGTCTACAGACAATTCCTTGGACTTCATGGCTTGGTTTGTGCTCTGACATGCACTGTTAACTGTGGGATCTTATATAGACAGGTGTGTGCCTTTCCAAATCATGTCCAATCAACTGAATTTACCACAGGTCGACTCCAATCAAGTTGTAGAAACATCTCAAGTATGATCAGTGGAAACACAATGCACCTGAGCTCAATTCTGAGTGTCATGGCAAAGGCTGTGAATACTTATGTACATGTGATTTTTTTTTGTTTTTTATTTGTAATAAATTTGCAAAGATTTCAAACAAGCTTCTTTCACATTGTCATTATGGGGTATTGTTTGTAGAATTTTGAGGAAAATAATGAATTTAATCCATTTTGGAATAAGGCTGTAAAATAACAAAATGTGGAAAAAGTGAAGCGCTGTGAATACTTTCCGGATGCACTGTGTTTCATTTCATGATGATGTTGATGAAACTCCTTGTCTTGAATTTTATTCATCACTGCTACTTTAAATTGAGTCTGCGAAAACATCCTAACATCCACTTTGCTTCCATTTTAGGATACAGTTCATGTCAGAGGGTAAAAGCCAAATCAAAATTTACGGTTAATTAGCAAGAATGTATGGATGTCAATAGAGAAATGCAAATCAAAACAGTTAGATTAAAAATGATTTTGGGAAAGCTTGATTTGGAAGTACCTCTTGTCTGAGTTTTGCCAGCTCCTCTTGTAGTGCCTGGTTAGCATCACTAGCAACGTTAGCATCACTGGCCTGGATGGACTGGGAACTCTGGTTCTGGTTGGCTCGGCTAGCTTCATTAGCCTGGTTAGCTTCAGTTAGCTGCTCCTGTTGACGCTTAATGTCTGCTTCACGCTCACCAACCATCTGCGGAGGGTGTAAATGAAACATTTAAAAAGAAAGAAAGCATGATGCAGGTGACATGAATATAAAGGAAGGATGGACGATATACAGTGGTGTGCAAAAGTGTTTGCCCCCCCTTCCTGATTTCTTTGCATGTTTGTCACACTTAAATGTTTCTAACAACAAATGAGGACTCAAAGTCACACTAGTCAAAGTCCTGACCTGAATCCTATTCAGATGCTGTGGCATGACCTTAAAAAGGCAATTCATGCTCAAAAACCCTCCAATGTGGCTGAATTACAACAATTCTGCAAAGATGAGTGGTCCAAAATTCCTCCACAGCGCTGTAAAAGACTCATTGCAAGTTATCGCAAACGCTTGATTGCAGTTGTTGCTGCTAAGGGTGGCCCAACCAGTTATTAGGTTTAGGGGGCAATCACTTTTTCACACAGGGCCATGTAGGTTTGGATTTGGTTTTCCCTTAATAATAACAACCCTCATTTAAAAAAAGCATTTTGTGTTTACTTGTGTTATCTTTGACTAATATTTAAATTTGTTTGATGATCTGAAACATTTAAGTGTGACAAACATGCAAAGAAATAAGAAATCAGGGAGGGGGCAAACACTTTTGCACACCACTGTATATGGCCAGATAGAAAAGTAAGGAGGGATGGGCAAAATGGATAAAGACAAGAAATTATAAAAGAGGTACCGATTGTTTTAAGTTCAAGCACTGATTCAAAATAATTATTAATAATTAATAAAATAATAACTCAAAATGAGTCTATGTAAATTTATTTCCCCAATTAAATGCCAACATGCAATGTTAAACTCTTGGCTTACTGCTTAAGCTTAACCCATAGGAAAGAGCTTCTTCGTAATTACATCCATAAAGTAGTTACATCTAAATACTTCATACAGAAAGACTTAAAATGCTACAGTACTGATTTATCAACACATATCACCAAACATCACGGCACAGCATTTGCATATACAGTGCTGTTTCTAGTTAAAAAATAAATAAATAATTCAGTGTAAACCTTCCCAACCTTCTGCAGGCTGTCCAGGTGGCTTTGAAGCTCAGTCACCTGTTAAGGCACAGATACACTACTTATTAGTTTAAGTACTGCACAAAAAAAAATCACAGGTTTTAATACAAAAGCAGCAATCTTTTGAAAAATAAAAGATAAAAAAAATGTCATGGGCTTCTTTTTGTGTTATATATATATAAAGGGTACACAGTAAAAAGAAAGAAGGCTCCTCACCTTGCTCTCTGCTTGGCTGAGAGCAGTCTTAAGGTTGCTGACTTCCTGGTTGTGGCTCTGTTGACTGTTTTGGTGGGTCTGCTGTAGCTCTTTCTGATTAGCAAGGTTCTGCTGAAGGGATTCTTTAGCCTGCTGGAGCTCCCTCTGGATCTGATGAATCTGGTTCTGACGGGCCTGAGCTTGAGACTGAGCTGATTTTAACTGGTTCTGCACCTTTAAATTAGAAAAGAGAGGTTAGGCTGGTAATGTGGGTCTGTTGTAAGGTGTTGGATTAATTTCTTTTGGTTATGGGTTTATTGGGACATTCATGCCAATGAGGATCAACATTACAAATAAATAAAATGTCAACTATAAATCTAGGAGATTTAATCACAAAATGACCGAAGTAATGACAATCTCTGTTTCAGGTGTTGCTGTGTTCTTGGCAGTACTTTTTACCTGCTGGGTGTGGGTCTTGGCTTGCTGAAGTTCTTTCTGACTCTGAGTCAGTTGGTTCTGATTCTGCTGTAGTTGAGTCTGGGTCTGAGACAACTGAGACTGGACCTATAGAAGCAAAGAGATGACAATCAAGCCAGTGATTCCTGTCTTTCTAATGTATTTTCTTCACTAAATGATTCTACATGTACAGTAGAGCTACCTAAATTTACTTTCCAAATTGGTGTTATTACCTTCTAAACCTCTCTAAAACGAATTAACATCAATTCATATATACTCAGACAGCACCTTATTTGTTGCATCCTGGCTAGATCAAATACAGATTTAGTCACAGCTTAGAATGTGATACAGTACCTGGGTCAACTGGTTCTGGTTCTGTGTCAGCTGGTTTTGGACCTCCTGGAACTTTTCCTTGGTCTGCTGGTTTTCCTTCTGGGCCTTTTCCAGCTCCTGCTGGTACTTCTGGGCCTAGTTTGGGGGGGGGGCAATAGAAATGTAAAAAAATCTGACACTTTCCAACAGTCTGGTTTAAATTTAAGGGACCAGAGCCATGTATGTAATTTATGTGTTCTAGCCCTACAAAATCCTGAGTATGTGTTCTTATGTATCATCCTATAATGTGGTTTTACATAATTAAATGATGATTAGACAACTGATTAATTACAGACCTGTCGCTCTTCCATTTCTTGCTAAAACACTTGATCATGCTGTCTTTACTCAACTTTCTGCGTATCTCCACCAGAACAATATTCTCAACCCCTCCCAGGTTCAAGGCAGGCCATTCAACTGAGACTGCCCTCCTTGCCGTTACAGAGGAACTCCACACTGCTAGAGCAGTCTCCCTCTCTTCTGTCATCCTGCTGGACCTCTCAGCAGCATCTGACACAGTGAACCACTAGATCCTCCTCTCCACCCTCCAAGAACTGGGAGTCTCTGGCTCCGCACTCTCCCTGTTGAACATCCACTGTATGTACATCTCTGTACATACAGTGAATCTGTGTCTGAACCTTGTAGCCTCACTACTGGGTCCCTCAGGTCCATGACCCCTCCATTACCATTGAGAACTGAATGTGGTGTCCCTGGCTCGGACTGCAAAGAACCGGAGAACCTGGGTGCGACACTGGTTGACCAGCTGTTCTTCACTGTCAACATCGATGCAACAACCCGCTCTTGCGGATTCATCTTCCACAACATCAGGAGGACATGTCCGTTCCTCATCCCAGGAGGCGGCGCAGGTTCTGGTCCAGCCCCTTGTCATCTTACGCCTAGACTACTGCAACTCGCTCCTGGCTGATGTGTGCGTGCATGTGCCATCCAACCTCTGCAGCTCATCCAGAAAGCTCAGCTGGTCTTCAACCTACTCAAGTTCTCACACACACTACACCGCTCCTCTGCACCGGCTACCGGTGGCTGCTTGAATCCAATTCAAGACACTGGTACTTGCCTATCATGCTGCGAATGACTCAGGCCCATCCTACGTCCAGGACATGGTCAAACCATACACCCCAGCCCGTCCACTATGCTCTGCTGCCACCATTTGGCTTGCTATTCCCTCACTACGAGGGGGGCCCATCTACCGCTCAACAAAATCACGACTGTTTGTTGTCCTGGCACAATGGTGGAACGAGCTCCCCATCGATATCAAGACAGCAGAAACTCTACACAGCTTCCATTGCAGACTGAAAACTCATGTGTTCAGACTGCACCATGGCCCATAAAAAAACAAAAAACAACTCTTCCTCTATCTCTTATTGTTTCTAAATGTAGCACTTGAAGCAGTTCAGCATATTTGATGAAGTTGATGTGTTTGTAATGATTTTTGGTTGTTTCCATGTGGTTGAATGCACTTATTGTAAGTCGCTTTGGATAAAAGCGTCAAGCTAAATCAATGAAATGTAAAGAACACATTACTAAGTGACTTTGAAGCACCTTTAGACTGTGCGATAACAACGATCGTGTAAGTTAATCGCCACCCTGTGCGAGATGAGCCTAATAAAATCATGGTTGCAATATGTGTCAGACTGTACATATCAATTTTAGGCACGTCAGATTGTGAGATGAATGCATGGTCAATCGTATCACTACGATATAGTGATAGATGAATTTAGTCCTACATTTTTGACACTGTTAGAATTTTAACACAGGTTGTCTTTAGTTGCCAAAGCGCCAAATTGGCCCTCGGTGGATGTATCTCACAGTGCGATCTAGAACCACCATTTTTACCACATTTCTCTAACGACTGCCAACTTATGTCTCAGACAGCCCAAAATCACACAGTGTCAGAGGTCTTCACTGTATTTTGACAAGGCAAAACCAAAAAATACCTCTATCATTCTGTAACTACTGATGTGTCTGTTTCTGGATTATCCTGATGATAGCTCAGGGTGTACAGTTTTGCAAAAGGGCTTTGTGCAGACAGCTGGTCCAGAAACCCAGGCAGCAGAGGCAACTTTGCTCAGAAGGTCAGCTGCCCTTGTATTGCAGTTCACAGTGGAATCACAATGGAGAGTGGATCATAGATAAACGGAAACCAATGCCAACAGGAATATGAATATAGCTGACCTTGTTCAGTGTTTCTTCAAACTAATCCTCTATCTGTGTATGACCAATTATGTAATACTTCTTCATTTGCAGTAGTTGTGTGTGTCATTGATAAATATTGCAGGCATATAGTCAGTTGCTCATTGTAGCTACTTAGCTGAGATAGTATGGCGAAGGTCAAACACTTTTTGAAAACTTAATATGGAACAGAGGCCGGTCCCAAATTTTGTAATTGTCTGTTCTCCAACACGGCCACCTGTAACCGTTGGTAGTTGGTTTCACAGGGGAGTGCCCACTTTCTGTGCAGTGGATAAGCAAGTGAGCCACTGGAAAAGTATTAAATGACTTTTTCACATGACATATTTACAATATCAAGAAATAAATCAGTTATTTATATTTTGTTAGCACTGTATATTCCTTATATATAAACACATTGCAACTGTGCTGCTATTGTTCTACTTCAATGTCAAGGACAAATAGTGATGCCAAACATTGTATATAAAAGGTCTATTGCAAATTGTTCTGTCTGGTAACTGTGATAAAAGCATATTTGGTGGGAAAAATGCAACACAAGCCAAAGACCGTGAACATGTGGAACTATATGTACTTTTTGTAAAGCAAGGTATTGTTTATTTAAAAAAAAAAAGGTGGTGCTCTATATTGTATGTTGGGTTAATAAAGGCTTAACATGTCTTGCTGCTCACCACCTCCTGTTTTTGCTGCACCTCCTCTTTCAGTGTGATTAGCTCCTCTCTGGCCTTGTTGAGCTCCTCCTGGGCTTTAGTCAGCTCCTTTTGAACTTCCTGACTTGGACCCACCTCACTTCCTGCTTTAGCAGCTGTTTCCTCAACCAGCTGGAACACACACAGACAGACACACGACTCACTGTTTTAGTTTTCATCCATATTAAACTGGTTGTCTGCTGCAGCCTTTAACCTGAACTAATTCCACAACTGCAGTCCCACCTTGTCATGCTGGACTTTGAGCTCCTCATATTGAGTCTTGTAGCGTCGTCCAATCTTCTTGACCTGGGTGATGGTCTTATTCTTCTCCAGAATGTCGCTGTTTTTTGTTTCCAGGTCTTTCTTCATAGTGTCTCTCTCCGACGTCAGACGGGCCACAGAGTCTCTGAGGGCTTGCAGCTGAGACTGAGCTGAGTTACTACTGGCATTGGATCTGATGCACACATAATAATCTCAGTTAGGTTATTTTTAGGGATACATTGATCAGTCTGCCACTGAGTAGTAATAGGTGCTGGAAGTTCTGCTCTGGTCATTTTAACCATCAAATTACAAAAGGTCAAGTACAGACCTACATAGAAAATATCTATTATTCTATCCTTAACGGCCAGTCTCTGGATTCAGTTACTTTTAACTAATGCTAAATTTTCACTTAGTCTTTTGGTAAAAGTCTTTATGCCTTTATGGTAAGCTTTTTGTTGCATCAAGTCTGATGGTGTGTGTGTGTGTGTGTGTGTGTTATGGATGTTCTACCTTGCCAGTTCAGTCTTTAGCTTGGCTGTCTCTTCAGCTAGCTGTGTGATGCGTCTCTGCTGAGCTTCTCTCTCAGTGGCGATTTTCTGTCTCTCCTCAACATCGCCGTCTTTCTGTTGGCTAACCAGCTGCTGTAGAGGGACAGTCAGTCAAGTTTAAGTGAAGTGAAGTTAAGTTAAGTTTGAGTGAAGATAAAGTTGCGACAAAATGGAAAACATGTATTAAATATAATACAGTGGCAAAACACATAATATGTTCAATATAAAAACACATTATAGTTTAGCTGCTGTAGGAATGAGAGACAAAAATAATAAATACAGGTATACACACTCTTCTTCTTGTCCATGTTCCTTAACACACACACACACACACACACACACACACACACACACACACAGCAGTTACCTGTGCTTTGGCTCTCCAGCGTTTGAGGTCTTCCTCCAGTATCCTCTTATCAGCCTGCAGGGAGCCATTTTTCTCTGACAGCTGAGACAAAGTGTGATGTAGTGGGCTGATGTCTGACTGGAGCTTTGTAACCTGATAGAGAGACAGCGACAGAAGAGGAGAGACATTATGAGCTTTACCGAAGTTTAAGAGCAGTTTCACTCAGTGCTCACTGGTAGAGGTGATAGATAAGCTTAAGGGGACAGTTCACCCCGAAATCAAAAGTACACATTTTTCCTCTTACCTGTATTCTCATGTATCCATCTAGATTGTTTTGGTGCGAGTTGCCGTGTTTTGGAGATATCGGCCATAGAGATGTCTGCCTTCTCTCAAATATAATGGGAAATTTATTTCCCATTTTAAATCAGGGCTCAACAATAAGGACTGCCCGATTGCCCGGGGCAAGTAAAATGCCACGCCCGATTGGGCAAGTGGTAAAAAATAATTAACACGTATTTTTCTGGAGCTCACGATGGAAGTAGCTATCTCTGTTGTGAGTTGCACTCACAAGTAGGGATGGGTACTGAAACCCAGTATTAAACCGGCCACGGGGCTAAATCATTAAAGACCGTAGTATTATCACGCCTGCTGAAGCCTCTCCTGCTGTCTGTGTCAGACTGAGCTCTTCCATACACACACAGACACACGTGACGCAGTCAGCGGTCAGCAGATCAGACGAGCCGCGGTGGAGATTACTCGAGTTGACAACAACTTCGCTCGTTAATGCAATAAAACCTCTGCGAGTAAAAAGCCAATAGTTAATCAATACACCTGTTCAACAAGCATAAACATGTTATGTAGAAAGTGATATTTTAATCTGCTCTGTCTGCAGTCTTTCATGTTTCACACAAGCACAGCGAGCTAGCTCGGCTAATAGTGAATTGTTACAAACAAGCTAAAACGAAGCTGTCTCTATGTAGTCCAGGGTGCGAACTACAGGGGAGCCACGGGGGGCTTGGCTCCCCTTAATAAGACATGAGTTCCCCTGAAAACACGATTTGTGAAATTTTGGGGGGTCTCTAAAATATTGACAGTATGCTGTTTTTGCTATGCATTTCTATTTTTCTGTATCTTCATAAATCATGGATCATGTGTAAAATTAGGCTTTTGATGTAGGATTCATGCATGAGGGTGATTAATCACTAATTAACTCTAATAAAACATACCGGGATGAATGCTATTCTTGTCATCACCATCGAAGCATGGCGGCGCAAAATCGTAAACTTCACTCACTTTAACTCAAAGAAAAAAAACAAAAAACAGGCCGCTTCTGTTTTAAGGTAAGGGATATTCCCAATTAACTGTATTAGCACTGTAGTCTATTGTATGTGATGGGTGTTGATGAGGACTGGATCTCTTGTAGGCAGCCTGGACTATTTTTGTTGGTATTTACAATGCTCATGCATGTGTGTGTTGTTATAGGCTGGTTTGTTGATTCGTGACCCTCGCATTTGATGTCTTAATTGTACAGAGAAATTATTGTGCTCATCTATATGTGAACTTTAACCGCTGTTTATAGTATATCCCTCTGCAGAGTATACTGTGCCCTGCAATAGGTGACTGTATTGTATCTTGTGTGTTTCAGTTTGATACCCGTGTGGAGGTTTGATGTGGTTGATTATTGCTGTTATTATGTATTATTTTGGCGCTGTGAGCACCACAAGCCGAGTGCCATATAGTCCCATTATATTCGAGAGAAGGCAGACATCTCTACGGCTGATATCTCCAAAACTCAGCAACTCACACCAAAACAATCTAGATGGATAAACAGCACTACAGGTAGGAGGAAAATATGTATTTTTGATTTCGGGGTGAACTGTCCCTTTAAGGTTACTGTGGAACTTCCTCCTTTATTGACACTATTCTGTTTTTGTCCAATCTACCTTAAATATACAACACAGCTCTATACTGGAGTTTTAATAAAAAAAAAAAAAAAAAAAAAAATGTAAAAATTAAAATTTATCATTAAATTCAAAGTAAAATCGCATTAGAGCGGCAAGCTACAGTGGGTTATCACCTGATTGCATCAGTGTTTAGAGATTCAAACAGGTCCTAACAAAATATCCTAATATCCCAAGTGCTACGCCATAACAGTAGGTGTGGTGTTCTAATGTTTTCAAAATTAGATGGTAATTATAGCTTGTTTTGCACATTTACCTAAAAGTTACTGACATATACAAAACTTAGCACAAGTTTGCAGGCTGTGTCGCAAACATGAAGCATATGTTAACAATATAGATGAAAAGATATGCTTGTGAATTTGTCTTTCAAGTTTGCTATTCAAGCTAAAACCTTAGAAAAGTACACCTAATATGCTCTTTGATGAAACTTTAGCCAGACAGAGGTTCAGGGACCAAATGAAACTGAAAAGCGCAGCTTGATTCTCTGATTGTAGCCACAAATGTAGTAAAAATGAAAAACAACTACAGCTAACCATTAAAGGGAGACAAAGGACAAACCATGAGATACAACACTTGCTTACTTTAGCCTGAGCTTGCTGCAGCTCTTGTTCCAGTTTATCTCTGTCCAGTTTCATCATCCTGTTGGTTTCTTGGAGAGCACTGATAGTCTCCATGTTCTTCAGCTGTTCTTCCTGCTGGGCCAGAGTCCTCAATGTATCCTGAAACAGGGAAGGAGGGGAAGCAGACTTCAGCGATGCTTGAATTCCTGTCACAATAACTACTTTTGTTGGATGATCTATTGTCCCAGCAATAATTGCGATAAACATTATTTTCAAAGCATAGGGGTTGTGTCAGTTGCAGCATGGCAGTGAATAATATCAAGGACTGATTACTCTGAGCAGCATACATGGGAATGAATTACAATGTAATATACAGTGCATCCAGTATTCATGCAACGCTTCACGTTTTCCACATTTTGTTATGTTACAGCCTTATTCCAAAATGGATTAAATTCATTATTTTCCTTAAAATTCTACAAACAATACCCCATAATGACAATGTGAAAGAAGCTTGTTTGAAATCTTTGCAAATTTATTACAAATAAAAAACGAAAAAAACACATGTACATAAGTATTCACAGCCTTTGCTCAATACTTTGTTGAAGCACCTTTGGCACCAATTACAGCCTCAAGTCTTTTTGGCTTGGCACACCTATTTTTGGGCAGTTTCTCTCATTCTTCTTTGCAGGACCTCTGAAGCTCCATCAGGTTGGATGGGCAGCATCAGTGCACAGCCATTTTCAGATCTCTCCAGAGATGTCCAGTCAGGTTCAAGTCTGGGCTCTGGCTGGGCCACTCAGGGACATTCACAGAGTCCCGTAGCCACTCCTTTGTTATCTTGGCTGTGTGCTTAGGGTCGTTGTCCTGTTGGAAGATGAACCTTCGCCCCAGTCTGAGGTCCAGAGCGCTCTGGAGCAGGTTTTCATCAAGGATGTCTCTGTACATTGCTGCATTCATCCTTACTTCGATCCTGACCAGTCTCCCAGTTCCTGCCGCTGAAAAACATCCCCACCGCATGATGCTGCCACCACCATGCTTCACTGTAGGGATGGTATTGGCCAGGTGATGAGCGGTGCCTGGTCTCCTCCAGACATGACGCTTGCCATTCAGGCCAAAGAGTTCAATCTTTGTTTCATCAGACCAAAGAATTTTGTTTCTCATGATCTGAGAGTCCTTCAGGTGCCTTTTGGCAAACTCCAGACGGGCTGTCGTGTGCCTTTTACTGAGGAGTGGCTTCCGTCTGGCCCCTCCACCATACAGGCCTGACGGCGGGGTGCTGCAGAGATGGTTGTTCTTCTGGAAGGTTCTCCTCTCTCCACAGAGAAACGCTGGAGCTCTGTCAGAGTGACCATCCGGTTCTTGGTCACCACCCTGACTAAGGCCCTTCTCCCCCGATCGCTCTCTTTGGCAGGGCGGCCAGCTCTAGGAAGAGTCCTGGTGGTTCCAAACTTCTTCCATTTACAGATGATGGAGGACACTGTGCTCACTGGGACCTTCAATGCTGCAGAAATGTTTCTGTACCCTTCCCCAGATCTGTGCCTCGATACAATCCTGTCTCAGAGGTCTACAGACAATTCCTTGGACTTCATGGCTTGGTTTGTGCTCTGACATGCACTGTTAACTGTGGGATCTTATATAGACAGGTGTGTGCCTTTCCAAATCATGTCCAATCAACTGAATTTACCACAGGTCGACTCCAATCAAGCTGTAGAAACATCTCAAGTATGATCAGTGGAAACACGATGCACCTGAGCTCAATTCTGAGTGTCATGGCAAAGGCTGTGAATACTTATGTACATGTGATAGTTTATTTTGTTTATTAAACAAAGGCTTCATGTCTTGCTCTGTAGTCTTAGGCTCAAACTACTACTACACACCTTTGGTTAAACACTCTCATGCATGCGGCTGAGAGTAACAACCGCGTGTGTGTAGTATAGTCTGAGTTATCTTTGATCAGGATTTGTCCTTTAACTCCCACATAAAACAAACTTCAAGAACTGCCTTCTTTCACCTACGTAACATTGCAAAAATCAGGCACATCCTGTCTCAAAATGATGCAGAAAAACTAGTCTATGCATTTGTTACTTCTAGGCTGGACTATTGCAATTCCTCATTATCAGGCTGCCCGAATAAGTCCCTTAAGACTCTCCAGTTGATCCAGAATGCTGCGGCACGTGTACTGACAACAACTATTGTTGATCATATTTCTCCAATATTAGCTTCTCTGCACTGGCTAAAAGTAAAATCCAGAATAGAATTTAAAATCCTTCTCCTCACCTACAAAGCTCTTAATGGTCAGGTACCATCATATCTTAAAGAGCTCACAATACCCTATTACCCGACTAGAACACTGCACTCCCAGAATGCAGGGTTACCTGTGGTTCCTAGAGTCTCCAAAAGTAGAATGGGAGCCAGAGCCTTCAGTTATCAAGCTCCTCTCCTGTGGAATCAGATCCCAGTTTGGGTTCAGGAGGCAGACACCATCTCCACATTTAAGAGTAGGCTTAAGACTTTCCTCTTTGATAAAGCTTGGAGTTAGGGCTGGCTTGGGTGAGTCCTGAACCATCCCTTAGTTATGCTGCTATAGGCCTAGACTGCCGGGAGACTTTCCCGTGCTGTACCTCTCTCCTCCTCTACCTCTGTATGCATTTTTATCCCATTACTGCATGTTACTAACTCGACATCTTCTCTTTCCTGTAGTTTTGTGCTTTCTCGTTTCTCTCCTCTCTCCTTCTGTCGCTTTCAGCAGGTATTTCTGCCTCCGGAGCTGCAGAGTCTGGATCTATGATTGCAAGCCACCTACTGCCCCCATGTTCCTCGACAACCGCTACTAAAATTATTATTACTATTATTACTATTTTATTAATATTACCCCTACCATTACATTATTATTATTAAATTCAATGTGGAAATTGCATCTGTCTCTCAGCAGCAGACAGCCGCCCACCATTGAGTCTGGTTCTGCTCGAGGTTTCTGCCTCTTAAATGGAAGTTTTTCCTTGCCAAAAAGGATTTGTTGGGTATCTGTAAATAATATTGTAAAGAATACGGTCTAGACATGCTCTTTAGGAAAAGTGTAATGAGATAACTTCTGTTATGAATTGGTGCTTTATAAATAAAATTTAATTGGCTCCTATCATACATTGCCTTCACTTGTAATGGAACAGGGTTGGTAGTAAGTAGTTTTTCAAAGCCGTTATTACATATTTCGTATAATTTTTTTTCCCCTCTACAAAACTGTGAATCCTTGCTGCTTATCATTCCACATTATCTACCACCTCGCTTTACAGTTGCTACAAGTTCTCACTTTTGAGATAATGCTAGAAGCTACCATCCCTGAACCAAAAGTTTACTTCAGACACACGGATGATTTTGATGCTGTTCTCATTATTTACAGGTAATCTGACCAATGAGCCCCCAAAATTCCCTGTATTTCGTTATCCATCTCCAGTCATGCAGTCCTCCATCACTTCATTTTGTACCTGCATTTTCTCCCTCTCAGCATTCAGAGCTTCTTGTAGCTCCTTCACTTCTCTGTCTTGGTGTTCCACTCGCTGTTTGTGGCGAAGGGCTTCTCCCTCAGACGCCTCGTATCTAGCCACAGCAATCTCTTTCTCACGCCGCACAAACCTACAACACACACACACACACACACACATTTCAAACTCAATTCCAATGAGTTCATTCTGAGACATTAAGTTAATAAATGGAAACCGTAATGACAGAATAAGAGTTTATTTTGCCATCCATTTCAACAAAATTCAGCGTTTTCTATGTTTACAATCTCAAGCCCTTCTCACAAGTATTAATGAAGACACATAGCCACCCTTGGTGTTGCAGTATTACCTGAGTATTTCTAGTATCTGTTCAGTGGTCTTCCCTTCCCCACTGAATGACAGGTCAAGCTGCTGCTCCTGCTGTTGCAGCTGCTGACTCTTGGTGGCCATTTCATCCATCTGTTGGTGAAGGAGTGCATTCTGCTTCCCCAGCTCCGCACAACAACGACTCTTATTGGACAGATCATCCTGGGGAGAGTCAAATGTTATGACCAATCAGAAACACAACATTGACCTAGAGCAGTGTTTCCTCAAGTGGTGGTTTAAGACACTTTGGAATCTTTGAAAGGCAACAGTGCTCGGAAAAAGGCAAACTAGTTAAATTTTACATTACTTTCATTCACTAGAAATCATTTTTTTTAATTAATAATTTTCTGGATTTGCTTGATAAACACCTATACAAAGCTTTGTGAAAGAACCCAGGGATGCCTAGTTTCTTTCCTCTTTCCCTCTTCACCCTCTTGGGTTAGTCATCCTACCTTCAGCTGTCTCTCCACTGTGGTCCAGCCTGCAGTTTTCTCCTGCAGGAGGGAGGTGGTCTTGTTCAGTTGCTCCTCTAACTCCATCTTCCGTGCTGCTTCTTGCTGGGTTCGTTTCTTCAGCTCCTGCAGAGCCTCCACATCAGCAGCATGAAGCATTAGCTCCCGCTCATACTTAGCCTGCGCCTCTCCAGCTAGCTTAGTCTAAGAGGAGGACAGATGGGAAACAGTTGAGCCCACACAGGATAACACAGCTTTCGGATTCATGTCGAGTGTGAGGTTCTGAATGTAGGTGAAAAATTTAAATCAAGATACATATGCTAACTGGTAGGGACTGGGGATATTAACCAGCATAAGAGTGTGTGTGTGTGTGTGTGTGTGTGTGTGTGTGTGTGTGTGTGTGTGTGTGTGTGTGTGAGAGAGAGAGAGTGAGCTAATAAACCTGCAGCAGGCTGTCCTGTATGGCCTTCTGCTCTAGTGTAACAGCAGCAGCAGCTCTCTCCAGCGCCTCCTGTTGCTCTGCCTGGCTGGCCTTCAGACTGCGTTGCAGCTCACACACCTGGACAAGACAGCAGGGAAAATAACTACACTTAGAGATCTAAATTGTATTGGCTGAAAAGTCAGTGCGAAAATGCACTAATGCATCACGTGCAACTATTTTTTGCTAGTACTTTCCTGTGTGCACTGACGTAAAGGTGAGCTGCTGTAACAAAGAGTTTCCCTTCGGGGATCAATAAAGTATTTCTGATTCTGATACTTCAGTTGTTGTTATTGGCTCTGTTACTGATGCTGACATTATTCTTCCTATAGCTGTCATTCCTATTATTACTAATTATTAATATTAACACTACAATTACTATTCCACTATAAAACAAAAAAATTCTACGTGGTCTTTGCATTGTGCCTCCCTAACCCTCTCTCAACCCCCCCCCCCCCAAACCTAACACGGCAGCGGCGGATGGCCGCCCACCATTGAGTCTGGTCCTGTCCAAGGTTTCTGCCTCTTAAAGGAAGTTTTTCCTTGCCACTGTCGCTAAATGTTTGCTCATGGTGGGATTTGTTGGGTCTCTGTAAATAATATTATAAAGAGTTCGGTCTAGACCTGCTCTATAGGAAAAGCGTAAGGAGATAACTTCTGTTATGAATTGGCGTTATATAAATAAAATTGAATTGAATTAAACTGTTTCTCCTGTTTTATTGTGCCTCTACAGATGAGTCATGCTGAAGAACAGTGCTGATAACTAACAATTATTTTTTTAATAATGATGAGAAGAAGAAGAAGAAGAAGAAGAAGAAGAAGAAGAAGAAGAAGAAGAAGAAGAAGAAGAAGAAGAAGAAGAAGAAGAAGAAGAAGAAGAAAGAAGAAGAAGAAGAAGAAGAAGAAGAAGAAGAAGAAGAAGAAGAAGAAGAAGAAGAAGAAGAAGAAGAAGAAGAAGAAGAAGAAGAAGAAGAAGAAGAAGAAGAAGAAGAAGAAGAAGAAGAAGAAGAAGAAGAAGAAGGTATATGTTTCCCAGCTGCAGACAGCGATACTCACAACTCTCCTGCTACTATAGCTAACATCACAACAACAGCATATCTTGGCAAACTAGAAAGTAAGCTGAATGTCCGTGGGCAAGTCATTAAACGTTACCTGACACACAAATCATGGCTTGAATAGTGTTGTGTGACCCGGTCCGAGCCACTTTGTTTCCCATTTATAGAGCCAGGGCTGAGTACAAACACCAGATTATTTTTTTTCAGTGCACACACTGAAAGGACCGTGAGGAGATATTCACTGAATTTGACAAAAAGACGTGTACTGGATTAGAATCGCATACCACCTTTAAGGCTATCGCTAGTGGGATATGGGCGAAGCAGGATGTGGTCCATGCCCCACTGGGTCTGTCCGGTACCCACAAACACAAACACCCACCCACTTCACGAGAAATCAGTAACCAGTTCATACCTCACCAATGTGTCACAGCGCATCACAGTACATCATATGTGCACAGATGGCACAGAGACAATACCTGGGAATACCGGGGAGGGAATGAAACTGGAAAACAACATAAAACCTGCTGCTGTGAGAAGCAGAGACGGTGGTTACACACTGTTACAGTCCAGCAGAGTAGGAGAGAAAACAGCTCTCCATGCGCCCAGAGGCATGAGGGAGAGCACACAGTTAAAGCGCCACAAAATAACAATCACTCTGACAAAACATTCAATACAGAGTGGGTCATAGAAACATGAGAGACATCCCGCAGATTGAAACGAATGAAAAGAGCAGGGGGAGTTAATAGATAATTAGAATAAGTTCTCTTTTAAATCAAACATCTTAAGATATGAGTGGAAAGTTTTGCTCTTGCAACTGCATTTATAACATTTTTTGACTCAAATGAAGCTTTACCATGTTATGTCATGTGATATTCTACTTCAGTACACTTTAAGAACAAATGTTACTGGGACCACTAGAAAAAATTGCAAATGAACATTTAATATCCAGGAATTCACATTATAGACACTACCACTGACTATCTGTGTAACAATTTGGCCACAATACAGTCCAGCCATATACTAGGTTTCAATCTAGTCTTGTTTTCAATTAATTGATTAATTGTTCAGTCTATAACAAGTCAAAAAACAGAGATTGGTTGACATTTCTTGATAAATGGCTTAAACAATGAATTGCTGATTATAATTGCTGCAGAGTAATTTTTTGCTGATCGCCTAATCAATTAATCTACTTATCACACCAGGACTACTGAAGGGTCTCTTAAAGGCTAGTGCTCAATGTGATGTCTTAGGGGTTGGGACGTTGACCATGAACCAAAATGCCCCCAGTTTGAGTCTGACTGGGGACCTTTGTTGCATCTCTCTCTCCCTCATTTCTTGTCATCTTTCTACTGGTGCTATCTACTGAAGGCATACAATGCCCCCAAAAATGGACCGGACAGCTAAACAATGAGCTGAAACTCACTATAAAGCTCCGTAAAGCCGAGGGTAGCTGCAGATTCAGGTGATGATTCTCTGTGGGTTCGTCACTATGAGCGACACCTCTCCCAGTACACATGGTTATGTAATACATTGTTATTATAAAAATATAAATTATGGCCGCTTTAAGTTATTTTGTGTCTGATAATCTTGATCATATTGTATGTTTCCCTCTGCAGACAAAATCTCTATGCAAAAGTGCAAAGGAACCTTCATAAAAGACAGAATGTGACAACATAAAATGCAGACCCATTTGTATAAATGTATGCAACAGACTTACTTGTTTTTCAACTGCATCCACAGCCTTTCTCCTCTCTTCTTGCACCTGCTGCTTCATTTTCTCCACCTCTAAAATCCTCTTCTCCAGCTGCTTCTGCACCTCCTCCGACTCCTTCAGCCGGCTCTCCAGAGGGGAGCGAGACTAAAGAATGGAGGAGGGTCAGATTACATGTGCGGACAGGTAGAGTAAAATAAAAAACAGAAGACTGAAGAGAAGAACAGAGAAGAACAGAGTATATTTTGAATTACTAAGAAAAATAAATCAAAGAGCTATACCTCCTTTTCTTTCTTTAGACTGTCTTCCAGGGTCAGTACCACAGCCCTGTACTGCTCCACAGTAGCATTAGCATTCTTTAGCTGCTCTGCTAGTTCGCTGTTCTGTTCCTCAGCAGTACGCAGGAGACCTTTCACCTCTGCAAGCTCCTGCTCTGATGGGCCGGGCTGCTGTGAGGCTGCTGGCACTGGAGAGCGTACTGAGGGTGTACAGAGAAAAGGGAAGCAGTTAAAAAAAGAACTGATTAACACTCAGTGACAGTATTAACATTAGACCCTTATCAACCACTTATAATCAACAATAAACTGAAAACGAGTACACACCTCAAGTTTTCAGCAGTCTACTCGATTGTTCAGCACTTAGGTGATGAGTGACACTTTGAAGCTCCTATTATCTGCATACTACAGATATGGTCTGTATTACTGAGTGCTGCTGTTTACCTCTAAGTGGTGCTCTGAGGGCTGAAGCTCTGGTAGCTGGGGTGGTCGTGCTGCTTGAGGTGGTAACAGCCTCAGAGGATGAAGCAGAAGCCAGCTGGGCTTTCAGTGTTGTCACCTGCTGTTCAGAGCTATGCAACAACTCCCTGGTCTTCTGCTGCAAGATGTTCTGGGTCTCCAACTGTTTCTTAGCTTCTAATAACTGAGCCTGCCCAGGAGATGGAGGTGACAGAGGGAGTAACAAGACAAGATTACACAGTGTCCAACAACACTTATTTACGAGTGCATATAAATACACATGCATTAAATGTATATATTCTACACATACGTCCATGGTGCGCCCGAGGGAGTGCCTCTGTGCTACTTCCTGGTCCAGCCTGGTCTTCATTGAAGCCAGTTCTGCCTCCAGATGCTCTATCTTGTTGTTCAGTCGCTGGCGAGTGTCTGCCTCTGTACGCTCCATCGTCAGCTAGACCAATATGAGAGAGGATGACGAAAATCGGAGAAATCAAGAGGAAAAAATTAATTTAAGGTTCATCTGAATGTGTGGTAACTTGTAACAGCATAGACTGGTACTACTGTCAAATCATAGTGGATGCAATAAGACGACAGGAGATCCATTTCACCTTTAAGTGTGGTCAATTTAAGTCATTATTACATATGGATTCACTGATACTATTGATTTGGGTAGCCAATATCTAGTGAAAAATAGCAACTTCATGACACTTTCTGCAAGTTCACAGGAAGATTTCATTATATTACATTAATGTTATTGCATTACAGCAGGACTCTTGCTTCTTATGACCTTGCCGAATAACAGAACAAATCTGGCTTATGTTTTGGAAAAAAAGTTTTGTTTTTTTTAAAAAGTGAGAGGTTTCAATTGTTCAACTGAGAGTAAAAACACTGCTGTATCATATGGTACCTGTATAGTCTTTAGGTTGGTGAGCAGCAGATTCTGGTTACGTTGCTCAGCCAGCATGGCTTCCTTCTCTCGATTGAGTCGACTCTCTGCATTTCTTAACATGTCTCTCTCTTTAGTCAGGTTCTGTACCCGCACCTACAGACACAGGAGAAAATAAAATAATTAGGTAATAATTGAGAAGTAGACAGAAAAGAAAGCAGGGCAGAATTTCTAAGAAGGTAAAAATTTTGTGTAACATTTTTTGGTAGTTGTACATTCACAGAGAGATGATGTTATGAATGGATTTGAACAAAACTTCACAGGCTGGTTGTTCACAGGGCAAAGCAGATATAATAAGTTTGGGTGGCGGGTTTTCACTACGTACATGCCAAATAGATTCTCATATAGCAGTGAATTTATCAGCAGACTTTACAATACATTTACTTTTTGTAAATGTGTAACCCTGTCTCACAGTGCAGATGATATCTACTAGGCTTGGGCAGTATCTATTTATTCATACCTTCCTGACATTTGACCAGGGTATACGGCATATGATTGTATTTGTGTAAAAAAACAAAAACAAAACAAAAAAACGTAAAAGCTGAGCTGCTGGTGACAGAAGTCATTGTAGCATATATGACACTGTCTAGCCTACAGTGCTGTGTGTTACCTTCGGGATAATACCTTGATACTGCTCAAGCCTAATATCTATCCATCATAATATCTATCCTTAAGATAATTAAGCTTCTCTTCTGCCTCACCTCTTCCATTGCCAGTTTTTCGTTAGCCTGTCGCAGGTCCTGGCTCATTGTGTGGATGATCTGTTCGTGTCGTTGGGCTGTTGCAGCCATTTTTTGGTTCCTGTCCTGTAGGGCAGAGATCTCTCTGCGGTAGGCTGATACAGTCTCCTGGAGTATCTCATACCTGTCATACACAGAGACACATAGATCAAACACACACTGCATAAAAATGATCTCCAAGAACTGAAATATGGGCCAGGTGCAGCAGCAGTACTGGACCTAACAAACCTCTTGTTGCTGAACTCTAGTTGAGAGGTCATCTTGGCGTGGCTGAAGCGGAGTTCTGTCAGCTGCCTCTGCAGCGTGTCGTTTGTTTCATTCGACATCCTGTCGTTCTCTGCCTTCTCCTTCTTGTACAGAGTAAAGGCATCATTCAGCTGGAAATGCAGAGACACACACATCCAGTCAGAACAGCTACTGGTTTTAAAAATGTCTTTTCCCCCGTTTCATATGATGACGAAGAGAAATGCAGATTTAAGTGCGAGTGTGTGCAGATGTTTGTGTGTACCTGTTTTAAAGCAGCTTTAGCCTGAGCAGTCTGTGCTGACTCGGTAGCAGCAGCTCTCTGAGGAGTAGAGCGAGTAGCTGGGACTGAGGGCTTTACATGTTCAGGGTGGGATGAAGAATCTGAACCTACAGACACACATGAAAACTTGACCTCATTCTGTAAACATCATTACACTGACAGTTCAAAACAAATTCACCATAAAGGCTCATACAGTGCATCCAGAAAGTATTCACAGCGCTTCACTTTTTCCACATTTTGTTATGTTATAGCCTTATTCCAAAGTGGATAAAATTCACTATTTTCCTCAAAATTCTACACAATGTGAAAGAAGTTTGTTTGAAATCTTTGTAAATTTATTAAAAAAAAAATCACATGTACATAAGTATTCACAGCCTTTGCTCAATACTTTGTTGAAGCACCTTTGGCACAGATTACAGCCTCAAGTCTTTTTGAGTATGATGCTACAAGCTTGGCACACCTATTTTCTCCCATTCTTCTTTGCAGGACCTCTCAAGCTCCATCAGGTTGAATGGGGAGTGTCGGTGCACAGCTTTTACATAAGGCTGTAAAATAACAAAATGTGGAAAAAGTGAAGCGCTGTGAATACTTTCCGGATGCACTGTACGGGTTAGTATTTTCATGTCACCTTGAAGAGGCAGGCTGAAGCCGGTGCTCTGTGTCAGAAGGGCCTTGTACATGTCTCTCTGTCTGGCGCTGGAGTCAGCCAGCTGTTTCTGCTGGTTCCGCTGCTCTCTCAGCTGCTCTGCCTCCTTCTGAAGCTTATCCACACTGGCCTCCAACTCTGACACACTGAATTGAACCAAAGAGACAGAGCTAATGTTTACAATATATTTCAAGTAGCTTCACTGCTCATCAATGCTCAGTTTCACCTGATCCACAGCAGGAAAACACAACTGAACATGAACACAATGTGTCCAAGATGACAACATTTGACTTTACTTGTACAGAAACTGATGGAAGTGCGTGTGTAATAGGGCTGGGAGATTACTTAAAATCTATAAAGACAACTCATGAGATTTACCTCAATAAACAAATGTAATATTTTTTTGAACATCAGTGCATGTATTTCCTTTCTCATGTTGGCTCACTTCTAATATGATTTACCTGTTTAATTACAGTATGACAAGATAAAAATACTGGGCTGATGGCCGATTTGTTGGTTGAACTTCTGGTAAGATGTCACTGGTTGTTGTTGCTAATGCCAGTTTAATGAGATTTATTGAAAACTGTCAGATTAGTTTTAGTTTAGGTCAGTAACAGATTCATAATATCTGTAATTTTATTGTCAATTTATTGTATATGATGTGTGTAGTATAGAGCTATGGTACAAAGCTCTTGTCACTCCACTTTTCATTACTCTCCACTGGATCCCTGTTGCTTCTCCCTTTAAGTTCAAGTCTTCAAAAATCACTCGAAGACCTACCTCTTCCAAGAGTGCCAACTCACCTACCATGCTCTTGCTCTCTCTCTATCCCATTAAAATTAGAAAATAAATTCAAATTTTCTTACGCACTTATCTTACTTCATGTACCTGCAACCTTGTGGCACTTGTGTCGAGATGAATTTGGAACTGAGTGTTGCGGTCTCTGTTGATGAAGGCTTCTCCTTGATCTACTGGGGCTTGGATTGTACACGATTTGTACGTTAATTTGGGCAAAAGCATCTGCCACTAACAGAGTCAGTTGTTCTATCAGCAGAGGTACCAGTAGGTAACAGTATTAGCACTTATTACCGTGCTGATGTTACTTGACTCTGCTGTCTGTCCTTCTCCTCCTCCAGCTCCCTCAGCCTTCCTAGCAGGCTTTGGTTCTGCCTCTGCAGCTCCTCCACACTGCGGAAGGACAAATGGCGTGGACTGATGACCTCAGAGGTGCTGGAAATGTTGGCGGAGCTGCCTTCGTCCTTGGTCACCTGATTACCTCTGGCTTCCTCCAGCTCCACCAGAAGAGCACACACCTGGACAAAAGACTAATTATGAATGACAGCATCTGCACCAATCAACAGGGATCTCCTATTATTCTGTATTTTTATGGTTCAAACCGCAAAGTAGTAGAACCCTACTGAGTTTGTGCCCTCACACCGTGAGTCCAATTGACTTGAAATTTCTCACCCAAGACCAGCTCAATGTGCTCTACAAAAAAGCCTCCTGGACCAAAAAATCCACCAATATGGATTATTTTGCTAATTTGCATAATGTGGGATACAGCATTGCGGGACTGAGATACATGTTTCTATTACAAATGAGCAAAATCGGTCAAAAAACATGGCCACCCTTTGCGAAGACATTTTGGTCTTTGCAAAGGGCGGCCATGTTTTTCTGTGCATAGCAGGAAATTTGCCATAACTCATTAACGATTTGTCCAGTCATCACAAATCTTAGGACATATCTCCAGTCCGTGTTTGGGAATAGGCGTGCCAAAGCATTTTGAGCTCGACCCATAGGGGGAGCAACAAATGCCAAGAAACTGTACCTCAAAACCTGGTAGACAGTATTTCACCATATTTGGCATGCATGCTCTGGAGGAAAGTATTAATCAAAATCTGAAGTTTCATATTGATTGGTGCAAGTGGACATGGCCTATCACATATTTGCTCATAACTCAAGATGCCTTTGAGCAACGGCGGGACATTGAGTGCGCAATTACTGATACGCTGCAGGCTTTGTGATGATGAAACAAGCATGTGCTTGGTCTCACTCCTTTAAACAGAATTAAACTAGCTAAAGTGACTTTGCTCGGCTTTGTGGAGCCCGCTCATTGCCGCCTGCGGCAAGAATAATCATTGTTATCGCCTGAACAGATTGCCTGTTCAAATCATTGTTAAATAATCTGATCAGATAAAGCGAGATAATTGTGTTGTGTTGCCCACAGAAGTCAGTTTCTTTTCCTACTACACAGACTGCTGCGCATGCTGTATAATCACGTTGACAGAATTGTGTGTGTACCTGTGTAGATGTATCCTCCAACTGTCTCTCTGTCCTTAGTTTGGCTCTCTCCATGGTATCACAGCACTGCTTGGCCTCCTCTTTCTCTTTCTGCAAACTGTAGATCTCCTAATGACAAAAAGTAAACAAAATGCACGTTACACTTAACAGAATATGTTATCTGTAATCAACAGGTGAATAAATGTACTAGAATGTACACTTTGCCAAACACAGAAGGAACATGAACTTATCCCAGACCGCTCGAGCTTGTTCCAGCTTGTTGCACAAGGAAGCCATGGATCTCTGCATGCTCTCGTACTCTTCTCTCTGACGCTTGAGGACAGGAGCCTTGGACTCAACCTCCTGGACAATCTCATCCAGAACTCTGCTCACTCTCCTGGTCTCCTGCTTCTCAAGCTGAAGCTGCGTCTGACACTCTGCATACGCATTATACAGCTAAAGACAGGGACAGAGGAGGAAGAATTAATACTTGCTACAACAAATCATAAAGTGTGTGTCAGGTAGACTACTCGTTATAAAGACATACAGTGGTGTGAAAAAGTGTTCAAGCTGCTCAAGCTGAAGCGAACTTGGGTTCTGCAGCAGGACAATGATCCAAAACACACCAGCAAGTCCACCTCTGAATGGCTGAAGAAGAACAAAATGAAGACTTTGGAGCGGCCTAGTCAAAGTCCTGACCTGAATCCTATTGAGATGCTGTGGCATGACCTTAAAAAGGCAGTTCATGCTCGAAAACCCTCCAAAGTGGCTGAATTACAACAATTCTGCAAAGATGAGGGGGCCAAAATTCCTCCACAGCGCTGTAAAAGACTCATTGCAAGTTATCGCAAACGCCTGATTGCAGTTGTTGCTGCTAAGGGTGGCCCAGCCAGTTATTAGGTTTAGGGGGCAATCACTTTTTCACACAGGGCCATGTAGGTTTGGATTTGGTTTTCCCTTAATAATAACAACCTTCATTTAAAAACTGCATTTTGTATTTACTTGTGTTATCTTTGACTAATATTTAAATTTGTTTGATGATCTGAAATATTTAAGTGTGACAAACATGCAAAGAAATAAGAAATCAGGAAGGGGCAAACACTTTTGCACACCACTGTATATAGGTTGCAGAAAGCCAAATTCTACACGTCAATACTGGTGGTTTTCTATGTTTTAGCCCCAAATTGCACATACCTTATATCATCGCTTTTCAGTCGACTGTTTAGTGTGATAGATTACCAATTTCAATCAAGTTTCAATTCACAGCAAGTTTCATAACTTACAAAAAAGTAGTGGAAACCAATGGCTCCCTTGAATGTATCTAAAAACTTGCAATATGTAAATTACAATCACAATTAGTTATTGATTAAGTCATTCTTTGGGCAGTCATTGGAAATCCAATTTTCTTTGGTTATGTGGAATGTAATTAAAGCTTTGTTGCCTAATATTTGTTTAAAAATGTAAGTAAATAAAGTTCATGATAAATAAAGAAAAACAGGAACCCAACTGGTGTGAAGCAGTTTCAGCAGTGATACACCAGCCAAGCCACAACCTAATTCTATAGGTTACATTACATAACTACTAACTTATATAGCTGTTATACCATATGTAGTTACAACACGAAGAACTGAATTAACAATAAACATGCAAAGATGTGGTATAAAATAAGACTTTTAATATGCTTAATAGGTTTTAAAGTGTTAAGTTTAAACAGGTTTGAGTGCTGCCAGATGCTTTAAGGCCACAGCTAGTTAATATGATGACTTATTTGAAATGTGTAAAGAGTTTTGGAACAGTGGAACATAGTGCATTGCATGTAAATATCAATTTGATTACTTTAAAGGTTTTTATGCATACATTTGACATACAATATCATGACATATATTGATACCAGATACTGATATGACTTCAACCAGGTCATCTTGCCCTGGTATGTCCCATTAAACTCACATCAAAGAACTTCATGCCAGGCTTGACAATTGCAGCGATGGCAGCTGCCGATGGACACATGGAGTCCAATTGCTCCTCAGTCAGAGAGGGCACACCTGAAGTAGGATACACATGTAAAAATAAAGGTGGTCCAGTGTGTACAGACATAATTGTACACACACTTGATGCACATATGTACAGACATAATACTGTGAAAATGCTTCTTAGCACAGGACAAACATACTGTACATCTAGGTATGAAAGTTAATATAAAATATCCCAAATGGGTGTGTGTATGTGTGTGCTTACAGCAGTGTTTGCCAGCAGCCTTCATTGTTGCGTTTTCCAGCTCTTTCTCCATTTTCTTGATCTTCTCTCTAAGCTCTGCCTCAAGGTGCGTCTTTAGTTCTTCTCCCTCCGACACCTTCTTTTCTAGAGCCTTATTAGCTGCAAAGACAGCGACATCAATAACACAGGTCATCATTAATACTTATTATGGAAATCTACACTTCAGACAAAAACAGGGCCCTAAGTGGCATTTTCCTTACCTGCCTGTTCAATATATTAAGATTAGACAATTACAATTATCAGTAAGCCTAACGCAGCTAACAATGGTGAGGATGGGACCAGTTTTGTCAGGCTCATTGAACAATGGCCATTTAGAAATTCCATGTTTCAAACTGAAAACAGTACTTAGGACAAAACGGTACGCAGCAACCACCCCTTCACTTTATGACATAGATTCACATTTTGCATGTGCGCAAGACTTTTCTGGAAGAAAACAACCAAAAACTTGAGTGATACCTTCCCCAATGTCTTTAACCAGCTTGCTGAGCTCTTCCACTGCTCTGCTCAGTTCTTGGTTCTTGGTCTCCATGTCTGTTGCAGCCCCCTACAGGGAGAACAAAGACATTACATACATACTCCAGGGAATAACATGATAGTACAATGTAGAGATAATGCCTATTTTTAAAACTTCAGAGAATATATTTATCCCAGGTGCCTTGCAGTGATTCTCACCTTGTAGAGTGAAGACAACTTGACATGAGCGTTGAGTTCATTGCGGTATTTCTCTTCCATGGCACTCTGTTCGTCTTTAGCCTGGAGAGACACGCAGCCCATATAAACAATGAATAACATTACATATGTATACATACTTGATTGTCATTTAAGGTTACATGGCCTGACTGGTTGAATTTTACAACGTTTTTTTATTTCATCACAATAAATATTTTTTTTAAAGTAAAAAAAAATATAATAATAATCAACATTAACTGTTGGTGTCCCTGAGGCTTGAAGGAAGGTTATTCCAAATCTGTGACTACTGTAAGATCACACTTCATTTTTACCAAGGACATCAGTCAGCCAACAGGCTTTGAGGATCTGAGGGTCTTCACGATGGTGTGAGGACCCTCAGCTACAGTATCTTATACAGCAGCTCCAACTATTCAATACAGATGCAGACTAGGGCTGGAGCGATTCATCGACGGCATTGATTACGGAAATACGTAGATTTGCATATCGTGCGACACAGTGAATGTATGGCTGCACCCGGTCAAAGCATGGATTCCCCCGGAGAACAAGCTGCAGCACGAAAACCTCGCCTACAATCTCCCCTCGCTCTACCCCTCCCGTGCAGGCTACTGACAGTCACACTCGCACATGCTCTGCAGAGAAACACAGAGTCAGTCTCCTGTTTATGTAGTCCTACTTATGCTGTTGTTTTGTAAAAGCTTGTAAGTGCACATGTTGGTGCCGATGTCATTCGCTACCACGATGGTTTCGATCTTTGATAGCCTACGTCATTAACAACTGAAGGGGAAAGCAAAGTGAGTAGATTAAAGTAGTTTGTGAGTAAACATTAAAATACGGTAGAGAATTAAGTAGAATTAAAATGGTGACATAAGAAATAACCTACTAGAAATAGGGTAATATATTAATGTATTCTTTCAAATATTATACTATTTTCAACAGACAAATATATTTTTGTTGCAGAATAATACCCTTCAGTGCATACTTTGTTTCTTGTTACATTTGTTTGTTTTTAAGAGAAAATGACTTAATAAAACATTGAAATATTAATGAGACAAGTTTTTGATATTTATTTGGGGTAAATTGTTATATTGAGTAATAAAAAATATCTTTAGAATAATCGACAAATTAGTCGTTAGATCAAAGAAATAATCGTTAGATAAAAAAAAATTATTGTTAGGTGTAGCCCTAATGCAGACACTCAGAATGCAAATCCATAAATCTGAAAACTTGTCTCTGTCCATGAAAATCTTAGCTGAGGACAACACTGATGTGTTTATATTACCTGTTTCAATTTGTTGTTGAGGTCTCCAGCTCTTTTACTTTGGCTTTCACTGGTTTCCTTCAGAGAAGTGAGCTGACGCTCCAGTCTGGTCACCTGTTGAAGAGGAAAGTTATTTCAAAAGACATTGGCACTGTGGATAGGACGCCACACCTCATGATCTCTTTATTTTTAATGGAGGCATATCAGTGAAACCTGACAACACAGGGCAGAAAGAACAGCAGTGAAAGTTGAAATAGGTCAGGATTTCCTGCCGTCTGGCTGTAACAAATAACAGCTCTCTTTGGTGGGGCAGTTTAAGTTTTAGTGGGTAGTTTGAGGGTTATGTATTTGTGTATATAATACACAATCTGCTCAGTTCATGTTCATTCACTCTGTGTATTTTGTTTGTGTGTTACCTGCTCCTTGCTGTTCTTCAGACTACCCTGTAGCTCCAGTATCTCTTTGCCTTTCTCTCTGTTGATGTTCCACAGTTCATCAGTTTTGGTCTTCAGTTCTGCAGTTAACCACTCCATTTTCTTCTCGAGTAACTCTTTCTCCTGCTCCATACGCTTCTCCCGGTGCTACAACATACAAACCCAGGACATATAATCACTGAAAGCACATTAAAATTTAAGACTTGTGGTTGGCACTTTATCTATTTACTATTTTAAATTACACTCAGTAGTGTACTGAGGATTTGTGATTTTTACTACTGCTTAAAGGCGGAATGAGTAGGATTTTCCTATAAAACAATGTATTGAAAAATAATCCCTCTCAATCATTACTTATGACCCACTAGAAGTGTGTGGCGGTGTCTGTATCTGCAGAGACGCTGCCCTCTGCCTGTATTTTCTTATTTTGCTGTGTTCTGGACGTTTCTGGGCGTCAACCTTTGGGCAGTGGGTGTGTAGCCTCCAGCCAATAACAGCGTGCGGGGTGTGAGTGCGGGACAAAAATGGCGGACACAGCGCAGAAAAAACACAAATATAGCGAGGCAAAATGCCAAGCGGACAAAGCTCGTTCCAAAACGAGAGTGAATCTGGGGTTGGCTTTCACCTGCTGGCGGACACTGAAGGAGAGGATGGGGATGAAGAGTGACGCAGAGTTGGCCTGTTTTCTGTTGGGCAGGTAGGTGCTGGCAGTTAGCTTAGTTAGCTTGCTAAAGTATCAGCTTTTCCATTACAATAAATGTAACGTTCCAAAAATAGTAGCTAGCAGTGTACGTACACATTAAGTCCTACTATCAACCAATGCAAATAACTTTACGTTTTGAGAAAATAACCCTTGAGGTCAACATTGCACATATACAGCTTTGAATGTTGTGTTTACAAACCGCAACTGACAAATCCTACTCATTCTGTCATTATGCAACTTATTTGATGGTAGTCAGGAGCCATAATCATGCAGTTTTCCCATTAGTAAGTGAAAATTCTGAAAATACAGTATCAATAGCAGGCACACCAAAGGATTACCCAACAGTATGCATCCCAAAATACATTATCTATTAGTGGCATTAGCTATTAAGTAATTTCTGGTGGAAAACATAATTGACTTTGTATTTCGAGAGAATTTGTGGAGTTTTTACCTTATTTCTTCACAATCAAGAGTTTTCTGGGAGTCTGCCTCTAGTGGCCATTGGGAAAACTGCAGTTGAATGAATGAGATTTAACACTGAGCTGTAATGGTTTCTGGTGTGTACCTGTACAGAAGTCTCAGATGATTGTATATCATCCAGTTTTAACTGCAGTTCCATCTTGACTTTGCAGGTCTCTGTCAGCTTCTCATTCAGACGCTTCACATCCTCTGCAAACACACACACAAAATTCACAAATATAAACCAGAAAAACTTCAAATGGAACTCCTTATCTGAATTGAGGGTCTCGGGGTCTGTTGTATGCTGCACAGATTGTAAAGCTCCTTGATTTGAGATATTGGGCTATATAAATAAAACTGACTTGACATGAAAAACAGACGACTGTTACCACTGTAACCAAATGTCTAAAAAAGAAAAACATGTGTGTTTATGGAAACATAACATGCAGTATTAACATACAATGTATCCAAATTTGGACTATTTCTGTGTATCTAAACATGATATCTTACCAGTAAGGTTTTCCACCTCCTGCGTTCTCCTCTCCAGCAGCCTCGTCAGCTCTCTCTTTTCTGCCTCAATCTCATACTTGGCCTTGGTTTGCTGCAGCCACACACACACACACACACACACACACACACACACAGATTACATACAGTACTTGAACTATAATACACACTACACACACTAATCAGACAAAAATGACACATGACAGATCAATGCAATTAAATTTTTCATTTTCAACACAATCTGGACAAACAAGCGTGGCCAATTTCACTTTACTCTTATTTCTTTGCTTTATCTTATTTACCTTTTGTAATTAAAATGAATGAAGTGTGTACTTAAATTTCTTCAAAAACAAAAGAAAAGCAGTAGCTATTTCTGCAGACTAATTTTATCAATATAAAAATAATAAACGTACCTGTTGTGGTGGTTTATCTTCAGAGGTCTCTCCCTCTATTCCCTTCAGAGTGCTCAGCTCGTCATCTGCACAGAGAGAAGCACTAAGACACAGCTCAAACTGAGGCCCAGAAACAGACGAGACTGTACTAATCCAAGTTTGTTGAACTTCATGTTTAGAGATTCCATGTGCTTTAAAGTCAAAGTTTACATAACTATCTCAATACACTGATAAACCACACAACAACACATAACTACAGTTCAGTACCACATAATGTCATCTATTATTTAGTTAATTGTCTGTATTGGTGATCATAGGGTCTACCTGAAGTGTAAGGGGAAACCAGTTTCAAATTCATCTCGAATACAAATACATGGGCATTTGGGCATAGCATCCACTAGGGACAGAGGTAGAGTTTTGCATTTAAAAAAAATATATTAAAAATGAAGCGTCGCCAGCAGCAGCAAGTTTGATGAATTGATCTTTGTCTGTCATTGATTAATGAATGTCTTTGTGATTGAAGTTGCAAATGGAACATTATCTGTTGATGTGCCATAGATCTACCAGTCCTATTCTTCAAAGTATAGCTTACATCCCTAATTGAATACCACAGCATGTGATGTTCAGTAGGGTTCTGGGTTAAACATGCAGAGAGTAAGACATTTTTCTGATGCATATTCACCACTTCTCTGGCAGAAAGATTAAACTAAGCATGATAGCCACCTTAATCATAGTGCTTTTAAGTATCTGTGAATATGATAAAAACATGTAGAAATGCAGAAAATGGTATTCAAATCCTTTGTGCCCCTGGGGGACGACCCCCAGACCCCCACTTTATTATGTTCCCCCGACTTTTACGCCCTTGCATGAGCAAGGGTGCCACAGTGTCTAGATAATAAAATTGCAAATATGCAATGTCTAAAGGCAGCTCCTCACTTGATTTCAAATCAGAACTGTAGTTAGTGATCACGGATCATATCAGCTATTTGTTCCATACCAAGAAGATTTCAAATTAAAGCTTTAATAAAAAAAAAAAGTAACCTTTATTAAACCAGGAAGTCCCTTGAGATTGAACTGTCTTTTCCGAGGGAGACCTGGCCAAAAGAGCACACCAGTTACAGTTTGATGCTCTTTTCACCCAAATTGGGTGAACACTTTAGGAACTGTATCCTCTGAAGTTTTTGTATACAGGGTTTTGTCTTCATTGACCTTTCTGAAACTTCAAGCTTTAAGCTAAATGGGCTTTGCCACTTGAAAATATATAAAATCAATATAATTTTACAACTATACCATCAGTGAACACATGGAAGCTGTAGTTGTTAAACTGTATCTAGCAAAGCACAGCACATACTAAACTATTAACCTTGTTCTGTGTTAATCTCAATCTGACATTTTAATGCTTTAATGGTGTGAATTGCCCTGTGGCCATTTTAAGGTAAAAGCACAATGGACTGAAAAATGGATCATTTAAGCAACAAACTTTATATAAGTCAGGTAGTTGAGTCTAAGAAGTGGCAGCTGTTTACTTGAAGCACTGATTCCTCAATAACGAAAGGTAGGGAAATGTGTGCTAATGGTACGTGTGTGAAAACTCACTGAGTTTTTTATTTTGCTCCTTAAGTGTCTGCAGGTCTTTGGTGGCAGAGAGGATCTGTTCCTGACTCTCCGCCAGTCTCTTGTCAATGTCAAAATACTGCTGTTCTGTAGGGGCAGAGAACATTCAACAGAAATACATGAGCACACAGTACAAGCCTTACAACATAATAACTACATCACAGATAAATGTAGTTTCATGCTATCTTTTACTACTGTCTTTTGACAGACTACAGTTTGAAACAGCAACAGATTTTATCAGCAGTACTCAGCTTTGTAAGCTGGCATCATGGTGTGCAAAAGGACATACACACATTGATTTAAATGGCAGATTTTGAACATTAATGACCATCATATTGTAATGTTTCTTATCAGCCAACTACGATTGACTCAATGGAGTGGAATAATTTAGTGTAGGACAGATTCATGGGAAAGCACGTTTAAATTCAGAATTAACCTAAACCAGAATTCATAATTGTGTATTCAATTGAGCTGCTTTTAAGTAGTGAAAAAATGGCAGCCCAAACTCCACTTTAATTTCTAACAAATATATAAACATAACAGGCCTTTACCTAATATTTAGCAATGTATCTTCATTTCGGCATTAATTCAACACAGCATACATAATTCCTTAAATAAAATAATTCTCCTCTGCCAAAGTTGGTCTTAATGTGACATCGTAACTTAGCTAACGTAGCGGTTAGTTATAGGTTTAGCATTGTGGATTACACACAACATTGCTTTATTTTTATTTTTATTTTTTTGGTCGATTGCTGAATTTACCAGAGGACAGCTTCATAGTATACTGGCGTTTGATAATATGTTTCTATTATCGCATACATGCTAATCAGGTAACTAATTTGCACTTGGTTTTAGCTAGGTTAGTTACCTACCACTGTCTGCTTTGAACCGCTCGTGCTGCGTCTTGAGCGCCTCGTTAGCATGCTGTAGCTCCGTTACAAACTTCTCGAGCTTGTTCTGGGCGCCTTTCGGGAGTTTGTTCAACTCCGTCCGTTCCAGAACCTGCAGCAGGACGGCCGCCATCTCCACCTACACTCCCCGAAATATAACAGCAAATGGGCACCAAACTCTTAACATAAATAACTGTGTACCGTATACCATCCGCAAACCCGCTGACTTACCAAGTGTCAAGCCACACTCATTCAAAGACGTCACATCCACTCCAAACTTTCAAAATAAAGCATCATTGAAACTCAAGTTACACCAGACAGCTATGTGAAAAACAAAATATCCTACTGTTGCTAGAATGCCGTTAATTGATTTGCACTGACTGAACTCAAAATTGCTGTTTTTGTTGTAAAAATAATTCGATATGTATTGAAACCCACTAGTTTTACTGGTTACTACACATTTTATCTTGAAGAAAAATGACCAACGTCCCGTTAGTTGTTTGTCTTTCGTTGTGTAACTTGACCATTTGATTTCGATTAACCCATTACCACAGAGGCATGCGACGGAAATACGTCACTGCACAAAGCATTGTTGTAATTTAGTTTTTCTGCTAAAAAGGACAACTTTGGTCATATAGGGAATAAAACAGCAAAAGAGCTTGGGGTATCTGATATGAAAATCAGCTCTTCAGTAGTACATCCAGTCATAGCCCCATGGAAGATGAGATGTCCGGGGGTAGATTGGTATCTATTAGAGATTAAAAGGAAAGAAAAAAGTGCTGATCTGGTTGGGGTGTTTAATGATTATATTACTGAAGTATATAAAAACTGTACTCAAATATATACAGATGGCAATAAGAACCCTGAAACAGGGGTAACAGGAATGGGAGTGGTGGTTCCAGCAAGAGGAATTGAAATCAATAGAAGAACATCTAATAATTTAGCAGTTTGTACAGTGGAGATGGTTGCAATTTTAGCTGCATTACGTTGGGTGGAAGAAGCGAAAATTGACAAAATCATAATATGTACAGACTCAGCTTCAGCTCTAGTTAGTCTAATATCGTTCCATTCAAGTCGACAGGATGTACTATATGAAATTCTCTACTCAGTTACAAGAATAACACACCAGGGAGGACTAGTTACATTTTTATATGACTAGTTAAAATGTATAATCTGGGAAAAATTAACCAAAAATGGCAAGAAATGTGGGATAGTGAGGGGAAAGGGAGACATTTATACCATATCCAAAAGAGTATTAAAGTAAATAAGGTCGGAGGGGGAAACAGACAAGAGGAAACGGTACTAACGACACTAAGGCTGGGACACTGTGCTCTAAATAAAACATTAAAACTGGTGGGGAAACATCAGACAGTATGTGTGAGGAGTGTCAGGAAGAGGAATCGGTGGAACATGTAATTCTATATTGTAGGAAATATCAGAGGGAGAGAGTGATAATGGATAACACTTTTTAAAAACAATACTAAGTATGAATGATAGAGCACAGGTGAGATAATTGTTGTTTTTTTAAGGGATACTGGGCTTTATTATGGGATATAATGGTAAGGGTTTATTATTATTTTTTTCCCTTCCCCCCTCAATCCCTGGGAAATTGTAGATTGTATTTTACTGACTGATCCACACTCCAGAACAGAAGGTGGCGGTAATGCACCATTAAGCTGGATGCCAACCGCCGTTAAAAAGGAGGAAGAAGAAGAAGAAGCGGTTTTTCTGCTACAGGGTCTGACGGTTTGCTTCGTTTGGGTCCCTGCTCATGTCGGAGTAGATGGAAATGAGGATGCTAATATACTGGCCGAGCAATCACTCAGATCACAAACAGTAAACATGAAAATTCCGCTTTGTAAAGCTGAGGGTAAAACAATCATAAAGAGACAAATGCAAATAGTATGGCAAGAATACTGGGACATAAATGATACAGGAAGACATCTTTATAATAAACCAAAAACAGGTTGGGTTGGGAAGAAGGCTGGGCAGGAACCGAAAGGAAGAGGCAGACATTACCTGTCTCAGGATAGGACATACTGGACTTAATAAGACACTTCATAAAATAGGTAAACCCCCAAAGGGTAGATGCACACACTGGGCATCCTGAATCTGTCCTGTGCTGCTGGAGTGCAGGAAGGAACTGACATCCGCGTTAAAGAAAGCTAAGCTAAGTTTCACTGTAGGGAACATACTTGGAGATGTGGCTCAGGGAATATACAGTCACCTAATTAAATACTTGAAGGAAACAGGGTTAATAGAGATCATTTAATCATGTTTTTATTTTGTTTTGTCTTTTTATTTTCTTTATCTGCCAAGCTACTGTTCCACACTCCAGTCCGGTAGGTGGCGGTAATGCACCTGCAAGCTGGATGCCAACCGCCAATCAAAATAACAGAAGTTGTCCTGCTCTGCTGACGAACCACTGCCTGCTGTCAAAATTAACAGTAAGCTGCCTGCCTTCTCATTCATATTTTAGCCACTGTCTTGCTTCTGTCAGGTATTTTCCCTCTCGCATGCGAATAGGTTCTTGAAGTTCAAGCTGTAGGAACTCTTGAATTGCAACTTTGACCATCTAACGTTAGCTAAGTGTAGTAAACTAATATCGGCTAGCTAAAGTTTGAGGGGCAGACAGCCCTTAACCATACGACTTAACGCCGAGCTTAAGTTTTACGTGGTTTAACTACTTGTTGTTTTTAATTCAGTCAGCAACTGCATTTTTGTAGGTAACGCTAAACGTGAAGCCTTTGTCAAGACTTCACTTGTTTAGGCGTGTTCCTCCACAGCTCCCTTTCCCAGCACTTTCTCATTGTAGACATTCTGATAAAAGAAAAACAGTGGCTATGTTGTGTATGTGTGGTGTATCACCTCTCCATCTCTTTCCACACCCTCCTTAGGCATTATGGGTCGTGGCTATATAGTAGAAGATGCTGTGGAGGGATATCTGTCTAAACTATGTGAACAACAAGCAGGCCCAGTCACAGGCCTGCTTATTGGACAGGTAAGGTCAAATGCTAACATCTGTCTGCAGTTCAGCTTTTGCTCAGTGATCCCGTCCTGTTATTTGGTTGCCTTCCACCTCAGAATATAGCAGCAGACCAGATATAACAGTTTGCCATCAAAACAGCCAGATATCACTCACTGCAGTTACATTTTGGTCATAATGTAACCAGGAAATGGCCACTTCACCTGTAACACAGGACATCACCATACTGTACGAGCTGTAGAAAAAGTTCTGTTCAGCATGTAAACTGGTTAGTATATCTGTCAAGTAGTGTCAAGGTTTTGTTTGATGTATTGGAGTGTTGTATCTCATAATATGGCATGAAATGATGTGGAAGAGTATTTACTGTATGTTGAGTGAAGAGACAGTAATTGATATTTATGACTAAACATTTCAGAGCTCCACCCAAAGGGATTTTGTCGTCATGGCGACTCGGACGCCTCAAAGGGAGGAGCCTACTTTGGCAGCTGGAAAATCTCTGGACAAGGAGTGGGTGACTGAGCATGCTCGACAGGTAGGCAAAGAGGGATGAGGCCCTGTCCCAATACACACTCGTGTGGTCTTGAGTATTTGGGTGTGTATTAAAGTGTACTGCATGATAACTCATGGTGGGAAGGGTTTTTAGAACACACTGGGACATGCTTTGTTGATACAAGGACCTCATACAGTCAATGAATGATAATAAACAAAACAATAACAATAACAGAAAGACGGTGTAGTCCCTCATTCGTCCAGGAGTGTTCTATCGTAGAAAAGGTTTCAGTCGTAGTCATCTGGACACTGTTTTCAGAACAGGGAAACACCTCCAAAGGTGGTAGAGAATGACCGAGCCATGATCCTGTGGGACTTCCAGGACACTGTTTTTAGAATCAAGACGTTTGGCTCCCATCCGGAAGTCATTCTCAATTGTGAAAAAGGGACCGGGAACTCCAGTTGAGAATCCATTTTTCACAATTGAGAATGACTTCCGGATGGGAGCCGAAACGTCTTGATTCTGAAAACAGTGTCCAGATGACTACGACTGAAACCTTTTCTACAATAACAGAAAGACTTTCACTGCGTTGAAGTAGTTGTAAAATACATTACACATTATTGCGTCCATTGTTGTTAGACGGCAAACCTGAACAGCTAAAGTAGCAGCAAGACAACTGCGGTTGCCAGAAAAGGTGAAGTGTTTTGTCTGCAGGCTTTTAAACTGTTGTGATGGTGGAGCACATTTGCTACTGCTTTGATCTGTTTTCAGCTGTCCAGGATGCTGCCTGGAGGGCTGTCTGTATTGGGAGTCTTCATCATCGCTGATACTGATGCCAAGGACACACTAACCACACTCCGACAGGTGAGATTCATATAAACACACTGTATGTGTACATGGCGTACACACTCTTAAACAGGCTTAACAGGCTGTATAATTAAATATCATCTGCATAGCAGTAATCGGAGAAATCTTCAAAGTGACTTATTGTCTGCCCAAGGGGAAGCTTATACAAGGTGAAAAGAATAGGAGCTAGGACAGAACCTTGTGGCACACCACAATACATAGTTTCAAATGACGGAGCACAGTTACCAGCAGCAACTGAAAAACTCCTATCAAAAGGTAGGAAGAGACAAATGTGTTAGCCAACTATTACCTACTTACACATCCAGCAGACACAGAGCAACATTAGCAATCATATGGAGTCTAATATTCAATCCCTGTTTACATTAAATAAATGCTTTATGTACAGTGATGATCTGGCAAGGAAGCTCTGGAAAGACATTTACACATCACTTTTGCTTTGGTTATGTGCATGTACCTGTGAGAGTGTTTGATTCTTCTGTTCCTTGTGTGTGTGCTGTCTGTGTGTAGCTGGTTTTTGCAGTGGAGAACCTGATCTCCTCTGAGCGTCTGTGGAACCCTGCGGATGATGACGTCACAGACTGCGTCACACTGCACGTCAACCCCAAAACCAGAAAGTATCCTTTTGGACAGCCTTCTCATTGGATCAGGTAGCTACCAGATACTGTGTGTGGATATTCTTTAACCCCACATGTCAGAACTGTCTGCAGAACCTTTGACATCAAAGATCCCAAGGTAAGTTTCCATCTTTCATTTCTCAGAAAGCCACAGGTTCCATCTGCAGTCATTACACTTAAAGGTTCACCCCAAAATCAAAAAGCCATATTTTTCCTCTTACCTGTAGTGCTGTTTATCCATATAGATTGTTTTGGTGTGAGTTGCAGAGTTTTGGAGCTATCAGCCATAGAGATGTCTGCACATCTTGAATATAATGGGACTATATGGCATTTGGTGGTGTTTGGGGTTAAAGCGGCAAAAAAATACATTTGAAGGACTCAACAGCAAAGTCTCTTTGCAGAAATCATGACCCGGTTACTCAAGATAATCCACAGATTTTTGTGAGCTGTTTTACGTAGGAACTATTTTTTTTCTACCGATCGTTCCTATATTCCTTCAAAAAGTACTCAAGCCTTTAAATTTTTTCCTAAAATTTCTGTCTAAGCCTCAATTCAAAACTGGGAAGAAATGAGAAGTTTTTGTCACTGATCTACCCATAGCAAAGGAAAGCTGAAATGTTTTGAGTAAATAGATACTCAACTCTTTTACAGAAACACTCCAAAGGTCCATCCCGATTATTTTGAATGTCTTCAAGATTTCAACAACTTGGTTTGAGTTCACCTGGGGCCAAATCAGTTGACTGGGCATGATTTGTATCAGTAATTAAGGATTCAAGCTTGTGACTCATACTCATGTTGTTTTAACTGACCGAAGAGCCAACTCGGACATGTCAAATGATCTCGGACTTGACATGATATTAAGATTTAAACATGGAGCATTGTGTTGTTATCAATCAAATCAATGTCATTGGCTGTTTCAGAGCATGGCCAAGCCTGCAGACTGGAAGTACCAATCAGGTGTGTGTTCCTCCTGGAGCATGGTGTCATGTTGTTTAAATGTGAACGTGTTGGTTCCACTACCAGACAACAGAACCGGTGCAGAAAACATGGATAAATGTCTTAAGGTTAGCGTGCACACACACACACACAAATCCATTTTCAGAAACTTCAGTGGAACTGTTCTTAGGTCATGCTTTGTTTCAGGAGGGACTAAAAGTGTGGGCACACCAGATTCAGAGTGGAGTTTGTTTGATCGACGGAAAAAAGCTGCCAGAGGACGCAGAGCTCACAGCCGGACAGGTTGTATAAATCTAATCAACACTGAGAAAACATAAAACCTGTATTTACCTAAGGGAGGTTGCTACTAAACTATATTTTTGGAGCCTTTCTCAAGGGCACATGTATTATTTACTTCCTTAGGCCATGTGCAGAGTGACAATTGGGCTGTCTCATAGTGTTAAAACTTTTTTTTAATATAACTTAGTATTTTTTGTGTCGGAGCCTTCAAACTCATGCATCTATTACCAAAAAAAGTTGTACTATTTTCTGCATTTAGAGTTTTACCAGTGTACCACCAAATTTCAAACTGCAACTGTCAGAAAACTACAACAAGTTATCATAATCTCTGTCGTAAAACAGTGACATCACTCTCTCTCCTTGTCCCTTTTCTTGCTGCAAGTAAGTGTAGGACAATTCATAAATAACTCAGAGATACTGTAGGAGTGATTTTAGTCCTAGGTCCTCCTCCACTCAAAAATGTTTTTTTCTTATTGTTACTTTGCTTGGATGTTTGACCTTCATTGTGCAGAATGATGTCTGCGCAGAGTTTGACACTAGAGCGTCGTTTTCGCATTTATCTGCTGAAGAGGGAAAGTTTCTCTGTGCTCACCTTAATTCTCAGTTTAAGGCGTGTCGGTACGAGCAGGATTTGTGACATGGCTTCATCATGAACAATAATAATAAACATTCGTATAGCACTTTATCTTGATACTCAAAGTGCTGACAGTGAAGGGGGGAAACTCACCACCAATGTGTAGCACGGCAGCCATTTTGCACCAGAATAGAGCCAGTTACACTGGGGAATGATTAAGTGGCCAGATGGAGAGAACCTGGTTGGGAATTTTGCCAGGACAATAGTGAGTCCGGACCTCAGTTTAACGTCTCATCCGAAGGACGGAGTACTAGCCCAGACCACACCTGCTTAGCTAAAGTCATTCAGCAGAAACAGGGTACATGTTGGTGTGGCTGCTGGCTTACACAAGTGTGATGACTTGAAACCTCCAGGTCATATACACCAAGAATGGACTTTTCAGTGAAGCAGGAGGTGTTTTGTGTCCAGCAGTTAAACTTTTAAAACGAAAAATATTTGCATATTCATAGATTCTGCACTTTGAGGGAGAAGGAATAGATGTACTTTTAATAATTTCTAACTAGGCAATTGAACTTTTTTGTGGAAAAACTAAATCAGACAGAAATCATTATTCCAGGCAGAGTATTTTACATGTCTTTAACTTTCCTTGGAGTGATTCTGAGACGCTCGGTATATATGGGCCCTGACCTTCCCTGGGCTGATACAGGTTAAAAAACTGTGTTCAACACAGACTGCTGTAACTTAACGATATAAGTAAATATGATATACTAAAACCTCAAAGAACTACATGTAACTACAATAATGAATCTAACTGATTCTCTGACTGCGTGAAAGAGAGGAGTATAATTCTAACTTAGTGTGTCTGATATTTCTCTGTAGAGGAGGAATGTGAGACAGACATACACAGCTCAGCTGCTCATCACACCGGTAAGAGACATAAACACACACACACACACACACACAGTTGTCATAACAACTACACGGCACAAGAAGGAATAGTTTTGTTGTCTACCACTTTTGAAAATTTAAACATTTTATTAATATTTATTTTAAAGACCTCAATTTTTCCATTTCTCACTAAAAATGAATTGCACTGTATTGTATATTGTATAAGCACTATATATTATATAAATGTATGTATTGCCGATGACTCCATTGTTAATGCTGTTTCAGGTAAAATGAGTGATTATGGCTGGAATGAAGCTACTAAATCAAGTTGGCTGTTGTACATGCTGGTCTTAAAAGAGGACCATGATTTCCTGTGTGTTAGGATGACCAGAGGTTAACAGATGTGGTCCAGCAGTGTGGAGGCAGTGTGTCAGTCAGTGAAGCAATCCACAGCAGAGCTTACCTACACAGCAACAAACCAAAGGCCAAACTGGCCGAGAAGGTAATGCTTTAATTCAGTAAACAATGTCAAATGAAACCGAACGAACAATCCATCATTTTGTCATGAAATCTTCAATGTGGACAGCTGCTGAAGAGGGATGTGGTTTCTACGGTGGCCACAAGGGTTCAGATGCTGTTGGAGGAGCTGCTGATGTCAGAGGAGGGGAGCAAGGGCAGCAGGAGAGACAAACAACAGACAGGTACACACACACACACTGCTCTGGGTGGGTTTAGGGTCAACCAGTCCCAGCGAAGAGGTGGGATTTGTATGCTGATAGGAAGATCTGCATTGGAAGCGCAACTGTGGCCAAATGTTTACCTTACTTTACAAAATCCAGTTTACCAACAGTTAAATACAAGTGTTACAGTGCTGGGTGAAAAATACACAAAGATAAATGTATATCTTGATAGGGAAAGTGAAAATAGTTAAGTGAAAATTACGGAATATGCCCTCTGTATCCAACTGCAGTTGTGAAGCCCAAACAAAAGGAAATAATACCTCAATGTGCTTCCAACTGATGTTAAAGTAAGACTATATAACTTTATTAAAAAGAACATTTTCCTTCTACAAATGAAAAGTTGATTGAATAATTTATGATGGCTAATGTTAGCCAATGTTAGAAAACTTTTAAATATATAGGTATAATTTAAATATATAGATATAATAGATAAATATTGCTGTTTAACTGACATTACGGAGTCAGTTCACTGACTTTATTACTCTTTGTTTTTACCTGTGCTACTGTTGCACCATGTCACAGGGAAAACCTTCAATGGTTATATCACAACAATAAAACAAGAAGTAAACACCATATCTCACCCAGTACAGTGCTTGTCCACTCGCAGTGTGGTCGGACCGGATTTTGCCAGGTCGCATGGCTAGTGGGATAACAACAATAAGTTGTAAATTATACAGCGTATACATTACCTTCTATTATTGTCCTTACTCTCACTGCAGCCAAGTAGTAAGCTCTGTATTATTTTGCTGTGTATTTATATAAACAAGGGTAAAAACGCTAGCTAATATTAGCAGTTTTGCAGGTCACAGTTCAATCAAATTGAACTCCGAGCAAAGTGAACAAGGCAGAATCAATACGCAACTGGGAAAAAATACATCTTGCCCACTTCCTCATTCAAATGAATGGGGAACAAATTTCTGTCTGACCGCACCTTCAGTCAAGTCACCTAATGATTAGAGCAACTGACTCAAGAGATAGCCTAGTTGGGAAATGAAGGGAAATTTAATGTGCCATTACCCTGTAATTGCCACTTGTGGCAGCAGTGACTGCTGTTTGCTTAATTTACATAGTCTCACTTTAGTGTCTTTATTGATGACCACAGTAACATTAGGCAGAAATTCCGTATCATATTCCTAAATATGCTCCTCTCACTGTACCTCTGATTCTCTATGTCTCTCCTTTAGAGCAATTTTGTCTCCCTCGTCGCATCTTCTATCCAGTAAAAGTGAGCGGGCCAGTGTGTGTGTGTGACTACCAGTTCAGTGACGAGGGCCTGTCCGAGGTGACTGACAGGCTGAAGGAGATGCTGGACATTGACGCAGCCGAGGAAGACTTGGATACCAGGCAGGAAACGCCTGCTGAAATCAGAGAGAGAGATGTTGCAGCAGGTAGGGACAGAGTGTATGTCTGCACAGTATCTACCATGTGGTTCATGATTTCAGTTTATAAAGTAGGATTTTCTCACCAAAACAAATTTATTTTAGAGCACATTGGGATAGAAATACCAATTTTCATTCTCTTTTCTCTTCTCACATCATTATTTAAATGCTCACTAGAACGATAATCAGGGTTTTGCCATAAAGACACCACCACAATGTGATGTACAAACCTTATATCTACTTGCACTAACCCCATGTGGACATGATACTTTATTTCACTTATAATAGTCAAATATATAATAGTCAAATATCAGGCTTTCCACCATGTGATTCACTTTGGGGCAGTGGAATTGGAGATGAAGTTTATATTGAGACTGGTGACGGCATCAGCTGTGAACAGCTAATAGTCACATTTCTAAAAACTGCTGTTGTTAAATTTTGCTCCTGAGCAATATTTATTATATCTTTCATCTATATAAACCATAGTTATTACCCACTGTCTTCGAAAATGTATTTAATTTGTCAAAGAATGTTCTCCAGACATGTTTTAAAAAAAATACTCTGCTTTGAATAATAATTTGTGTCTAATATGGTTTTTCCACTAAAATATTTCCTTTACCTACTTATAAATTCTTAAAATTACATCAAGTTCCCACATCACATCAACTCTGCACATATATTATTTTGCACAGTGAAGGTCAAACATCTAACTGAACTAACATTAAGCAAAACACATTTTTGAGTGGAATGGGACTTTATCCTTTGCTGTCCAGTGCACATTGTCAAACACTTTTCTCAGACTGGGGAAACACTGCATTAATACTTTTAGCCACTTTATTCTTACAGGCCCAAATCAGTAAAGCACAGAAAGTTTTTTGTTGGAGAAACCTTAGTTTTTGGCCATGTATACACCTAAACCAATCTCTAAGAGGGTTTTTACATGTGCATGGGCATGACAAAGACTTCAGACAGGGATAATATCCCTGCCTGATTTCCATTTTGAACCAGTTTTTTTTTTCCACTAACCAGGTTTTGAGATACTATATTTTTGTTGTAAATTATTGTATGAAGTTGTGTGTTCTGTCTTTCCAGAGCCCACTGTGGGAACTATTGAAGCGCTGGAGCCCAGGAGGAACAACTACATTGGTAAAACACTTTCTACTGTAACACCTACAGTTAGGTCTAGAAAGATTCTCATCACTATAACAGTGTACTATAAAGTAAAGCAAAGAACTTCTGCCACCTCTTTAAAATGGTCTATTTACGACATAGTTAACTCGTGGTGGTACATGCCAGATTGATTAACTTTGTTGACTATGGAGTTGATAAATCCCTCTTAACAGCCGTTATAATTAGATCTCACAAGCATACAGCAGACATATTTGCGTACGGTGTCGTTTTGGGCTACACCTTTCCCAGCATGCACTGTGCAGGGAATTGCTTTCTTCTTATAGAAGAGTGAAGGCGGCAGAATTGAACACTTGTTAGATTGTGTTGACTTTTTTACAGTGCGTGTTAGTGTTGGGGCCTAATCTGGCAACAAGTACAGTACTAAAATACTACTACTACTATAAGATACCAGTCACACTTTTTAATTTGTTACGAATTAACTACTTGACATTACAACAGTTAAGGTATGATGTGTGTTCATGTTTATGCCAGCACTGTCCTCATTTTCCTCTGTGTTGTTTAGGTGTTGCCATGGCTACTACTGTCGCCCTACTTGCCACTGCTGCCTCGATGCTGTATCTCAGTGACATTTAATACACACACATGCACACACCAAATAAAGTATTTGTTTGTAACATTTCTACAAAGTGTATGTTGGTTTAATCAAAGTGCAGTAGTGCAAACATTTAGGATCATTAATTTAACTGATTGCAACCTGTTAAAAACGATGTTCCTGATATTTTTATATTAACAATGTCCATCCATCCATCCATTTTCTACCGCTTGGTCCCGTTAGGGGTCGCGGGTGACTGGAGCCTATCCCAGTGACTTTGGGCCTTAGGCAGGGTACACCCTGGACAGTGGCCAACTCGTCGCAGGGCTAACACAGACACAGACAAGGACAGACAACCATTCACTCTCACATTCATTCAATACGGGCAATTTAGAGTTATCAATTAACCTACACATGCATGTCTTTGGACGGTGGGAGGAAGCCGGAGAACCCGGAGAGAACCCACGGTAACACGGGGAGGACATGCAGACTCCACCCAGAGAGATTGTGTGATGTTAATCTGGTCCGGGAATCGATCCCACGAACCCACGATCTCCTTATTGGGAGGCAGGAGCTTTAGCCGCTCTGCCACCGTGCACCCCATATTAACAATGTTTTAAATTATAATGTATAATGTGAAAGGGGTCGCTCATAGTGACAAACACATAGAGAATTATAACCAACTCTACAGGTGAGAGAAATCATTAGAGCAGATAATCAGACCAAGGGAGGTGTACATTGAGAGGAAAAAGGGACCAAGCATTGATCCTTGCGGTACCCCAGTGGAAAGAAAGTCTATGATCGTCCTGTGAGGTAGGACTCAAACCAGAGTAGAGCTCGTACAGTGCCTGAGATTGCACGCTCTAGAACCCCACCCCACCACCACCACCACCACTCCAACACACACCCGCCAAGATTTCCAGCTCCTAAAACTGTGATTGTAAAATAATGTCATTTTGAGTCACCACTATGTCCCTAAGCTGTCCAAAGTACTGAAATAAGAAATGGATAGAAAATCCATAATTACTAATGCTCACTTTGGCAAAAACTGTAGGTACGGGTAATGGAGTGACTAAGAGCTGCTGCTGCAAATATAGTCAAACCAAGTCAGTAATGAATGGCACTTTCGTATGACAAACTAGATTCAATAATCTTATCATGTTCAACATTAGAACGTTAACGTCAGTTAAGTTGCTTGCCATAATGGAGCTAGTGCACTTATTCCTTAATTTTTTTCAAGTAAATGCAGTTCATCACACGTCGTTATTGGAACAACCAATGTAGTTTACATTCTAGTCCTCATCTTAATTCATATCAAAGAGCTGCAGATGCACCGTTGCAGTGTTAACTAAACAGTGTTACGTTTGATTTGAACTTACCTACATAGCGAACTCTCCCATTCTCTCCTAGGAACCTCTCTTGGTTCTCCTCTTTAGGCCAAAACCCAACAATGATATCATCGTCCATGGCAATGTTTTACTGTGGACATCATCATATGCAAATTCAGTAGACATCGACCAACCCTAGCGCAGCTTGACAGTTTATTCCTAGTGGGTTTTAGTAAAGGTCTGGTGGGGACTTAAAGAGTAACTTAACACCCCTTGAAAATCTTGTTTTTGCTGACCTCCAGTGGTTTAACTTCTCACCTTGCTGCAGTGATGTACAGGTGTACTCCCAAACCCCGTGACATCATTCTTGGGTGTTATAGGTGCACTGAAGCCAGTGTTGGGAGTAACATGCGTTGCCGTAATTCCACTATTTTTGGCGGTAACTAGACATGTAACTAATTACTTTTTCAAATCAAATAACGCAATTACAATTACTGAAATTTAAATGGGCTCGTTACTCTACTTTTGTCTTAGCTGAAAATAGTGGACAACAGAGGACAGCAGACAAACGCAGCCTATTACCCGGATTTTCCGGTTTATGAACTAACGTCACTCGACCTTATGGTGGCGCAAGACAGTTCAGGCAATGTGAGCTTGCTTTTCATAATAGTGTTTGTAATGTTTCTAATATAAACTGAAGAAACATGAGTTCGCTCAGTTAAGATACATCCAGCTTCGTGTGAGTCTTCTTCTACTAAATCCTACTGTCTAAGTGTACTTTACAGGTAGGAACGCTAGTCGTTGCTGCCCTCTGGTGGTCGGGAGTATTAATAACTTCTATCATTGATAATGGGTACAATGATAGATATAATTTGACAGATGTCACTAAAATAATATAGCTATGTGTGCATTAATAAGAGAATTGATGCAGACAAAGTAATACAAAAGTTACTTTCCCTAATAACTCAATACTTTTATATGCAGTAATTGGTAAAGTAATTCAATTACTTTTGAGAGAAGTAACTAGGAACTGTAACTAATCACTAAATTTCAGTAACTTGCCTAACACTGACTAAAGCACACTTCTGACCCACCCAACCACAACTATCAGTGGTGCTGGGTCTGGTCAGGTCAGAAGGTGAAACAGGCTTGAAACTTTAAACCAGAGAGGGCAGCAGAACAATGATTTTCAGCCTGTTGTTAAATTACTCTTTAAGCCGTAAAACTGCAGTGTCAGTGCCCAAAGATCAATAATTATTATTTGATTAGAAAATAAATGATTGTCTATATTGACATCCATCTGTTTATGTGATCACATGAGTCTGTACACACACACACACACACACCCATTCTGCATCCAGACTGTCAGAATGGGAATATTTTAGCCATGATCACTTCCTGTTCATTGATTGATTATAGCTGTTTTAAACACATGCTCCTTCAATCAAGGGTGTAACATTGGTTAGAAAAGTGGGAGGGGGCACAATAAAGCGGGGGTTTGCTCCCCATAAAATGGATTTGAATACCATTTTCTGCATTTCTACATGCTTTTATTATATCCTCAGCTACTTGAAAGCAACACATTATGATTAAGATGGCTATCATGCTTAGTTTAATCATTCTACCAGAGAAGTGGTAAATATACATCAGAAAAATGTCTTACTCTCTGCATGTTTAACCCAGAACCCTACTGAACATCACATGCTGTGGTATTCAATTAGGGATGTAAGCTAAACTTTGAAGAATGGGACTGGTAGATCTATGGCACATTATTTATGGCACTGTCAACAGAAAATGTTCCATTTGCAACTTCAATCACAACATATAAGAAATGTATCAAAATATGAAATACATACAGTGGTGTGCAAAAGTGTTTGCCCCCTTCCTGATTTCTTATTTTTTTGCATGTTTGTCACACTCAAATGTTTCAGATCATCAAACAAATTTAAATATTAGTCAAAGATAACACAAGTAAATACAAAATGCAGTTTTTAAATGAAGGTTGTTATTATTAAGGGAAAACAAAATCCAAACCTACATGGCCCTGTGTGAAAAAGTGATTGCCTCCTAAACCTAATAACTGGTTGGGCCACCCTTAGCAGCAACAACTGCAATCAGGCGTTTGCGATAACTTGCAATGAGTCTTTTACAGCATTGTGGAGGAATTTTGGCCCACTCATCTTTGCAGAATTGTTGTAATTCAGCCACATTGGAGGGTTTTCGAGCATGAACTGCCTTTTTAAGGTCATGCCACTGTTACGGACAGATAGGCAGGGGACACCGAGATGGAGACAAAATGTTCTTTATTAGATTACAGCCAGCTAGTACAGGTGTGCAGGTATGGAGAGAGGGAAGTCTGTAGGAGGGAAGGCTCGCTGGAGAGGGAGATCGTTGGAGACAGGAGATCGCTGGAGAAGTGTTATGGTGAGTAGTATAGGGAGTCCTAGTTACAAACGAGGTCGGACCCAGACTGAGGTGAGTGCAGGGCTTTTATGCAGGCTGTGATTGGGAGCTAATGGGGAGCAGGAGTGTGATGGGGAACAGGTGTGGATGATTAGTAGGTTGTGGAGCCTGGCGTATCTGTGACAGCCACAGCATCTCAATAGGATTCAGGTCAGGACTTTGACTAGGCCACTCCAAAGTCTTCATTTTGTTCTTCTTCAGCCATTCAGAGGTGGACTTGCTGGTGTGTTTTGGATCATTGTCCTGCTGCAGAACCCAAGTTCGCTTCAGCTTGAGGTCACGGACAGATGGCCGGACATTCTCCTTCAGGAGTTTTTGGTAGACAGCAGAATTTGTGGTTCCATTTATCATAGCGAGTCTTCCAGGTCCTGAAGCAGCAAAACAGCCCCAGATCATCACACTACCACCACCATATTTTACTGTTGGTATGATGATCTTTTTCTGAAATGCGGTGTTACTTTTACGCCAGATGTAATGGGACACACACCTTCCAAAAAGTTCAACTTTTGTCTCATCAGTCCACGGAGTATTTTCCCAAAAGTCTTGGAGATCATCAAGATTTTTTCTGGCAAAAATGAGACGAGCCTTAATGTTCTTTTTGCTCAGCAGTGGTTTTCGTCTTGGAACTCTGCAATGCAGGCCATTTTTGCCCAGTCTCTTTCTTATGGTGGAGTCATGAACACAGACCTTAACTGAGGCAAGTGAGGCCTGCAGTTCTTTGGATGTTGTTGTGGGGTCTCTGAATGGCTGAAGAAGAACAAAATGAAGACTTTGGAGTGGCCTAGTGGAGATAAGTTGAGCAAACTGTTTGCGAATGTTTATTCAACATCTGTTGCATAATAGCTGAACCTCATATACAGTAGATTCAGATGTGAATTTGATACAGCATTCTAGTGAGGCTTACAGACGAAGAAGAAGAACAAAATGAAGACTTTGGAGTGGCCTAGTCAAAGTCCTGACCTGAATCCTATTGAGATGCTGTGGCATGACCTTAAAAAGGCAGTTCATGCTCGAAAACCCTCCAAAGTGGCTGAATTACAACAATTCTGCAAAGATGAGTGGGCCAGAATTCCTCCACAGCGCTGTAAAAGACTCATTGCAAGTTATCGCAAACGCTTGATTGCAGTTGTTGCTGCTAAGGGTGGCCCAGCCAGTTATTAGGTTTAGGAGGCAATCACTTGATCACTTCACACAGGGCCATGTAGGTTTGGATTTGGTTTTCCCTTAATAATAACAACCTTCATTTAAAAACTGCATTTTGTGTTTACTTGTGTTATCTTTGACTAATATTTAAATTTGTCAAACATGTGTGACAAACATGCAAAAAAATAAGAAATCAGGAAGGGGGCAAACACTTTTCCACACCACTGTATATATTTTAAGAAGTCACATACTGTCAATAGTTTTATAAAGATCACTGTAAATGAATGTTTGCTTTTGTTTATGTGTTTAAGTCCAGTGTCTAGTACTCTTTATTATGAGGAATACCATCTCATTGTCTTAAATTTAATGGCTCACAGGAACATAATCCTTCTTACACTCTCCCTCTTTTACATTTTAACATGATTGTAGGAGCTCAGTATGTTGCTGTAAGCTACTGAGATGACCTGGTCGACACGCTCCGCTCTAGTCTGATGTGATTGTACTACCATTTGCTGTGTGTTGCGTTCAGTACAGAATCTCCAGGCTGTTCTTCGGTTGCAGAATAATAATCTATTTCTTTATTGTTTCTGCTGTAAAGATGAATACAGTCCATTTCCACTGATAAACCAAACACACAACTTACAGCGTGACAAACAAACCCTTAGCGCCCCAGTGGTCAAAGACCCTTTTCCCTTCTGGGGTCAAACACCTGACGACAACAGTGACCCTGCTACCTGTATACCTGAGCCCCAGAGACCAGCACAGCGACACCCAATGTACACACAGTGAATAACAATTCAATTCTGGCCATTCGAACGACGTACTGTACTTGGCTCCTACAATGAGTCAATGAATCAATGACAGACAGAGATCAGTTAATCATAACTGCTGCTGGCGACATTACCACTCTAGTCACAAACTGCGACTCACAGCGCAAGAGTGGGTCCACTTGATTACTATCCCGGCGTATGCTGGTGTCGCATCAGCTGGGCGGAGTTTGTCATCAAATGAATGTAAAATAAGCACATCATGACCCGGCAGTCGTAGAGTAATCAACAGTGGTGGAAGTATTCAGATCCTTTACTTAAATAAAAGTAGCAATACCACACTGTAAAAATACTCCATTATAAGTAGAATTCATGCATTCAAGTGCACTAATATTAAATCTAAGAGTATGTAAGTGTTATGCGCAAAATGTGAGTCAAATGAGTCAAACATACTGATACATATAAACAAAAGATAACGTGGTAAAACTAGATACCAGTTTTCCAATTACATAACCCACCTCCCTTTTCCATTGTGGGGGATAATAACAGCTGAGGAGTAGCTTTAGTTTGGAAATGACTAAAACATGTATGCTGCATGCATAAAATTACATGACAACTCAAATTCTGAACCTGCTTTGGGCAAATCAAACTCTCTCTCTCTCTCTTTCTCCATGTCTCTCTCTCTCTCTCTCTCTCTCCATGTCTCTCTCTCTCACCATGTCTCTCTCTCTCCATGTCTCTCTCTCTCTCTCTCTCTCCATGTCTCTCTCTCTCTCACCATGTCTCTCTCTCTCTCTCCATGTCTCTCTCTCTCTCCCTCTCCATGTCTTTCTCTCTCTCTCCATGTCTTTCTTTCTCTCTCTCTCTCCATGTCTTTCTCTCTCTCCATGTCTCTCTCTCTCTCACCATGTCTCTCTGTCTCCCTCTCCATGTCTCTCTCTCTCTCTCTCTCTCTCTCTCTCTAACGTTCCCGCCAGTGTAGCTGGAAGGTTCGTAATTCTACATTCCAAAGCTGCTCATTTTTCACAGGTGTCCAGGAAGGCACACCTGCCGTCCCAGTCTACATATAATTCCTCGCCATAGCGATATTGATGCTCAGAAAATATTACCCATCTTTTGTTTAACATTACATGCCGTAACGTTAGCTATCTTACATGAAAACAATGTTAGGCTAACGTTACACTATGTAAAATGAAGTTATGGGATTGCGAAATTTAATAGAGTTTCTGTGGACTACCAACTATAATTATAACACAAGCACACAAGACAACTTACACTCATTGGTGGGCACGTACTGCCGCCGATGGCACCAGATGTCGGGGCGGGAGGATGAAGGTCGGGCGGGACATCGTCGGTTCGGCCCCATTCACCAGTAACAGCGGGTTATCAGTGAATCCCAGTTGTCTCCGATGAAAGTTTGTAAAACTCAGGTGTAAAATGTTCACTGCAGAGGTGATCCTCAGCTCTCCATCAAGGTGGCTCTTCACAAAATCATTCCACCTCTCCTTGATCTCATCATTCTTGGGAAATTTAAATAAGGAGACCCAGCCTGCGGGAGGAAGGCATAGCTAGCTAGCAACCTGTAGGCTGTAACTAACGGCAATGACTGTAACTCCCGATTGAGCGGTGAACCACTGATGCTAATGCGCTCTAGTTATTATATAGTGTTAGGGGAGGGGCCACGCTCGGTGGCTCCAGTGCGTCATCAAGCCATGATTTCAGCCCCGCCCAAAAAAATCCTGAACACAAAAACTGAAAAACTGTTTAACGGTCTAACTCCACAATTCAGTGCGACATAGTTAACAGTCTTTGTAAAATGTTTTAAGCAATACATTTCTAACATTTAGAATGTTTTTAGAAACTAATTTCTGAATTTCCTTTACACGGACTTTAAAGTATCAAAAGTAAAAGTACTCATAATGCTGAATAATGATCTCTGTGTTTTATTATCATATATTACTGGGTTATTATTACTGATGCATTCATGCGTAATTAGCATTTTCCTGTTGTAGTTGGTCGAGGTGGAGCTGATTTGAACTATTTTATATACTGTTGGGTAGTTTAATACATTTTACCTACAAAACATACAATGAACTTATAAAACATAACAATGCATCACGTTTTATAAGTTCAACATATGTTTTGTAGGTAAAATTCATGAAGAATCGAGTAAGAAAGATGAGACAGAAGAAGACTGAGAGAGGGACAGAAAAGGTAAAAACTGCGAGACATGTCTTCATTACTGCTACAACGCCTTCTGGACCTCATGGTATGTTTTCTACCCGTTCATAAAAATACACTACAGTAACATACTCATTAAAATATTATAAATGTATATGTGGGGACCCCCACCCATCAATTGTCTCTAATCAATGTCTCATTTGAAAATGGTTTACAGTATGTGTATTACCTTGTACCTTGCCTGTCCTGATTTAACATCTGTCTGGCTTCAGATAGCTGATGTTTGCTCTGTGAGGAGAGTGCAGTCCTTCAGACAAGCAGGAAGGAGTTAAACACAGATTTATGTACATGAAAGAAAAAAAAAGGGGGGGGGGCTCCCCTCCCCTCCCATCACAAGAGGTGGAGTTTGGACTTGAAAGTTTACTATGGTTATTGTTTGATTTATTCAGAGCTCAGGTGCAATGCACCCAGAAACCTGCCCGCTGCTGCTCTGCTGGACTTCGACCCTCAGAGAGCGATATCAGCTGTCTGTCAGTCTGCCTTATCAACAGATTAGGTCTGGTGGCTTTCACGAGTCAACCTGTTAGTGAGAGGAGTGGGACTGATAAGGACGGTCAGCTCGCAGATAGTTCCACTTGGGAGCAGAGCAGTCCCGGACAGTGTTTCGGACCTCTAATCCAAAAACCAACAAGAATCCCCAGAAGATCTTCAGAAAGCATTTGAAAGCTTTTATTCCCCGAAACAGACATCATGTTGAGTAAAGATCTCCCAGACATTGAGGTAAATTATTGTGTGTATATCTGTTTCTTGTTTTACCTTATCTTATCTCTAGTTACTGTCCTCATAACATACTGTGTATCTTCAGGTGGCAAATAACCTTGTGTGGAGGTTAAATCCACCTCCAACTCATAGCAAAACATGTATCTATGCTAAAATTAATCTTGATAATATAAATTGACAGTGCACATCATGGTATATAGTATCAAACTAATGTGAGTTAAGTTGGGATAAGCACTTAACAGAATGATGGTTGTTCTCCTGTTGATCACTGACTGAAGGTCATGGCCATGTCATTACTAATACTAGCACAAGTCTTCCTATCTTTTTACAGGACCACAAACCTTGTATGATCATGTTTGGTGGCAAAGTAACTCCTCCGTCAGGGTTTTTGTTGTTACACAACAGTGGTAAGGAGAGAGTATAAATATGTGGTCTGTGCACCTGTTTGAAAATACCATAGTAGAACAAAGTCACTATGAATGAATTGATCAGCAAATTCAAATAACCTTTACACACTTAAAATCCTTAGAGGAATTTGTACGAGTACAAATAGGGTTTGTTTAGTTTAGTTTGGGGATTGGCCCCCACCACTTTAGACAGAACACTAATCTGAGGCCTCACAAGGAGCTGCTGTGCACATGACTGAACCAGTGCTGGACTGGTGTAATGGTTCTGATCTCTAATAATGGCAATTTAACAGCAGAAATCTGAATTAAGTCTGAAGAAAAGTATATACATACGGGAAACATATTCTGACTTAGAAAGACTTTTGGACATTTGGAGTTATTTGGACACCATTAACACTTTAGTAGTAGTTTTGTTACGTAAGAATAAACCATCGTTATTAAGTGTTGTTAAGGGAGAATGAGTGGTACTACCACCTTATAAGGCCCATACTGAGCAAAGCATCCTAACATCGTAATTCATGTACAAGTTCCTTACTTACTATCAATAAGCAGTAATTCGGAGGTTATTGATGGAAAACTCTTAGTTAACGGCCCAGTGGTTGTAGAATATGGTCATGCAGAGTAAAGCATTATTAAGTGCTTTACAATGACTAATAAAGAGCCAACATGCAGATCATATGTATGCTAATAAGCAACGAGTTCTAGTTAATGGTGAATGTGTACCCTAATGTAAAGTGTTACCAAAAGAACATGCATGTGTTGCAAGCCCTGTTCTTTGTTAAACAATATCTATTCTGCCTCTTAACATGTCGCAGCAGTAAGGATTAAAAGGATAAAAAGCCATTTATGACGGCTGTCATTTAACTCTATATGTTTTGAGACTGAGATTCTGTATGCATGGAGCAAGTGATAACTTAATAACTGCCAGATAATGTAATAACTTCACAAAAAATGACTCAATTGATTGACAGTGTAAAGAAGCCTGATGTCAAACGGTTGTAAATTGGATATAGAAACATCTCATTTTAATATTGGGAGTAAACTGATGATGGCAGTAAGTTGTTGAGAACTGTTTTTTATCTTGGTTATTAGGTAAGGCTTCAAATTGGACTAGTAGAACATGAGCCAATCACATGTAACTGCTAGAAGTTTTGTTCGGTTGATAAAAGTTACTTTTTAATGTGAAACTTATCTCCAGACCAACATACCATTATATGTTAATATGCTTAGGTCTGTAATTATCCCATACCTGGAATCAAAACCTAAAGAATTAGTAAAGCAGCTTATTCCATACAGGACAAAACATACAGGACAAAACAGGACAGCAGTCATTCAGTGGTCTTACAGTAGCCATAAAATCAGTGAGCATCTTGCTTTCCTAATTGGATATATTTCCTGTTGTGACAGGATGTCAGTATAATTTATTCCTTCATTTCCACTCTTATGTATTCACGCAACAGGTCACATAACCTCAGTGCATTGACCTGGCAGCTTGTCATTAATTATCTTATGATCTTGACCCCAACGATCCAAACAAGCATACTTCCTAGAATGTTCCATAGTTGTGTTTTTGACAGTAGATCTGTGTGTGTGTGTGTGTGTGTGTGTGTGTGTGTGTGTGTGTGTGTGTGTGTGTGTGTGTGTGTGTGTGTGTGTGTGTGTGTGTGTGTGTGTGTGTGTGTGTGTGTGTGTGTGCTGTAAAGACAGATAACAGTAATAGTTCATGAGTAACAGGGGGAAAGCAACATTAAGAGTTTCCGTTTATAATCCACAATTCTAAAACTTTTGGTTAGTAAAAGGATGCAATTTATAAAACTAAAACTCCCTAATGAAATGAAACAATATTTCATTAACACATTATTATTGCACAGGTCTTCACATAGTGCAAGAAATGACACGTGTTATTCCAAATGGTTAATATCTGATTTTGGAATGTCACATAAAGACAAAAACTCCCAAGATTTCTGTTCAAGTACTACCGACGAAGAACTGTGAAGACAGGGCACATCCAGGAAAGTGCCAATCCATAAACTTACCCTTCCAAACAGTTATGATGATGCCAAACATTTTCTGTCTCTGTTTATCAAGAAAATTGACATTTAGGCATTTTTAAAAAATAAATAAACAGCCTATCTTTGCTGTGATTTGATGGATGACAAAATTGGAATATAATACTAATACCATTAGGAGTAACTACCGAAGTCAAAAGCTGCCATGTTTGCGATATGATTTTTATCCTGTTATACTTATTGTGTTATCTCAAGATAACAAAGTTGTTTTCTTGTGATAATGGGATACATTTGTCGTTATCTTGAGAAAACAGTGAGAAATGTATTCCATTATCACAAGAAAATTGCTTGGATATCCTGAGATAATGACATAACTAGCTTGTGATCTCGAGATAATGAGATAGAAAAAATACATATTGCAGCCATTTGGCTTCCATAAGTAACACAAAAAAAAACGGGTCACCAAAAAACTTTTCTGGCACTCTTCAAATCTGTTTTCAGGAGTGGCTAACCCTGAAGCGTAGAATACAATTCTATTTGTGTCTATCAGAGTCTAAGACTCAAGAGTCTTTACCGATGTGTTGATCTGTTTCACCTAATTTCGTACAGAGCATCCTGGCTCTGAATCCCAGGGTAAAGACTCACGCTGACATCATCTCCACGGCAAGCAAGAAGAAAGAAAAGAAACACTGGAAGAGAAACCCTGAAAGGAACTGTGATGTAAGATATACCACACACACACAGAAACACGCACACCTCTGCTTTGGTTGTGTGGTTTAGCCAATAGCGTTTGTTCAATATTTTCCTCCTCTGCGTCTCCACACTTGCTTTACTCTCCCCTTTCCCCTGTTTCCTTTAAATTATTATTCATCTTTCTGTTTCCTCCACCCTTTCTTTCTCTCAGTCTTGTGAGAGGTTAGAGAACAACTTTGACGATATCAAACATACAACATTGAGCGAGCGCGGAGCTCTGCGAGAAGCACTGAGGTGAGAATGAATTTTGCTTTGCTATTTTTTTTAGATGCAAAGTACCACTTCCAACTAACTTGTAACACACACACACACACCATCTCACAAACTCACTCAGTCACATTTAGCAGCTTAAAGGTTCTCCACAAGGAAGAGCTGGTGTTCATTATCAGATGAATTCTACACCTCTTAAGTTGCGCCACCTTATAGGACAGGAAAGTAATAGCACATCGGTTCAGAACTGCAGATGAAGACACGATGTAGCCTCCTACAGGCAAAGAAAGTAATAGCTGCTACAATTTTAACACTTGTGCCACCCGCAGGCAATGTGTGTTACTGCTGCAGTGTTTAGCCATGCTAGCAGCATGGCTCTAGTGATGACTGAAATATCTATTGGATAGATTTCCATGAAATGACTTTGCCTTTAGCGCCACCATGAGGTTGAGATCTTTGTTTTTTAGGGAAATGTCTCTTCAACAATTGGATAGATTTCCATAAAATTTGGAACACACATTGACGTCCACCTCAAGAGTTTTTCCTCTAGCACCACCATCAAGTTAAAATTTCAGTTTGTACAATACCTTGGTGTACGACCACAAACCTGCAAAACTAATGACATTCCTGTCAGCCTCAGCTGTACACTTTGTGTTTAGTGCTAATTAGGCAATGTCAGCATGCTAACACGCTAAACTAAGATGGTGAACATGGTGAACATTACACCTGCTTAACATATTGTGAGCAATGTTAGCATGGTGACACACAGTGACTGGAATGGATTGCAGCCTTTATCAATACATCATTTCATTTTCAAGCCCCTATTTATAGGATTTTAAAAAGTTTGACTTTCTAGTGATAGTATCAAAAGAGAAACTGTCGCAGGCTGCAATGCACGCTAATACTTTGGGGGGTTTGTACATTTTTGGATGTTGTTGACTTCACATTATGTTTGATCTGATGCTTGCTGCTTTTGTCATAACTTGGTTAAACTGTCAAAAAAAATGTGTTTAGGTGTCTAAAATGTGCGGATGCTCCCTGTCAGAAGAGCTGCCCTACTAACCTGGACATAAAGTCATTTATTACAAGCATCTCTAACAAGGTACTGTAAAATATATACACACAAACACATTCATGCATCCACGTGCACATTTTTGAATACCAGTTCTATGATGTGGAAGATGTGTCAATGTCATGATCTTCTTATTCATGTTTGTGTGTATCTATGTGTGTGTGTATACCAGAACTACTATGGGGCAGCGAGGGCTATCCTTTCTGACAACCCCCTGGGTTTGACCTGTGGAATGGTTTGTCCCACATCAGAGCTGTGTGTGGGAGGCTGCAACTTATATGCTTCTGAGGAGGGACCCATTAATATCGGAGGGTTACAGCAGTTTGCTACCGAGGTACAACATTTTGAGCTGTCAAGTTTTCTGTATAAAACATACACTAAACCACCAACTACTCAGAAGACTCAGCTGTAATTAGTTACAACCAGTTGTAGGCATGTCACCATCATTTCATTTCTATGCTGATGAGTATGTGTATATTCTTGTACCTTTTGAGGACCCAAAACATTTTTAATCAGCATAGTGCATACAGATACACAGCTATCATACTATTATCTATGCAGATGTCACATAACAAAATAATTAACCATACAACAATGTCTTTAAAACTCAGCATGTTCTTCACAGGTGAGTTCATGCTTTCAACTTGGCTTTAGATTTAAGATTAAAATAATGATTTGGTTTACGTTAGGGTAAATGTTAAAGAATATGTGACATTTCAGAGAAGAAAAAAAGTTCTTTCTTTTACAAATGAAAAGTAAATTCATAAGCAAGAAATTACACCCCTGCGAAATTCAGGAGCTACACTCAGTGGTTTTGCTGCTGCAGTCTTATTTGGTTGGTGTGACCACTAGCTTATGGTGGCTAATGTTAACTAATGTTAGCAGATTTTAGATAGATATTGCTGTGTAACTGGCATTACTAAGTATTTTATTATTCTTGAGCATAAAAATTCTTGACCTTATAGTTTGACCAAATTATCTTTCATCAAGGTCCACTTACTAGCTTTTTCAACCCCATCTAACAGTCTTCAGTCAGTGGATTGGATTTGGATGTATTTTGCTCAGTTATCAACTGTGGTCAAAAGCTCAGATGAAACCTTGTAAGTTGGCAATTGTTAGGTTTCCATGCAAATGTAATGCAAATTTTAACTGAATTTTGAGAAAATCTGCAAAAGAAAATGCAAATTATAGCGTGTTACCATCCAGTGCCGTTATGCGAATATTATGCGTGTTGGTTCATTGAGATAGACAGCTGGTGGTGCTAATTTTCCAGTTGGGTGCCATTAAACCATTGCAGAAGAAGAGGGCGCAATAAGATGACGTTATTAAATGCAATATATTTTGCAATATCTTGAGAGTTTTGTTTTTTTTGGCCTTTCCACTCAGGTGGAGTTTATGCACAAATTGAAAATGCACATAAAAACAGGTGGATGGAAACCCACCCATAAAGTTAAGATGTTCTGGTCGAATTTATGACTCTTTTCTACTTGTACTAGCGTAATATATATATAATATATTCTAAAATTAAGCATCATCATCTTATTGCCAGTTGTGAACACAGTGGCCACTGTTCAGCAGAAGTTACGTAGGCTCACTTTAAAGGTGTGGTATGCGATTCTGGAGAAATCCAATATCATGACAAATACCATGATATAGAGCGAACAACGACACAGCAAGTAATGTAACTAATGTCAGCTTAGTGTGTTAGCTTAGCTAGGTTGTGGGTTAGCAAACTGTCCCTACAGTTGCTGCTGCGAAGCTAACACGAGGAGGACGAGACGGTTTCCCAGAGCCAGCACAGCAGCTCCAGACAGCGACGCTCACAACTCTCCTGCTGCTATAGCTAACATCACAACAGCAGCAGATCTTGGCAAACTAGAAAGTAAGCTGAATGTCCGTGGGCAAGTCATTGAACGTTCCCTGACGCACAAATCATGGCTGGAATAGTGTTGTGTGGACCAGTCCGAGCCACTTTGTTTATTTCGCATTCACAGAGCCAGGGCTGAGTACACACACCAGAGGTTTTTCAGCGCAGACACTGAACGGACAGCTAGCGGACCGTGAGGAGATATTCAGTGAATTTGACAAAAAGACGTGTACTGGATTAGAATCATATACCGCACCTTTAAAGTCAGCCATGTTGTGTTGAGAGTTATATTAGTGTTATGATATGACTGTACTCTATTAAAGGGCAAGTGTATTATTTCAAATGTGTGTGTGTGTTTTTTCTTCCTAGGTGTTTAGTAAGATGGGCATCGCTCAGATCAGGAATCCTGAACTCCCACCAGCCAATGAGATGCCAGAGACTTACCACACCCCTATTGCCCTGATTGGTTGTGGCCCAGCGTCAGTCAGCTGTGCTTCCTTCCTGGCCCGTCTTGGATATGATAATATTACCATATTTGAGAAACAGAAGTATATTGGCGGGCTTAGGTAACATATCATCATCATCATCATCATCATCATACTATATATCATATCATGTCAAAGATAGTAAAGTATGATGTTATATTGTATCAGTGAAATTCTTTGATTACATTTATTGAGTTTTAAGACAATATTTATTGTTGCACTACAGTTACAAAGACTGGTCTCTGTGACAAGGACTGAATGCAGGCCTGTTTAAATTCATCAAAACCAGAGAAAGGCAGACTCATTGACAATGTTGAGAATGAGAATGACTCCTAAAACCTCTTAAACAAATTTTCATGGTAGAAAATCAAGATGGCAGGAGGAGAGATATATGAGACAATGTCAAAGGAAAGGAAATTCAACATTCAACAAACGTGTTTGCCTCCCTGCAGCACATCAGAAATCCCTCAGTTCCGACTTCCTTATGAGGTTGTCCAGTTTGAAATAGACCTGATGAAGGACTTGGGAGTCAAGGTATGGCCTATGGGCACTCCTATCATGCTCACACAGATTTTTAAGTGGCCATACTGTAAAATGCTGGAATACATATGGCATTATGATGTGTTGAGAGTTTTCTGATCATTGAAATCCTTACATAAGTCTTGTAAAATGTGTGTTTGTGTGTGTGTACACACCAGGTGGTGTGTGAGAAGGAACTAGGTGTTAACAGCCTGACTCTGACGTCCCTGAAAGAGGAAGGATTTAAGGCTGTCTTCATTGGGATTGGTGAGTGCCTCTTGAAAAACATTTCAGAAAATAGCTTTGCATTTAGCTTCATGGGTGCGCATTATAAGGTTTAGCCATTTGGGTTTTACACCTTTTAATCCATCTTTAATAGTGGTAAACATACAGTATGTCTATGTGTGTGCTTTCAACTGTTATGCAAGCATAGTATCATACAGTAAATGAGTGTGAGTCTTTGGTTTTTAAGTTTGTAGAATTGTCATAATGGACATACTGGAAGTTTTGGACTGCTCCATTAACAATCGTATCTGTTCAAACAATTTTAGGATACACACTCTTTTTATTCCAATGTATGTGTGTGTGCATGTGTTTATGTATATGTTTTTGCATGCGTGTGTGACTCCAGGACTCCCTCAGGCCAACAGAGCTAAAATATTCCAGGGTTTAACCATGGATCAAGGCTTCTTCACTTCCAAAGACTTTCTGCCAATGGTGGCCTCAGCCAGCAAGAAAGGTACTGTTGTGAACACAAAGACACACACACACACACACACACACACAAAGCATGAAAATCTAACAGGAAGTGGGCTAGTTCAAATGTGAAAATGTTTTAGTGGTGAAAGGTTTGCAAAGTATCTCAGAGTCAGAGACAATCTCTCATTACCATGTCTCTCTGTCTCTGTCTCACTCTGTCTAGGTATGTGTCAGTGTCGCTCTTTTCTGCCGGAGTTAAGGGGTGTAGTAATAGTGTTGGGGGCCGGTGACACTGCGTTTGACTGCGCCACCTCTGCTCTTCGCTGTGGAGCCAGGAGAGTCTACGTCTGCTTCAGGAAGGGATTCACTAACATCAGAGCTGTTCCCGAGGAGGTATGGATGAGGGATAGATGGGTGGATAGATATATAGGCAGAAGGATACATAGAGAATATCGAATGTGTGTTTTTTCTGTCAGATGGAGTTGGCTAAGAAGGAGCAGTGTGAGTTCCTGCCCTTCCTGTCTCCTCGTGAGGTCATCATGAAGAACGGTCGGGTTGCCGGTTTACAGTTCTGTCGCACCGAGCAGACCGAGGAAGGTGATTGGCTGGAAGATGAGGACCAAGTTGTCAGGCTGAAGGCTGATTACATCATCAGTGCCTTTGGTTCCATGCTCAACAAGCCGCAAGGTAATTAACCAATCAGCTGAGTGACACACTAACTGATCAACAGCCCTTTGCTTTGCCCTGAACTAATATGAGTGTTGAAAATTAATCAGAAGATCTGTGTAAATCTTCATCTGGTTTCTGAAAGGTATCTGTATCTTTGCATTTGTGTGTATTGTATTTTTCTGTAGTTTTTTTTTTTTTTTGGGATGTTTATATGTTGTATGTATTTTGATAAATATAAAAAAATATTATTTTAAAACAAGTAATATGGGCATTTGAAGGCAGATGATTTGCATACCATTATGAATTTCTAAACCTAAATCTTTTTTACTTTATTTATTGAACAGGGGATGACTGTGATATATGTAATCAACCAATAAGGCTCACCGCAAGTTCCTGGTCTCTTGGTCTGACAGACTATGGAAAATGCTACATAACAGAAATTGAGTCGTTGAGCTTTTCAGATTTGTAGGAGTTGTTAATGATTGATGCAGTAGGTGAATGCAGCATTAATGGGGTGATGACATGTTTTCATACATATCTGTTTCACAAGAACTCGCAACACTGTAGAATGCTCCCTTTCAAAAACAGTTATGTTTTAGCAGTGTTTTCACACATAACCATAATTTGTCTGTGTATAGTGAGTGAGGCCATGGCTCCTGTGAAGCTGACCCGCTGGGGTACTCCAGAGGTGAACACAGACACCATGCAGACCAGTGAGCCCTGGGTGTTTGCAGGAGGAGACATTGCTGGTTTGGCAAACACCACGGTGGAATCAGTGAACGATGGCAAACAGGCCTCATGGCATATTCACAGATACATACAGGTAAATTAGTCTCTGCTTCAAACATTCACCACATTTTGAGGGATACTCTGTGTGCGTACCTGACATTTGTTATTGTGTCGTGCTGTGGTACGTTGATGTGCAGTAGGAGCTACGACTTTTAAGACTTGGCAGACAACAGAAGCCTTTTTTAATGTGATAAGCTATACCAAATTATTCTCTATATCATATTTGCTTCTTGTTTGATTTACGTTAGATTTTCTGTCAACACAATTCATGAATCTAAGGTTGTTCAGCAGCCAACTGTTAAGTTTGGGATGTTCAGAGCTTCATACGAGCACATGAATACATCACACAAAGAGCAGGCTGATTTCTTTCTTATAAACTCTGATTACCATCACAGTCATGAGTAACAGGACTTGGCTTTTGGACACAGAGTCAGATCCAGGAGCACATGGTGATGTGTTTAACTCAGGCCTAACTCTATAAAATGTAATATCAGTGATGTAAGTAACATATTTGTCCTGTCTCCCTTCCTTCTGCAGTCCCTGCATGGACAGGCAGTAGACCCAGTTCCGAAGCTGCCATTGTTCTACAGTGCTATAGATCAGGTGGACATCAGCGTTGTGGTTTGTGGAATAAAGTTTCCCAACCCGTTCGGCCTGGCGTCTGCTCCTCCCACCACCAGCACAGCTATGATCAGAAGAGCTTTTGAACAAGGATGGGGCTTCGCTCTGACCAAGACGTTTGGACTGGACAAGGTACAGTGTACACACACACACACACACACACACACACACACAAACCAACCCACCAACATCTAAATTTTGCCAGAAGTGGAACCTTTTGGAGCCCACTTTTACAGCCATTTACCCATTTTACTGGTATTTTGACTTGAGCCTCGTTCAGTTTGTTGCAGGTTTATTTATAGTCCACAGGTTTGTCTACATTTACAAGGCAGTCCTTGAAATCTAACAGAGAAGGTAATGTCAAAATAAAAGTAGCTAAATAACATTTTCATTGTTGATTAGTCTGCCAATAATTGTCTTGATTATCATTTAGTCTGTAAAATGTCAGAAAAAAAGTCCATCACAGTGTCGTAAAGACCAATTTAGCATATTCAGACAGTTCAACAGTCCAAAACCAACATATTTTCAGTTTACTGTCATGACCAAGAAAATCAGCAAATATTCACATTTGAGACGCTGGGAACAGTGATTTTTTTTTTGGCGTTTAAAAAATGTATTTATCGACTAATTGTTTCAGCTCTAAAGTTTTGACAATGTCATAACATTGAGATTCTGTAATTCAGTAAAAGCCAAAATAAATCAGTTTTATCTTACATTTCAGGGAATGCCATTTTCAATAGCTCTACAGCTACAGTAATAGATGGCATTACTAGAAAAACGCTCATTTACATGCATGACATGGAGCTGGATTTTGAGTTCATTTAAGCTGACAGCTGAGTGAAAAGGTTAGGAAAACACTCTTTTCACAGCCTCTATAAATCTGTCTCTGCAGGACCTGGTGACAAACGTGTCTCCTCGTATTGTACGTGGCACCACCTCAGGTCACGTGTATGGACCAGGTCAAGGCTCCTTCCTCAACATTGAGCTCATCAGTGAGAAGACAGCAGCCTACTGGTGTCAGTCAGTCGCCGAGCTAAAGAAGGACTTCCCTAATAATGTAAGTCACGTCACGTCACGTCACGTCACGTCACGTATGTTCCTTCACGGACAAAGTTCAACAGGCAGAATGATGTCAATTGTGTTCTCATTGCAAAACAAGATGCAGCTCTATCTGTTGTAGTGACTGCCTGTGTAACAGTGTTAATAGATTTGTGAAACTATTTGCATTGTCTGACATTTGAAATCTAACTTTTCCCGGTCCCTCTGTCAGGTGGTGATCTCTAGTATAATGTGTAGTTACAACAAGGAAGACTGGACAGAACTAGCCAAGATGGCAGAGGTGAGATAAATCACATGTCAGTAACAAAAATCATCACAGAATATACATAGTATAACTATTGTGTAATTATTATTATGTACATATACAGGTAACAACTGTGTGGTTTGTGAAGGTGTAAAATAGAAAAATGTGTGTGTTTAGGAATCAGGAGCAGATGCATTGGAGCTGAACCTGTCTTGTCCTCATGGGATGGGGGAGAGAGGCATGGGACTGGCCTGTGGACAGGTACACATGCACATAGATTTACTTGTCAGAAGCATACAGTATACATTAACATACTGTATACTTGTAAACATTTTGCATACAATCTTTTACATCATGTTCAGCTATATTATAGAGGATATCATCTAGTGTAATCTTTCAAAAATTAACAATTTGATATGCTAAATGGTTTGTGTCTTGACATGTTGGTGTTTTTACGTCTTTGTCATTAGGACCCGGTGTTGGTGCGCAACATCTGTCGCTGGGTGCGTGCAGCCATTTCCATTCCGTTCTTTGCCAAACTGACACCAAACGTTACCAATATTGTTGACATCGCCAAGGCTGCTCATGAAGGTCAACACACTTCACCACAGCACGGACACTTCTTTTTCCCCCCTCCATATCAGTCGTGCTTCTGTATTTTATTACATCATTTTCATTGTATAGTGCAAATAATTTAAATTCAACAATGTATGTATGTGATGAGTGTCTAGCACACATATTGATTGTTGTTATTGTTGTGCTGTTTTATAGGTGGAGCAGATGGAGTAACAGCCACCAACACAGTCTCAGGTATGATGGGACTGAAGGCCGACGGCGCCCCCTGGCCGAGTGTGGGAAAGGGCAAACGCACCACGTATGGGGGGGTGTCTGGTAAGGACACACACAAACATACAAGCACATACACGATCCCTTGTAACTGTTAGTTTCCAGTACAGCAGTTATAGAAGGGGACTTCTAGAGAATAAGTATTGCACTTCTAATAAACCTTGGGGGACTCAAGGAAGACAGATTAAAAAGAGAATGGTCAAAATGAAAGCAGCAGAGGCCACAGTATCATGATTTTTAGCCTAATGTGGGTCAAGCTCCAAAAACACTAGATCCTACACTTCCCATAATGCAAATTCATAGAGTCTTTGGTTAAAACCTCCCTGCCTGGTAAACGCCCATGTTTTTCAAACCCCTCCGGTTTATAACGCAGGCTTTCTTTTCTAAATTTGTAGTCTCCAAGCCCAAACTGAGACAATCCAGATGACATCATCAGGGCCACGTTTAAAAATGTTTGGAACGCACTGCCACAGAGAACCTTATAGAACCATTTTCAGAGGCTGTGTGGCACGCCTCATGATGAGTAAACTCAATTTTCTGAGCAAAATTGGTGAAGTATTGAAATGAGCTGAAACCAAAGGCTGCCTGGAAGGCAGGAGGTCTAGATAGAGTTTTAGGTGTAGGATTTGTAGGTAACATGAAAAGACACCAGTATTATTTTTGAAAAGATTCTTGAATGACTTGAATAAATTAAAGTGACACATGAAAACACATTGAGCTAGCCTTTAATGAAGCACTTAGTAATATTAACAATGTGTGCAGGTAATGCCATCAGACCCATTGCTCTGAGAGCAGTATCGGCCATCGCCAGAGCAATTCCCGGTTTCCCGATTCTGGCCACCGGAGGTATCGACTCAGCAGAGGCTGGACTACAGTTTCTTCACGCCGGGGCCTCGGTGTTACAGGTGATCATATTACTGTGCCGCCTGCCAGGGTGAGGCTGAAGTCATGGTTTCCTCATGCACTCTAAAAAATAAGATATCAGTCGATCACTGTTACTATCACGCAGTTGTTGTTGATGTAATAACATATTGTGCAATTGATGAATACATAACATTTTTAAAAGAAGCCTTTAATCTGAACTCTCTTACTGTTTAACATCACTGTGGATGACCTTTTATTTCATTGACTACATGCTATGTTCCTACATGTGTGTTGTTTGTCATTCGTAGAAAGAAACACTGTCCAAATATTACAAGTTACATCCGGTAAAGAAAAGAGCACTGATAATAATGTATAATTATATTATGTATGAATGAGCCAGAACTTATTTAGATTATCCAGTAAGGTTCATGCTGTCCTTTCAATCCAGAGAATAAAGTCTTGAACAAGCTCTGTGGTGGAGGGCAGCGTGGTGTAAACAGTGAGAAGTTCTGCAAAACAAAGCGTTCCTACCCTCTTGTTTTAACGAAAGCTACTGCGGCTAACAAAAGTACTGTAAGTGCTGACAGTATAAACCAGACATGAAAGTGGGTTTCTGAAAATAATTAATTCATTTAATAGAGCAATTTGAGGAATACGGTAGAAGCAGTGACAAGTCGCAGTCTTTAACAAAAATATACAAATTTGTCTTTACAAATTGCAATAATTTGAAGCAAAATCAAATATTACATTGTTTGATTTTGATTATGTTTTTGTCGATGCCTGTCTCTCTTCCTGTGCCACAGGTGTGCAGTGCAGTACAGAACCAGGACTTCACAGTGATTGAGGATTACTGTGTGGGTATGTAACTGTGTTTCTGGATTTTCTATGCTATATTCTCCTTGGTGAAAAGACATTAAGCAAATCTAGCATATTTGACCCTAAAACAACAAATGACCAATAGTAGATGTATTTTACAATTTCATGACCCATAACTGTCTTTTTTAAACAATAAAATGCGTGAATTTACCATTGAGATGTATTATTCCTAGTTTTTAAAAATGTATACACACTTTGGTCTGAAGAGTTGTGTATACACACACTTCGTATGCCCTCAACGCTCCTGAACTAACCACCAACCAAAAGTGTTCCACTGTATCCAGATGCTACTGCTTTGAGATATTAAAACTATATGATAATACCTTTATGGTGAATCTGTGTGTTCAGGTCTGAAGGCCTTGTTGTACCTGAAGAGCCTGGAGCTGAAGGACTGGGATGGTCAATCTCCTCCAACAGAGAGACATCAGAAGGGAAAACCAGTTCCCAGACTGGAAGACCTGGTTGGAAAGGTACCACTAACTACTGCTGCCATTAGCACCACTACTATGTAGAAGAAGTAAATCAGAGGCAACTGGATTGGTTGTTTAGTCTTGAAGATGCCTGTTAGAAGAGAGGCTCATCCAAGAGGCAGAGGACGTTTTTTCAGAAGCTTCCCCAAACACCTACATTTGACTAACTACTTCTCTATTTATCTACTTCTTATTATTCTTCTTATTCTTTTTTTATTTACAGTTTTGCATTTATACAAGAGATAGATTACAGAAAAAGGAACATTACACAACACTAACAAATACATTATACTGATAAACCACACAACCACACATAACATAGAGAGTACAGCACCACATAATTAAATATATTATTTATTTAATCATGTGTATTGGTGATCCTAACGTTACCTGACCTGTAAGGGGAACCACGTTTCAGAATCACCTCAGATACAGATACTAGGGGCAAAGGCGCCACAAGGTTAAACTATATAATTTAATTGCAAATAATGTGGAAAGGCAGCTCCTCACTAAATGCTGGAATTGGAGGAGGAGTGAATCAACACCCTGTACAGACCTGAGACAGTCTGCTTGTTTATCCTGAAAATCTTCATGGCCCTTCTACTGCCATCCCCACTTTGTCTGATTTTATACTTCTGCAATTCTTTTCTACTCCCACTAGTTTTCTATTACTTCTACTAGTGCCATGAATGACTGAAGGCACAACCATTCAGTTTATTAGAAAGTTTAACCAATAGTTCCTCTTAACGGCTGACTTGCGTGCATGCCTTATGTGTGTAGAGCCTCCCTAGCTTTGGTCCATACCTCCAGCAGAGGACAGAAGCCATCGCAGAGTACAAGAAAAAGCTCAGAGACGGCTGTAAAACTGATGCGATGGAAGCTAACATCAGCCGGGTCAGCACGCCCATAAAACCTGTTCCTGCTGTCAAGGTATGGCACACCCACACACACACACACACACACACACACTATTCCTTTGGATGTATTATGCTTTGTTCTGTTAAATAAGTTTTTAACCAAGAAAAGGTGTGTATATGCGTGTGTGTGGTGACGGGTGTGTTTGTAGGATGTGATAGCCAGAGCGCTGCGTTACATTGGAGCATACCAGGAACTTGACAACATGGAGCAGGTACCCATTTTCCTTGCATGTATTGTAGCCATTTTAGATTCTAAGAATAATACATGCACATTTGAAGTGAGATTGTTGGCTCTAAAACGAAACGAAGCACAAAGACCATGTGGGCGATCATTCTTTATGACATTCTTGACATCTTGACATAACCCACAGGGTCTTCTCATGATCATTATATAAAAAAATGTGTGAGGTTCTGATGTGGTAACTATCTGTACCAGAGGTTTCTTTCTGTCTTGTATCACAATATAAACTGGTACACTAAGCGTCCCTATCAAAATATTCCAGGAATGTCACACAGGTAGCAGCTGCTGTGGTACTAAGAAAACAACTGCCAGACTCCGTGTGTCTGTGTATTACTGTATGTTGGGTAGAGACAAAGAGTAGTAAAACCGACGATTATTCATATGAAAGATCACAGATAATTACGATAAAATAAAATGACTGATCATAATCATGACCCTCCCCTGTGTTCTCAGGTCCAGGCTCTGATAGATGAAGAGATGTGTATCAACTGTGGTAAATGTTACATGACCTGCAATGACTCTGGATATCAGGTATGTCAGCCTGTCTGTATGTGTGTTACATGAAGATATCTGTCTCTTCCTCTGTTTTTAAGACTTATCTGCCTCAGTCCTGTAACGTGACTTGCTCACTGTCTCCCCAGGCTATCGAGTTCGACCCAGACACCCACATTCCCATCGTGACTGACAGCTGTACGGGCTGCACTCTGTGCCTCAGCGTCTGTCCGATCATAGACTGCATCAGGATGGTTACCAGGACAACGCCCTATGAACCCAAGAGGGGTGTGCCCATTAGTCCTGTCTGCTAACGGAAAAGACAAACCAAAACTTTCCACCTATTTAATAATGAGATTAGATATTATAAAGTTCTGTTTTATGACTAATTAATCTGCCACATGAGGTTTAAGACAATTGTAACTGTAGTAAACATTGTGTCCCATTAATGCAAGTCATTTGGATGATGTAAAGAGTTCAAAAGGGATAGAAAAATTCCATCCAACGTGTTTATCTGCTTGATAGTGAAGGAGGGGTGGGAGTTTATGGGAAATGTAGTCTTGATTTTAAGAAATACTAGCACCAAAAATATCACTGGAGAAAGAGGCAACCAACCTTTTTAAGGTCAAGGTTCACAATAATGGTATCAAAATACATTTGTCAATAATTTAACTATAATTCTGACTCAAATTATGTTAGCAATTGGAGATTTTGCTTAACACTTTATGTTTAATGAGATTATGGATGTTTCAAATTAAACATGTATTTACTGGATGTTTAATGTATTAATGTACAACGGAAATGCATCTTTGATATGGTCTATGATTTAAATAAAGTTTTTCTGATCCCAGCAAACCTCCTGTACACTGGTGCACAAACTAATATGATTCTTGATTCTTGAATGATCAGACACAAGTCGGAGCAGGAGGTCAGTAGTAGGACATGTAGGACAGACATACACATACTTTATGTCCTGTCACATATCTCAGACATCGTGGTACAAATTGGGATGAAACTCATGGACTTTGCATTTCAACACTGTACTGACTGCTCTGAAGGAACTGCCACAGTTGCAGACAATGGTGGTTCATTTATATTTAGCAATACCCCAATGTGAAAATACTCTGTTACAAGTACATTTCTGCATTCAAAACTTAAGTAGCCTGTCATCAGCAAAATGTACTGAAAGTACTATATTAAAGTTAGTATTAAAAGTAAAATACATCATTGTGCAGAATGTATGTCAAATTATATTTATATATTGTATTATTTCCAGTGGTGGAATGTAACATAAATTACATTTGTTTGGTACTTTATTTCCTCCTTTGTAAGGAGCCATTCTGTGAAATGAGTACTTTTACATTTGATACTAAAGTACATTTTGTTAATAATACTCATGTTCATGTTCTCATGTTTACATCATGTCATTGCTACTTTTACTTAAGCATAGTATCTGAATACTTCTTCCACCACTGATTATTACATTATCATAATTGATGCATTAATATGTAAGCAGCATTTATTGTGGCTGGTAAATTTGAAGTAGGCTACTGTTTGGTATAATCTGTAACATCACCGCATCCTATTTTTAAATTGATCATATGTTTTGTACATAACATCTGAATCTGTAACTGTAACCAGTAGCTGTCAAATAATGTAGTATATTCCACTGAAATGCAGACAGTATATTCTCAAGTATAGTACAAGTACCTCAGGAGTACAGTACAGAACTTAGTAACTGTACACCACAGTTTACAGAACGCCACGGTTCTATTCTTCCATTCTGCCTCTACTTATGACACGAATGAATGTGACACAACACTTATTCTGCTTGTGGCTGCAGTCACTGAGGAGATCTTGGTTAATCCACGATTATTTCTTATGTTTACGAAGCTACGGACTATTTCAACTCTTCGTTAATCCTCTGCTGATTTCTCATCATATTATAGAGGTCAGTTACCGGTTATCACACGGAACACTGATGACTTCAAAAAGCTGTTTAAGACTGACTTTCATCCTCAGGTCTATCATATGGAACTATTATATTTTGACTCTTTTCACACATAATATGACCGTTATTATATTTCCCACCCAAGATGGTGACAGTAGCCTACTGATGGGAAACAGCTTTAATGCTAAGCAAATATCACAGAGTAAGAAACAGGTTAAAGAAATGAATAGAGTCTGGTTGGGGGCAGGTTTTGGTTAGGTTGGCATTTAGATTTCACTCTTAAAAACTTAAACATATCTTTCACAAGGCAGTCAGATGATTCCAGTTGTTTGAAATGATTTTCTTCAGTTCGGTGGATTAAGTATTGCTAGTGGGAGGTGAAATAATTGCTTTTTTCTTTGATTTTTTTTGTTATAAAGTGCCTTTATGTAGCCATTATGAGCACAAATAGACAGATTTCCTTAGCTAAAAATGTATTATTTCTGTTTTTATTTTTTTCCAATCAGTCTGACAAATTTACTTTATTGCATTTAAATCCATTGTGTGGAAGTAGAAAACATAAAAGATAAGAAGAATACACATAATAGATACAAGAAAATAGGTAACAGATAAAGAGCACAATCGACATGCTACTGTAAGTAAAAGTAGCAATACCACACTGAAAATACTCCACTACAAGTAAAAGTCCTGCATTCAAGGAAAAGTATGTAAATATCATCAGCAAAATTTACTTAGTAGTATCAAAGTAGTCAATTTCAAGTACGCTATCAAATTCATAAGTACTCATTCTGCAGTGAAATGGTCCCTGGCAATGTCATATCTGATGTTTCTGGAGTAATGGCACTGCATTAATGTGTGTGTTGCATTTTACTGCTGTAGATGTTTAAGCTTGAGCTCATTTGAACTACTTTATTTACTGTTGGGTAGTTTAATCTGCAGCAATGCATCATAAAATCATCATATTGTTTGTAGCGTCGCTGTCCTGTGAGAACCACGTATCTCTAAAAAGTCAACTTTTCATGAGCTCAGAGAAATGTGAAGTTTCAGCTCTGTGACGATGCGTTTTCCAGCTGATCAAAGGCTTTAAAATCATTTGTTTAGCTTCAGGAGGAGGAGAATTTCCTCAACCCATAAAGGAACACTTCATCCTTCAGTTCGTCACAAACATTCAAATTCAAAATCACCACACTTGGAGCTACATGGTTTTCACTGGACAGGAAGGGTGCCAAAAATCGCAATCTGAAAAGTAACTAGCTGTCAGACAAAAATAGTGGAGTAAAACTATAAAGTTGCATAAAATGAAATACCCAAGTAAAGTACAAGTACCTCTAATTTGTACTTAAGTACAGTACTTAGTTATATTCCACAACTGAAAGTAATTAAGGAATATGCATTATGCAAGCCCTAACTAATTCACAATTAATCAAATGACCACAAACAGTCAACCTGGGGGCCGTATGGGGCCCCAATGGGTCTGGGGTCTTGGGGCCCAGTATTAATCCAGCCTTGAGGGTTGGTCTTACTGAAGTGAATGCACATTGGTTCTGAAATTTGAATCGAATCAATACTTTTACTTTTGATACTTTAGTACATTTTTATTAAGTTTGAAATTGTAATTACAGAGTATTTTTGCAACGTGGTACTGGCTGTTTTAGTTAATACTTTCTTTCAGCACTGGTCACTGAATCCCGCTCTGTCTCTGTCCATCACTTCTCAGTCATGGCACGACAAAGCAGTCGCTTGCTTTCAATGGGGTACTATCATAACGATGAAGAACCTCTGGTTTCATACAAGGAGAGCCCATACAGGTGAGCTGGAGAGTGTGTGTGGATGTGTGTGTATGTGCTGCATGCAGTGGTGGAAAGTAACTGAGTACATTTACTCAAACACTGTACTTGTACTTTACTTATTATAACTTAGTACTTAGTATTTCTGTTATGTGCTACTTTATTCTTCTCCGTTACATTTCAGTGAGAAATATTGTGCATTTTATCCAACTACAATTTAACTGAATCTATCTATCGTTGCTTTACTGATTAAATTTTACATACAAAACACAATGATGATTAAAAATATGATGCATTACTGCAGATTAAACTACCCAACAGTATTTAAAGTAATTAAAGTAATCAAACTTAGCTCCCTCTCCACCAGCTTTGACATTAAAATGCCTCTTACACATCAATTATCAGTAATAAAATTCAATATGATAATATATCATAATATAACTCTAACGGGGCCATTCTGCCACATGATTACTTCTACTTTTGATACTTGATGCACATTTTCCTGATAGAACTTACTGTATGTACTTTTACTCAAGTAAGATTTTAAATGCAGGGCTTTAATTTGCAATAGAGTGGTTTTATAGTGTGGTGTTGCTTCTTTTACTCAAGTAAAGAGTGCTTCTTCCATCACTGGCTGCATGTGTAGTTTCCATTCAGTCACGACAATGTATTGTTCTTCTCTCTAAATCTTCACACTTCAGTCTTTTCTCATTTCACTGCCTCTTTAAGGGTCTTTCGAAGGAAGAGGGGTCGCCGCCATTCTGGAGCCAGCACCTTTTCAGACATGTCGAGCACATCTTTTGGTGACGACATTGGCCACCTTCCTGCCAGCAACTGGAGGGGCAGAAACAGTTGTAAGGAATTAAACTTACCTGAAAGCACACCAGCTAATGACGGACATTAAATAGTTTCACTCTGTTATCGAGCTCTAACCATCCTCTCTTTCTGCAGTCTGTATGAGGTTTTGCCAGAAAAGAGTTTTCAGCCTCATCTTCATCATCCTAATGTGTTTTGGTAAGTCATCAAAAATCACCTCTAGTACACAAGCATTTTTGAATTGTCATGGCATAGCAGGGCTTTGAGCTTGGTGGTATTTTTTTTAGTGGTATATACCCCTATTCGATGTTTGGGTCTCTCTCCTCAGGAGGATGTCTATACAAAATGTATGCTTCAAGCAGGACCCGTGTCAGTCAGGGTTTGGGGCGGCCAGAGAACATGGTACAGTATGACCCACAAGACTTAGCTTATATGTTCATTTCTTGCTCCTGCATTTGTAATGCTATAGTTAAAATCACCTGCGTGCCTCCCCACTAATAAACAAATCTTTCTTGACTTGAGTCAGGACTCAGCTGGAAATGAGGTGAGGATGATGCAGGCGCAGCTGACAAAGCTGCAGGAGGACATGGCTGGAGCTGATGTTAAGATGATGCAGATGCAGCTAAAAGAGCTGCAGGAGGAGTTGCTCCGTCTGAGGAACAAGCTTCTTCCTGTGGCAGACACTATGCCAAACTTTGCTCTGGAATCACAGGGTAAGTCATCTTCATCATCATCTTCATTTGACAAATTGTAATCTGCAAATTTGCTGTTTGATTGTGATCTTGTTCTGTCTCTGTGTGAAGGTTGATGTGTATTTGTTTGTGTGCAGGTGCCACTGTCCCTCATTATCTTAGCTCAGAAACCTATCACACCCAGCCGCCACTTGTTACATTTTGGGGGATACCTTTATGGTATCCACCTGCAAACCCCCGGACTGTTATCCAGGTAGGAACCACATACACACACACATGCATGCACACTTACAAACCCTTCTCCTAAACTCCTCCTTTTCATTCTGTCGCTTCCTCTCCTTCTCCTCAGGGACACTCCTCACCTCTAACTCCTGGTCGCTGCTGGGCCTTTGCAGGTAGACGAGGGCATGTTTTTATATCCCTGTCCCACCCAGTCACCATCACCCATGTGACACTGGGTCACATTTCAAGCATGCAGTCCCCAGCTGGCTTCACTTACAGTGCGCCAAGGGAGTTTTCTGTCTATGTAAGTCCTAAATTTACCATCATTTCATTGGAGCTGTCCTTGATGCCACTTACATTTTTACTATCACACAAAAAAAGCCACAAGCTGTTCAACGGCATGTCTCTCTCTCTCTTTCTGTCTCTGTCAGGGAATGAAGAAAGTGGATGGTGAAGCGACCCGCCTAGGAACCTTTGTATATGATCCAAATGGGGAGTCATTACAGACCTTCAAACTCCCTGTGAGTATTAAACCACGCAGCCTGGGTCATGGTCCGGAATGTTTTTGGTACAGCAGGGCAAGCACAATGGACTGACAGAAATGCACATATCAAGGAAAATTATAGTCGGGGCTCAAGACCTGTAATAGATGCTTTTGGGTGATACCGTAGCAAATAGTTTGGCATGTTTGGTTGTGTGTGTTTTCAGAGACAACCAACTTTGATTAACAATATCTGCTCACTGTTTTTGTCCAAGCCACCATTCTTTGTCTAGTGTCGCTGTAATATACTGGGAAACCATAAAACACCCAAACGATACATCTACATGACATCAGAGTTTCCTCCAGCTCTGGTTTCTCATTTGTATTCCCCAATCTGACGACATTTGCTGTATGAGAAATCCAGGGGCTAAAACTGGAATTATGCTTCTGTGAAGATCCGCGTAAGCATGTATGCGAACCTACGCAGAAAAGGGTGGGTAATCATTGGCTGCAGGGGCCCGCAGCTGAACCATGTGTACTTTTAACGATGCGTTGTGCAGACATACGTGTCAAGCAAGCTGACTGGTTGATTTAACTGATGTTGGGAGGCGGTTTCAAAACAGAAAAGAAAAAAATGGAAAAAGTTAACAAGTTGTACATATAAGTATAAAAGAACCAGCCGTACGAATGTCGCTAAACAATCCCTGTGCTTTTTTGCCTATATACAGCCCGGAGAAGCATGTTTTAGCCTTTACCCAACTAGCATGATTTAGCTAACAGACAAAACTTGACTCCGTGCCAAAGCTTACTAGTTGAAACTTGCACTTTAGAATTAATTCTCCTTATGTGCTCAGATTTAAGCCTTGTAATGACAGTCCAAACCTTACTCGGTCACTTTAGCAGGTAGTGTGGAATGTTCCTGATGCGTATTCATCGGAGTCATAGAGCAATGAAATCAGATATACAAGATAAATTTTCCTTTTAGGTGATGTTCCCATTTATTGCAAAGATGATGAATAAAATAGACTTACATTACACAACTTGGCTTGCAGTTTATGGCTTACCGTAAGAACTGTGTGCTCACCAGCACCTACTAACCCAGACTGATCTTACCTGCTCTAATTAATACACCTGGTGCTCAGCTGTAATCATTACACATGAAGAAAAACAATACTTCCCCTAGTGGTCAAATCAGACAGTACATATAAATGGCTCCTACAAGCCTAATTAGAGTGTTTTGGGCATACTTAACAGTAATTATGTGGTTCAAAGAGAATATTGAACCAAAGAAAGTCATATACCAAACCAAACATCCTGTACAAAACCGTACGGGATGAATACATGTAGCCTTCCGTTACACTCTGCTCTCCACTTTAGCTGGTTTCCTTTCCTTTTTTTTTTCCTGATTTCGCATCCTCCAATTTTTGTTAACTATTCTTGTGTGACCACTCAACCAACTCTCAAATCTTTTCTATTTTGTCTCTCATCAGGGTCATACAAAAGGTGTCTTCAGATTTGTGAAATTGCAGATTGAGAGCAACTGGGGCCATCCAGAGTACACCTGTGTGTACAACTTCAGGGTCCACGGGACAATGCCATCTGTAACCGCTTAGAGAATAAACATGTCCAAAATAAAACGAAAAAAGACTGAAGAGAGCTTTATTGTCATTGTCTCCGACAACGAAATTGCAGCTGCATCTACAATCAGGTGCTGAGTCATTAAGATATAAAAATAAGGATATCAAGTACCAAATATGCAATATAATGTTTTAACAAGAGAGAAAGTCAATGGGGAAAAAAAGTTTAGAAAATAATGTTTAGAAATAAACATCCATGTGTCTGTCCATGTACAGTATATCGCCATAGAAATATCAATATACAGTGGTAAGGTGGTGTCACAGTTTGGGTCTGGGATCAGGGAAACAAAGATAAATTAACCAAAGATTCTGAATGAGAAAGCTTGATTTAACTTAATGTAATTGAATTTGCAGTCACAACGACATAAAGGGTTGAATGGGCATTCATAATGAATTTGGGGTTTTGTTGTATTGGTATGTATTATGAATTTGTAATTGATGTAATAATAAAGTCTCACAACTTAATGTATTATTATGATGTGGCAATTCTAAACTGAACCAAGGATGGTGTTTGATAAACTGGCTTAGAAAATGTAAGTTTATCATGGGGTAATTTTTTAAATTACCATTTATATGACCATGAAAAATGTGTGTATGTGTTGCATGCAGTGGTGGAAAGTACCATCACCATGAGTACATTTACTCAAGTATTCAATTCAGTTTTATTTATATAGCACCAATTCATAACGGAAGTTATCTCATCGCACTTGTCCTAGAGAGCAGGTCTAGACCGTACTCTTTATAATATTATTTACAGAGACCCAACAAATCCCACCATGAGCAAGCACTTGGCGACAGTGGCAAGGAAAAACTTCCTTTAACCTCAAGCAGAACCAGACTCAAGGTGGGGGGCCATCTGCCGCTGCCGGTTGGATTAAGAGAAAGAGAGAGAGAGAGAGAGAGAGAGAGAGATCTCTGGTTCTGCCGTGTCACTTTTGAGAGTTCCGCAAGGTTCTGTAATTGGACCAATTCTATTCACCTTATATATGCTTCCTTTAGGCAATATTATTAGGAAACACTCCAAAAACTTTCATTGGTATGTAGATGATGGCCAGTTATATCTATCGATCAAGCCAGATGAAACTAACCAGTTAGTGAAACTTCAAGCATGCCTTAAGGACATAAAAACGTGGATGACCAGTAATTGTCTGATGTTAAACTCTGACAAAAGGTCAGGCACAATTGTATCTTAAAGAGCTCATAGTACCTTACTACCCGACTAGAACACTGCGCTCCCAGGATACAGGGTTACTTGTGGTTCCTAGAGTCTCCAAAAGTAGAATGGGAGCCAGAGCCTTCAGTTATCAAGCTCCTCTCCTGTGGAATCAGATCCCAGTTTGGGTTTGGGAGGCAGACACCATCTCCACATTTAAGAGTAGGCTTAAGACTTTCCTCTTTGATAAAGCTTATAGTTAGGGCTGGCTCGGGTGAGTCCTGAACCATCCCTTAGTTATGCTGCTATAGGCCTAGACTGCTGGGAGACTTCCCGTGATGCACTGAGCTCCCCTCTCCTCCTCTCCCTCTCCGTCTGTATGCATTCTTATCCCATTAGTGCATGTTACTAACTCGACATCTTCTCTTTCCTATAGTTTTGTGCTTACTCGTCTTTCTCCTCTCTCTTTCTGTCGCTTTCAGCAGGTACTTGTGCCTCCGGAGCTGTAGAGTCTAGATCTATGATTGCAAGCCACCATCTGTTGCTGCTACAATTATTATTATTAGTCTTATTACTATTATTATCATCATTATTCCTATCATTATTACAATTATTAGTTTATTAGTATTATTATTACCACTACCATTACATTATTATTATTATTATTAAATTCTATGTGGAATTTGCATTGTGCAACTGTATACTCTCTTACCTCCTGATCTCTCTCTCTCTCTCTCAACCCAACCAGCAGTGGTGGATGGCTGCCCACCCTGAGTCTGGTTCTGCTGTTTTTCTTTGCCACTGTCACCAAGTGCTTGCTCATGGTGGGATTTGTTGGGTCTCTGTAAATAATATTATAAAGAGTACGGACTAGACCTGCTCTCTAGGACAAGTGTAATGAGATAACTTATGTTATGAACTGACGCTATATAAATAAATAAATAAATAAATAAAGTGAATTGCACATGTACATCTGGGGGCATTGAGGATTTTAATCACAGGCAAAACAAGGTCTGCAGAGAAGAAACTGATTAAATGTAATGCTAAACAATACAAACACAAGCAAGAACAGAGGGACAATAATTATTGACAGTTTTTGTTGAGCAAGGTTACATGTGGGGAAGAAGGCAGATTCGGGAGAGAGGAAGTATTTTATTGTATGTGAGCACTTTCAGGAGATTAAAAACATAATCATTCTCACAAGACATAAGCAAGAATGATTTGTTGTTCATTTTGCTATAAACGCAATTATGAATTTACCAAATGACACACGTTGTATTATTTTATTTCATTATTAACTCTCCGAGCTACCCTCCTAAGCAGAAGGTGGCGGTAATGCATCAAACGTTACTGTTGGTTGCCAATAGCCACTGAAAGACAAGAAGAAGAACGCCCATTTTTTTTTTGCTCACAGTAGGCATCGAAGTGTGCTGAAATATCAACAGACAGAAGAGGACAAAGAGCTGCAATGGACGGGTAAATGTGTTTATATTACAGCTAATGTTTCTGGGTGCACTTTCCACAGCTGTGCATGTGACAGAGACAGAACTAGCCGTTCCCTGTGATCAATTTAAGATATGCTAACTGTTAGCTCAACTGCGAACCTTGATACTGTGCGTTATATTGCGAAGAACAGGACGTTAGCTAGCTTACAACACCAAATCACAACCAATAAATATGGTAGTTGAATGTTGTTTTGCTTGTAGGGAAACAGAAATGTATGGTAGAACATGACTCAAGAGCATATTTTACGTATCATCTGGGTCGTCTAACGTCGGCCATGTGATAGCTAGCAAGCTAGTCCGCAAAGGGTAATAATCCATTTTAGCATATATCACTTTCTCTTGTGCTAAAATGAATGTTAACGTTTGCTCTGTTACATTAATGTATCGATAACTGTGAAATGTGTGCATTGAATGTGTGTATGATAAATGGCGACAATTATTGTATTAGTGTAACAAGCTATTAGCCCCGTGTGTGGACCATGTCATAGTCGACATGGTAGGCGCACCTGACAGTTCGTAAGGATCCTTTGTCTGAAGCGAGAGTATGCTACACGCGACCTCTGCCGGCTTATTGTTTACAACATTAGCTATTCCATTGTGAGAGCAGGTGACTTAAACATTAATACCGGTAACTCATATCTACCATATTTGCTGTCGCCACATAGAGAGATAACAGCATGTGACGTTACAAAATAACTAAATAACGTAGTGAAAAACGGCAAAGGGGCTTTTATTTTTCAGACAAATTGAAAAACAATCGAATTGCTCAAATCTAATATTTGCGTGGAAAAGGTTCAAATATTTAAGAATTAATTGTGCTGTTAGTTGGGCCCTCAGTTTCATTTGGGGTATATTTAAAGCAGGTTAGTCTCCATAATGGTATTTGATGTCTTTGAAGCTACTTGGACGAATTGATTAAAAATGTTGCTTAGTATGTTTTTAGGATGTTGTCACAGTTTGTGAAGTAAAATGCCAAAACATTTTCATCCAGGTTAAACTCTCAACAGCACCAGTCTCCCTTTCCTTTTGAATGGAATAAATCATTTTCCTTGAATTTGAAATGATGAATTATTATTATAATTATTATTTTCTCTTATTTTCCTTTTTTTCCCCAATGTCCCTGTATTCTCTCCATTGGCAGTGATGTTGCGGTTGGTGTGAAGGCAAGCAGTCTTACTTTTTACTATTTTTACCTCAACACACTTTAATTTACTATCTATGGACTGCATGTACAGTAGTTGAAATTTAGGAAAGGGCAGGTGAATAGATTTGATACCTTTTTTTATTAGTGTTGGCTGTGAAGTTACAAGATAATATACTAAAAAGATTTGTTAAACTTGGTAGGATTGTAATAAATGACAGAGGGTGTAATTTCATAAAGCTAAAAGTAAAGCCATCAAAGTTATTTGTAATTTTCTCCTTTGTTTGCTGCTAAATGTTACTGTGAGCAATAACAGGCTGTCAGGGGATTTTATTACATTGGTGTTCTGTAAGGCAGACAGAGATTATACAGTATAATGTTTGATGTATGTTTGGTAGTATTATGTCACTCTGCTTATAGTAATATTTTTAGAATTTGTCAGAAGTTGGGATGTAAATGAAAGTTTAATTTCTTTTTTTGTTGTTGTTGTTTTTCCAGAGAGGCTCAGATGAGCTCAGCATGTACGGTAGCAGCCCCAACTCTATGACTGGTACGTACAACACACCATCATTTAAAGCTGGAATCCATAATGTTTTGTGTACATCGGGAGGTGGTCAGGAAGTGAAAGTCTGATTGTGGTACCTGAACCTCAGTGGGTCAGTGGTAAGAGCTGAGCTGCTGGTGATAGAAATCATTGTAGCATGTATGACATTGTCTAGCCTGCAATGCTGTCTATTATGCAATTAGCCTACTTAGGGCTGAACCGAATGTCTGTCTTTATTTTATTTTATTTTTTTTACATTCAAAGCTTCTGTTGAGATTTTCGAATGAAGCTTTGAATGTCTGTCATCATATTTTATGACGTCGTCACCATAAAAGAAAAAATCCTCGATTTGAATAAAGTGATACGTCGGATTAAATGAGTCTTTTTTATTTTATTAAATCAACTTTCTTTAATGAATAGAACTCGTCAGTTATCATGCTGTGAGATTGCTGCTAGACCGCTCCAGTGATACAGGTGCGTGCCTCCAAACAGGCACACACTGTGTTTTTTGACCACAGCGGGTTTTTTTGACAGGCGAAACGCTAACAAATATGGATTGAAGCAGAATGTTTCGTTAGATAAAAACATGTGAATTGTGGAAATGATTACGTCTGTCTTTTTTTTCAATACATTTGGACTTTTGAACTTTACAGCGCTCTGGAGTTATTGGAAATGTTTGGATCACACGAGTTGGAAACAATCCTATGCAGACACTAGGGTTGAGCGATTGGACAAATTTATAGGAAATCTCTGGGCTGTTGTTGGGCTGACGGTGGCCGGTTGGCAAATGTTAACAAATCGCATTAGACTAGCATTAGACTCGTAAGCAAGAATGTGAATGTACTAGTGTGCTTGTATACCTATGACATGACAGAGATCAGAAAGTGAATAAAGTCATTCGGTTATGAAAAGATCAAAGCCTGTTGGGATGCCAGTAAGTCTGGCCGAGGCCGCCAAAATGGTCAGAAAGGGACTGGCATGGTGAAATAGGGCAGAAACGCAATGTTCTTCAGTAGAAACAGAAATATATATTGTTGGAAGAATTTGCACATTTATTGTCAAGTAAAGACATTTTTATATGTTTCATTTAAAAATCTGTTTTAAAATAAAATGTGAGTGAAGTTAGTCATTAAATTGTGTTTTCATGCTCTTTGTAAGACTTATGAATAAATGAATCAGTGAATGAATTTTATGTTCTGTATCTGTAAGGTACCAAATTGCATCCAGAGGGCTGGGTTATTTTCTGGATTAATTATTTGGTCAAAATGTCATCAGAATGCATACAATACAAAAACCAAAGACAATTGAGAAGCTGAAACTAGGGAACATTTTTGTTTGAAATATGACTTAAACGATAAATTGAGTATTAAAATAGTTGCACATTATTTTTCTGTTGACCGAAAAATAGAATAATCCACTAAAAGGCCATTTTCACAGCAGACATTTTGACTGGTCACAGTAGAAAAAGCACAGGTGTTACTGATAACATTAATGATGGGTCTGATCTGTTGAAGTGTCCCAGAAACCCGTGACAGTGAGCCAGCATGCATAATACCAGTACCCTGAAACTGAATCTGCTAAATGGAGCCTAGTTATCATTCATTTCAGTATTTACATTTGTTCTTTACTCTGACTTGTTCTCCTTGAAAATGCCTATTGCTTAAGCTGTAATCTAGAGTTGTGGTGTCATATGATAATTTATTTATATTTATTATTTGTGTGTGTGTGTGTCCATGTTCAGCGAACGGCAGTGATAGTAAGAAACAGCGTCTGGATGAATCCCCTCCCTCCAGAGTTCTCCACATCAGGAAACTTCCCAATGAAGTGTCAGAGACTGAAGTCATTGCTCTGGGGCTGCCCTTTGGAAAGGTCACTAATATACTGATGCTGAAGGGGAAAAACCAGGTAAACTATAACAAAACTCTATACCATCAGCCAACACTTGGGGGGGGGGAGGAAACAAGAACAGTCTTGTAATCACATTTAAGTTCGACTTAATAATAATGTCCTTGTTAAGAAAAGGACAGTGACACATCAGGGCTGTACGTTAACCTCGCATTACATCAGTGGCTGTGGCTGACACAGCAGCGAGTGTGAGAGAGCGAGCAGCAGAAAGTGATGGTGAATGGAGCAGAGGAAAAAGAAGAAAACATAAGCAGTAAGTTGTCGATCTGGCAGTAAATGTAACGTTACAGTGTGTCAGTTAATAAATGCTGCAGCTTCTCAAGACCGAGAAAAGTGTCTCTGTTGTTTCCCAACTGCTGGAAAAGTGAAGGGAGTTAGCCCCGAAGTAAGAATCGACTTCGGCCCTGGAGGAGAGCCAACATCTCCCCAGTGCTTCCCAGCTATGGTCTGGAAGCTGAGCAGGAAAGGCTAACAATTGGTAGGGATGCACCGATCTTTTTTCAGATCCAGTTCAGATCCCATAATTTGGAAATCTGCTGATCCGGTACTGGTGTTTAGCATTAATTAATAATCTGTATGCCTCACTGTGTCGAAGAGACTGGGATCATTCTTTTATGTGTAAGGCAACAAACATCAGGTTTGACTTAAACATTGCTTTCCTAACTTTGTAGAACAAAATGTAACAAATAAATACATAGATTTAAATTTCCTGAATTGTTTATTAATAAAATAATAATCATGCACCAGCAACTTGGTAAAAGATCTTAAGTATTAACAGGAATTACAATTCAAGTGTAATTCAGCAACAAATTGGTCCGAATTAAAATTCCATAAAACAATACAACTGCATCAAATGAGTAGCCTGAGTAGGCTAGTTTAAGTTAACTGTTTTATGGAATTTTTATTAGACTTAATTATTTATAACCCACAGAAGACAATCCTCAAATGATACACAGATATCTCACTACTCACGAACATGTATTTTTTTATTTGTGATGTGTAAAGTCATATCCACAAAAATATAGAGCAGTTTGCAAATATGCATAACTTACTCTGTAAATATGTATTTTAATTTCACATTAAAATGATAGAGGTTTTACAAATGTAAATAGTTTCACCACAACAAATACATGTAAAGTGATATTTCCGCATTTGTGGATCCATTTTTACACGTGAAACGGGTTTTGCACATTTCCTGTCAGCATGTGGGCCTCGTGACTTCCCTCCTCTTTTTGTGGAATTTTGTCCAATTCGTACCACAGCGGATCTGTAAAAATGGAATCTGTAAATTGAGGTGCAGTTACTAGCTACACCAGCACGTGGCGAGGTTCCCTCACATGAGCTGATGGAACTACAGTCTGTGAGCGACTGGACGAAGGCTAAACAAGAGTCATTGTACAACAGGGGAAAACAAGCTGGCTTCTACCACGAGGTTAAAGACAAGGTGGAGCGTCTTTATTTAACCCAACGGTCGTGATTCAGGATGGGGATCATCATTGTCATCTCCAGGTGAGTGTGCTGTGCTTGCTTACTGGCGTTAGCTACACTAACGATAGTGTTAGCTAGCTGTGGCAGCGGTGTACAAGCTTGCTGATGTTAGATCATTTAGTTCAGATAGAACTAGAGAGACTAGAGAGATTTTGTATGTGAGGTATGAATAGCAGCAATAGATGCTGACAACTGTAAACGTGCATGGCAAATGTTAATGTTAGGTAAATACAACCAACATCTGTGCGTGTGTGTGTGTGGGGGGGGGGGGGGATGTCGCAGGTGTGGCCCATAGCTAACTTCCTGTTTGCATCCCCCAAAGCATTATGGGAAATGTACTACTCAATTAAAATCTTCCCAAATGGAAAGAAGAACAAAAAACACAAATATTTTTTTCATTCCTTATCTTTTTTTTAAATTGTCAATTCACACTACAACTGGAAGTACCAATCATTTCAATAGCCTACATTTACAGCTGTAGTGATAACAACACATGTCAAATGTCATGCCAACAAAGCCTATTGAATTGATAGAATCAGAAGTAGGACAGTTGGCCTGATCAATGCAAAATGATCACTATCCTAGTGACGTGATGTCTATGGTTGTTTCTGCTACATGATTATGGGAATGATGGCTTGTGGATTTTCTCTGAGATATCGCTGACCCTTTCATCCCTTTCTTTCTCTCCGTCTTCTCAGCAGCACCTTGACCTCATCTCTTCTGTCATGTCACCATCACTGGACTCCAAGCCGCCATCAGCACTGGATTCTACTGCTGCTGGACAACGCAGGACTCCTCTCTGATTTTCATCTCCATCTTAACTTTTCTGTACAAGTATATAGTTAACGTTTGAATAGTTTATCACAAAGTACTTGATTTACATTTCTGTTTAAATAAATGAGCTTACTTTTGAGAATTGTGTCTTGTAGTAAACTTAAAAAGTGTAATCAAAATTACAGCAGTGTTGTCTTTTACTTGTTTGTTTCCTGATTTTTAAAGGCTGCACTAACCCTACTTTTCTGAATTTATTATACAGTTCTAGCTGTTCTGTTATTGGCTTCCTGCCACTACCATATCTGCATTAATAGGGGCTGGCCAGCTCTGTTGACTGTCCCTATTGTATTCACTGGTGTTATTATTTTTGTATTTCTTAAATAAACTAAAACTGCCTTCCCGCGCACTATGGCAGAGCTGAGCAGTGATGGTGGCAGGCAGTGAGAGTAGCAGGCTGACAGGTTAGCAGATGATCCTGAAGCACAAAGAAACAAACGTGGGTTCAGGTAAAAACACAAAGAGACAAACTTAATATTCACTATACTAAGGCGGCCAAGAGCGTTTGGTACCAAACAGGCAGCAGGAACGATCTGGCAAAGAGTGGACGAAGGGCCGGACTTCCAGTGCTGCTGGACTGGTGGCTGATGGATGGCAGGTGTGCAGACAATCAGGCAGCTGGGGGAGAGAGAGGAGCGCCATAGCACAGACACATACAGAGAGAAAGACAGGAGACACGAGGGAAGGGGAGAAAAGACCGGAGTCAAGGCACTAGCCATGACAAAAGTATAAGTTAACTGAAAATCAGTGTATGCCCGCCCAACCGCCCTGAGCTGAGGTCAAGGTGCTGCTGAGAAGATAGAGAGAAAGGGATGAAAGGGTCAGCGATATCTCAAAGAAAATCCACAAGTCACATCATTCCCATAATCATGAAGTAGAAACACCAGAGACATAATGGTTTACAAAGCATTTCACTTTTAATTTACTGTCACCTTTTTTCCACCATTTAAACTGAGGTTACACATTATGTGCAGTAAACATTTTAGTGGAACTGCAGCTGTCAGTTTGTTAGTCAGTTATAAAAACAGGACATGCAGAGGTTTTATTCTGAGCTGAGCTGACTTGATGCTCTGTAATATTTGAATGTGAAGGCAAAAACCGCTGTTCAAAGAAATGATTGACAGCGCATATAAGTGGTAACTTCAGATAGTCCTGAGTAACTAACTAATATCCAACCAGGATTTAGATTCTGACAGTAAACCTCCACTAACTAATTTGTTCTGATAGCGCTATGATGCGGAGTGAATGAATGAGGAAATGAAACGAGTCTGGCTCTGTAAGAGGGACGAGACACAGAGAAACACAGGGTTTGTGGAAGAAAACCTGCTAGCGAGCAGGCTAAGTACACAGAGTTGGTTATCTCTCTTTCTGAAACTGAAAACCCAGAGTTTGCCTCAGTTTTCTGAAACAGGGCCCTGAACTTAAATGATCTACACAAATAAAAAAATACATGTTAGTGGATAGTGAGATATTTGTGTATCATGGTACACATTTGTGGATTGTCTTGTGGGTTACAAATAATAAAGTCCAACAAAAACTTCCATACGGTTTGTAATGTGTCTGTTCAGAACATGGTGGTTTATAGTTTTAACCACTGGTGAGGTGGCTGTTACATTTCTTGACTCGAGCTGTATTTTGTTATAGAGCGAATCACAATCGCTGCTGACGCATGACAGTACACGCACACAGGCTTAAACATAGAATTGAATTCAGGGGATCAGGTCTGATCCAGCTGTTTGAGTCAGTATCGGACCAATATCAGTATCAGATTGGTGCATCTCTAACAGTCAGTTCATAAGTAAGCTATATAATATAATAAATAACTCTAGCATGTAGGAATTGTTAGTAAACAATTATGATTAATAATTTATTTTATAACGTGATGACAGTAGCTAGTTTGGGCTAGTTTGGTCAACAACGTAGTTTATTACCTAGATAGCTAGCTATCTAGCTAGAACAGTGATTTTCTAAGATGACACGGTGGAGAAGGTGAAAATGACAACTCACGACATGTTGTGTTTCATGGCAAATGGCTGGCTAGCTAGCTGTACTGAAGCTGTCAGAGAGCACGTGATTGCACGTCGTGCATATTCCACGTACATTCTAGATTACGTGCATCGCGGGCTGTTTTTGAACATCCCCAGCATCAGTTTAACGTCAAAACTAGCCACACCAGTAAATTCTCTTTCACTCTCTCTTATAATATGTAATCAGTATCAGTAGCCTACTATATTACATTTCTGAAGTATACACAGTGCAGTCACTGATGGGTGGGCGGGACTGTCATGTATTTTGATGCTTTAAATTAGAGATGCACAATATTGGATTTTTACAGATATCCAATAACTTATTTTGGCAGATTGCTGATGCGATATATGCACAAAAAGTGCATAAAAAACAAAAGCACTGTAATTTAACAGAATTTGAGGTAGCAGCAATATATTTTTTTTCCCACTTGAAATAAAAAATAAACATTTTGGTCACATCTGACCAAGGCTCAAGGCTTTGTTACGCATCCCACATTTTGTTGATATGTAGGCTCCACTGCTGTCTTTCTTAGTGGGAGAAGTGACATTTTTTGAACGAGAGCAATGATTTTTGGCTCGTAAGATGTCAGTGCAATCCGAAGGCATTGGTGAAGAGCACTGTCAGTCAGTGAGCAACAAGAGCTGCTTTTTGAGTTCACGAAAGTTATCTCCTGTCCGAGCTCACAAAAACGCTCCAGTGCTTTGCCTTTGGACAGCCACCTGACGACAAAAGCAGGTTGTGGTGCTCAGCAGACATGTCTGACATTAGCTTGCAGGCTTGATGTGAAATGAAAATGAAATGAATTGTAGGCATCACTCTGTCCATTGTCGTTTTAAGCTCCCCGCTTAGTTTTGCGCAGAACACTGTCTGATGCACAATGCAGTGCGAGGACATCATCTGAGGGGCAATGGCAGACCAATGTGCTGCCAAACCACTCACTTTTCCTGCCGTGGATGGTCCATATATATATAGACCATTGTCTTTAAAAAATGCTGAAATTTTCCCAAAAACTATCTCGCCAGTTGTGTCCTTCTGACAGCAGTGAGCCAAGCAATTCCTCTTGGAAGCATTTGCCATTAAAAAAAAAAAAAAATGGACATATATGCACAACTGTGCGGCGTCAGTTCTGTCTGTGGACTCATCTACAGCTATAGACATGACATCAGCTTTCTTCAGTTCTTCTAATAACGTTTCAAACAAATCTGCAGCTAGAATTTCAACCTTGCTAATGTTTGCCATGGCGTGGATGGATTGGCAACACGTCATGGACCGTGAGGTGCCGACAGCAGGCGTAAAACTGGCAAAGCTAAAAAACTGGAAGATAGATTTCATATCCACTTGAAATACTAGGCTTGTGTAGTATGAAATAAATTGACAAAGATGAAAGCTAAGGACATTTTCTCTATAATTGTAGTTTGTTTTAGTTAGTTTTGTAAACACACAATACAGTTTCAGTTATCGTTTTTCTGGCAAGCCTAATTATTATTTCAGTTGACGAAAATGTTTTTTCACGTTTAGTTTTCGTTATTTTGTTAGGTTTTTGTTAACAATAATAACCTTGTCTCACACAAATGCATCGCAAAACTGTATCGCATGGGTGCTACTGCTGTAATTTAATTCATCGCACAGACCGATATTTAAATTTTTTTTGTAGCACGTGACATATGTCAGCGCTGCACATTGTCCTGGGGGTGATTTTGTTATTCTGCTAAAGCTCAATATTACCGTGTGTTTCCAGGCATTTCTGGAGTTGGGTACAGAGGAAGCAGCCATTACTATGGTGAACTACTACACAGCTGTCACACCACAGGTATATATATCACTGTCCATTCATGTTACACATTATTAATCATGTCTGTTCTTGTTGAAAGGGTTACTAACTGAATTATGTGTTATATTGATCTTGTTTTATTTAGGTCAGAAACACTCCTGTCTTCATCCAGTACTCCAACCATAAGGAACTGAAAACAGACTCAGCTCTGAACCAGGTATACACATAGATATTTGTACGCCAAACACAATCCTATCTCCAGGGTGAGACTGATATAGGACTTGATGCCTGTCCCCCACTATGTATCCATTGTTTTTTCTTTTCACCCAGAGAGCCCAGGCAGTGTTGCAGGCAGTGTCAGCAGTTCAGGATGGAAGCTCTCCGTCCTCTGACCCAGGAGTTTTGGACCTAGCTCCACCCCCCAGCCCTGTCCTGAGAATTATCATTGACAACATGTTTTATCCTGTGACACTGGATGTTCTACAACAGGTAAAACCTGAACACATTGTTTAGATCCACCATTCAGATTGGTACACACAGCCCCATAGTCAAGTTTTACATTTGTCCTGATGTTTGTATCTTGGTATTAAAAAAAAGCATCTGTAAAGCAAAAAAGAGCCTCTCTGGAGAGGAAAAGAGAAATGAAATCAGCATCAATGTGTAGTTTTAAACTAGAATGTTAGAAATGAAAGGGACAGTTCACCCTAAAATCAAAAATACATATTTTTCCTTTACCTGTGGTGCTATTTATCCATCTAGATTGTTTGCCGTGTGAGTTGCCGGGTTTTAAAGATATCTGCCGTAGAGATGTCTGCCTTTTTTGAATAGAAGAGAATAGTACAGCAATGACGATTTCCAGAAAACATGACCCGGTTACTCCACAGACCTAGTTGTGAGCAGTTTCATGTAGGAACTATTTTCTTTCTACCGATAGTTCCAACATGAAACACGTCTGTGGATTATTTTGAGTAACCGGGTCATGATTTCTGTAAAGAGACATTGCTGTTCACTAAAACTCGGCTACTCACACCAAAACAATCTTGATGAATAAATAGCACTGCAGGTAAGAGGAGAAATATGTATTTTGATTTTGGGGTGAACTGTCCCTTTTAAATTTGGTTATTCAAATCAAGCGAGGTCATGTTTCTGTGTTGTTCTCTATGAATTCTTTGATTCTTCCAGATCTTCAGTAAGTTTGGGACTGTGATGAAGATTATAACTTTCACCAAGAACAACCAGTTTCAGGCTCTTCTGCAGTTCAGCGACCCCGTCAATGCACAGCAAGCTAAACTGGTAGGATCACACATGTGAAAATGATGGCAGTTAAATCATCAAACCAGTAGAAAATTGCAACTACAGGTGGACAGGCCTCCCATGGTTATTTTGTTAGCATTCAGCAGTTACAGCTTCCATGAGGCTTTGACAGTGTGTCATCGGCTCAGACTAGGGTATATCCCCAGAGTATTTGCTGTTGTCTCGGAAAGTACAGATCTGAAATTGAAAGTGTTACAGCAACCATGGCCTTTACTGTAGTTTTTTTTAGGTAAAAGAAGGTAAAACAACTTCTCTTTCTTTACTGTTATATACATCTTTAGCCTCTATTTTGTTCCATAGAAAGGAGTTCATAAAAAGCAACGTGAGGGGGTTGATTTTTGACACAGCTCAAAATATTGGCTTTTTTATATGAAAATACCTTGTTGAAAGTGTAAAGTTTTTTTTGTATCTTATTATAAATAGGTCAATTCTCGAGTGAGCGGTAGCCTGGCTGTTTACACCAGAAGCGCATTACTCCACTCCAGTCAGCAAGCGATTCTGCTCTGTTCAAAAACACAATCAGCAGTGATACTATTTCTATTAAATATAGTGGATGGGCAGATCTCGATATTTCATTATGTGGGGGAACAATCGGGAATTGTAACTCCAGCAGAACAGTGGAGAGGGGCAGGAAAATCAAAAGGTTTGGCAAGCATGGGAAGCAATCAGATCATTTATATTATAATATATAATTTATATAGTTGATAATTGTGTTTTCTTGCTGGATTCGCTTGTGGCGCGCGGAGAAAATATAACAGATGCCACAACTATTGCTGCAGATGATGAGCTCCAGTAGGTTGTTTGGTTATGACGTCATGTCACTGCGTTGCTATGGTGCGAACTGCAGATGGAGAACAGGAAGTGATTTTCTACTTAGGATGCACTATCAAACTCTCAAAATGCCTATGATTTGCGTCGTTTACGTTGCTGAAATCAATCAAACCGAGAAACCACGAGGAGCTTTTATCGAGTACCAAAAGTTGTTGTTCATAAGGGGAAAAAATGCCAGAAATTGACTGAAAAACGCCGGAAACAATGGCTTGCAAACTTTCATCTGCGGTTTGGAGGAGCGGAGTCGGATAATGATTGTGTATGCAGTGACCACTTCATCAAAGGTATTGTAACTTATGTGGCTAAGTTTGTGTAAAGTTAGCTAACTGTTTCCTTACTTTGTAACATTAGTTATTTTTTTCCTTGGCTTTGTTGGGGTTTGTACCCTTGATAGCAGGCAAGTCTTTGAATTCAGTTGAAAAATCGCCCCTCTTCATAAGGATCATGTCCAACATATGTTGTGATTTTTTTTTTTTTTTTGTTGATACCTTTCTCTCGTAATAGCGTCTAAATGAGCACAGTACAAATTTTCCTCCATCTCGTCCATTCTGCTTTTCACTTCCTGCCCTCCATCTGAATTTGACGCATCATCTGAGTCATGTAACTGCAAACAAAGTATTGGTTAACATAGGCACCGAAAGGAAGCTGTGTGGCCCCGGCGTAAGAATGCAACCAGTACTGGTAGTACAGTAACCTGTCTATTGTACAAGAAATTATTCACATTTTAGATTTAATATCAGTGAATTAACATAGGTCTTCTGTTTCACTCTGCCATTTAGTGCCCAACATTCAAATTAAGCAGTTAGTGGGTGAGTAAAGCAGTTAGTGGGTGAGTAAAGCATCCATCAGAATCTTACCTTTCAGCCATTTTAACTTGGCATTAGACCGATATATTGGCCTGTAAATTGTCCTGCTTGGTATGTATCTAAAAAACTCAGATCTAAGAAATCTGTATAAAGATTGTTTGATGGTAAACAAAAATAAAAGATTACCACTATACTGTCAGCTGATACGTCGTCATCTGATTTTTTTAAACTCCTAAATATCAATAGCAGTATCGGCCTCAAAAAACCATTATCGGTCAGGCAGTATTGGCATAAAACAAGCTATATGTAACATTAAGACACTATTATGATTCTTTCTCCCTCTTTCACACCTTCTTCTCCAGTCTTTGGATGGACAGAACATCTATAATTCATGCTGTACTCTGCGGATAGACTTCAGTAAACTGGTCAACCTCAACGTCAAATACAACAATGATAAGAGTCGAGATTACACCAGACCTGACCTTCCTACTGGAGACGGAGAGTCAGCCAACAAGGATCATTCTTTGTTGGGTAAATACACCTTTATCTTCATTTATCTACACCACATCCATTCATATCTACTTCCAGAGTATCCATAATACTTAACTGTCACAACTTTGGGCCCATGCTCTTAATTGAAGACCCCTCTCTAGGTGATTCTTTTGCCAGTAGTGGTGCTCTAGGCTAATCGGAGGCAGTAAATGTGAAGACAGTTCTCCTGGCACATGGCTCAGCACCGTTAGAGATAAGATTTAAAAATTTAAGTGCAGTCATTTGACTGACAAAAGTCAACTCTGGGTCTTCTCGACTGACGACTTGAATCATCGACTTTTAGGGGACAGTCCTAGAAATAACACAAAACATAACACAACAGCTGGGTGAGTAAAGCATCCATCAGAATCCATGGTGACGGACCCCTCCTTCTTAAGATGGAAAGTGGTGTGTGAGTTCTACAGTTTACCTGTTTATTTGTAACCTCTCTGTTACCACAGAGTGTCCTCCACAGCTGCTATTGTGACTTCATATAGAGTGGCTCTCTGTAGTGAAAAGCTCATGGAGAGGGACTGTTTTGGGAAAGAGCCTGTCTCTTTCACTCCCTTATTGTCCACTGTGGTTTTCTCAAGTGCTGTGTCTGTCTCAGGGGAGCCTTCTTTGGTGAAGAAATAGCCAAAACACAAGCTAAGACTGAGCAGTACTCCAGGCCAACAAGCCAACTGGAGACAGGATTTCAGTGTAGTGCACATTAGTCATCTGATACTGAGTGAGAGCATTTTGTCAGAGTGGTTTATTTAGCACTATGAATGTGAAAATAAATATTTTTGGGATGTATTTAGAATATGACTGGATACTGCAATGCAGTAGTATGCTGCATCAGTAGATTACGCTCATGCTGGGTGGTATATCAATATAACCTACATATTCTATAATCGTATATTCTGGGATTATACAGTATTACAAAGATGTTTGGCTTTGTTTCTTAACAAATAACTTATTAGATTGTTCCTTTCTGTGCCATTTACGGATTCAGAAAATGTATGCTTAAAAGATGGGTTCACAATTTTTCAAGTCTGTCTGAAAAGAATATTCAGGTACCCATATGTACACTACATTGAAACAGTTTTGGCTTTCTGTAACCATTCCTCCTGTTCATACTAGCCATTAAGAGATTACCTCCCAATATGCTTTCAATGTAGGTGATAGGGGACTAAATGCATAGTCCTTGTTCTGTGCAAAAATGTATACCAAAGGTAATATGAGGCACCAGGTACCAGTCAAACCTTACAACAACTATACAAAGTAGGTCTTACAAATTTAGCTTTTTGAAATTTGTAAATGCCCTTTCAGAATGTTAGTGAAGTAGGAAAGACTGAGTTGTAAATCCAAGGCTCCATGTGTATGGTGACTCAACAAAGACGCTAATTTGACAAAAAACAATGATAAGAAAATTATTTTATCACAAGCTAATGCAATGTGAAAGCTTGTGCCAGATTTACTACCTGAGGCTGGAGAGCTTTGCAACACCAGTCATTCCTGTTTATTGGAATGGAATTCACACAAGCACAATGCAAATACCAACTAATTTTAAAATAGTAATAATATAATGGTAGTGGTAATATTAATATGTTAATAATAATAATAATAATAATAGGAGTGACAGCTATAGGAATAATGATGACAGTATAGGTAACAGAGCCAATAACAACAACTCTAGTAGCAGTTGTTGAGCAGGAACATGGGGCAGCAGGTGGCCCACAACCACAGATCCAGACTCTGCAGCTCCGGAGGCAGAAATACCTGCTGCAATCGACAGAAGGAGAGAGGAGAGAAATGAGAAAGCACAAAACTACAGGAAAGAGAAGATGTCGAGTTAGTAAAAATGCATACAGACGGAGAGGTAGAGGAGGAGAGAGGAAAGAGGTGCATCATGTGAAGTCTCCTGGCAGTCTAGGCCTATAGCAGATTAACTAAGGGATGGTTCAGGACTCACCCAAGCCAGCCCTAACTCCAAGCTTTATCAAAGAGGAAAGTCTTAAGCCTACTCTTAAATGTGGAGATGGTGTCTGCCTCCCAAACCCAAACTGGGACCTGATTCCACAGGAGAGGAGCTTGATAACTGAAGGCTCTGGCTCCCATTCTACTTTTGGAGACTCTAGGAACCACAAGTAACCCTGCATCCTGGGAGCACAGTGTTCTAATGGGATAGTAAGGTATTGTGAGCTCTTTAAGATATGATGGTGCCTGACCATTAAGGGCTTTGTAGGTGAGGAGAAGGATTTTAAATTCTATTCTGGATTTTACAGTGTTTTCAGATTAATGAATATTTTTAATATATTTTTAATATTTTTAACGTCAAGCTTTATTTTTGGATGCTTGTACTGGTATTAGGAGTTGTATTTTTTGCAATTGAGCCAAGGCAAAACTAAATGTACAATAAAATAGTAAATTAATTTGTAATTAATCTTGAGGCATTAGTTTAATAATAATAAACAAAGGAGACAATTACATAAAGTATTTGCAGCTTCTACCAGCGTCTACACTGAGTTTTGTATTGTGTATTGACATGTTTTGTATTGACATGGGGTTGGACACGGCAGGAAAAAAAGAATATATACATTAGACAAATAAATATGAGCACTGTTGTTGCAGCGCAAGCAGAACAATGTTTTCAGATTGCAGGTTGTGCAATGAATAAAATGTTAATGGAAAAATACATTTATACATAACAGCTATGCCAGTAGCACCTACATGTGACTGTGTGAATTATACAAACTCATATTACAAAAGTTTGCCGCAGTTCAACTCCAGAAAAGTTGTCTATTACTCATAAGATTGTAATATAGCCTGACCTTGAGACTTAATTAGTTAATCTTTATAGGAGTCATTAAACATTCTTAATGGGAAGTTATAAAGATATATGACAAAAATTACATAAAAAGATGAGCAGTGTAGATGCAGCTGATTCCTCACTGGAATCCAGAGGTAAATGCAGCCAAATGCAAATTCTAAATGTTCTATCAAAAGAGTGCAGCTGTGGTCTTTTCTCTCAGTTATTTCGAAGACTTTGCAGTTCATAGAATGTGCAATGATTTGTTTTTGTAATAATCGTTATAAAGTTCACATGGCCTTCACTAAGTGAAACGGACGGTCTCTCTTGAGTTGTAGCTCTGCTCAGTTCTGTTAACATTAAGAGGTTGTGTGCTCCTCTTCTCAGTGAAACCAGACAGTCTTGCATCACTTCTCTAGCAAAAAAAAGTACCTTCTTTCTGAAACTCTTGTGTTGGAACTTAGACTGTGTTCAAATCTAAAAATACTCAGTGCTGATGTTGAAGTTTTACTTTTTGTTAATCTAGTCTCAATATGTTTAGCAAAGCCCTACCACAGGCATGCAGAAAATATTTGTCCACTCACTGCTGCACCCTCTCACAGAATGCCCACATTCCATAGTATCACAGAAAAAGTTAAGTCTAGCTACATGTATTGAAAATAATGCAGTATTTGTGATAATAAAATGTGATAAGGTATATTCCACATAATTTGTTGAACTGAATTTCAGTTAGTTTCTGGCGCCTAGGCTGTAAACCAAATTCATTCACCAATTCATAACAGAAGTTATCTCATTGCACTTTTCCTATAGAGCAGGTCTAGACCGTACTCTTTATAATATTAATTACAGAGACCCAACAAATCCCACCATGGGCAAGCATTTGGCAACAGTGGCAAGGAAAAACTTCCTTTAAGAGGCAGAAACCTTGGACAGGACCAGACTCAATGCCGTGTTAGGAGAGAGAGAGAGAGAGGTTTTGGGGGAGTGGGGGAGAGGGAGGCACAATGCAAATACCACCTAGAATTTTTTTTAAATAGTAGAAATGTAATTGTAGTGTTAATATTAATAAATTAATAATAATAGGAATGACAGCTATAGGAAAAAAGTCAATGTTGGTAACAGAACCAATAACCACAACTGTAGTAGCAGCTTCATATATCTGTAATTTTAGATAAATATTTGATTTTTTGACAATATTCACTCATTATGGTATAATACTGTTACAGTTTTAATATTCTACTGACTTAGGCTGGTTTGGTTTCTTGTTATAATTGTGTTCTTTGGTGCTAGGTTAGATGAGTGTTTCGTGGTATAAATCGAGTTGTCATTGTCTTGTAGGTACCCCATCTGGAGCGCTAGCATCCTACTCTAGTGGAGGAGGTTATTCATCTTCTCTGTCCCTCTCGCAGGGTGGAGGTACCTATGCTTTTTAGTTTTTTTCTTAATTCTGTTTTTCCATCACTCTGTCTTTGCTGTATTCTTGCTTCTGTCCTGTCTCTTGTCATGTCCTGCTATGGTTGTCTGAATGCGCCAGGTTTTCTCTCAATGGCCTAAGTGGTTAGTTGTTATTACAGCTAAATTAATAGATGAGGCTGTGTATACACACACACCCCTCACATTTTTGGAAATATTTTATTATATCTTTTCATGTGACAACACTGAAGAAATGACACTTTGCTATAATGTAACGTAGTGAGTAGTGAGTGTACAGCTTGTATAAAATTTGCAGTCCCCTCAAAATAACTCAACACAGCCATTAATGTCTAAACCGCTGGCCACAAAAGTGAGTGCACCCCTAAGTGAAAATGTCCAAATTGGGCCCAAAGTGTCAATATTTTGTGTGGCCACCATCATTTTCCAGCACTGCCTTTACCCTCTTGGGCCTGGAGTTCACCAGAGCTTCACAGGTCGCCTCTGGAGTCCTCTTCCACTCCTCCATGATGACATCACGGAGCTGGTGGATGTTAGAGACCTTGCGCTCCTCCACCTTCCGTTTGAGGATGCCCCACAGATGCTCAATAGGGTTTAGGTCTGGAGACATGCTTGGCCATGCAGCAAGGCAGTGGTCGTCTTGGAGGTGTGTTTGGGGTCGTTATCATGTTGGAACACTGCCCTGCGGCCCAGTCTCCGAAGGGAGGGGGTCATGCTCTGCTTCAGTATGTCACAGTACATGTTGGCATTCATGGTTCCCTCAATGAACTGCAGCTCCCCAGTGCCGGCAGCATTCACGCAGCCCCAGACCATGACGCTCCCACGACCATGCTTGACTGTAGGCAAGACACACCTGTCTTTGTGCTCCACACGTGGTTGCCGCCACACACGCTTGACAACATTTGAACCAAATAAGTTTATCTTGGTCTCATCAGACCACAGCACATGGTTCCAGTAATCCATGTCCTTAGTCTGCTTGTCTTCAGCAAACTGTTTGTGGGCTTTCTTGTGCATCATCTTTAGAAGAGGCTTCCTTCTGGGACGACAGCCATGCAGACCAGTTTGATGCAGTGTGCGGCTTATGGTCTGAGCCCTGACAGGCTGACCCCCCACCCCTTTAACCTCTGCAGCGATGCTGGCAGCACTCATACGTCTGTTTCCCAAACACAACCTCTGGATATGAAGCTGAGCATGTGCACTCAACTTCTTTGGTCGACCATGGCGAGGCCTGTTCTGAGTGGAACCTGTCCTGTTAAACCGCTGTGTGGTCTTGGCCACCGTGCTGCAGCTCAGGTTCAGGGTCTTGGCAGTCTTCTTATAGCCTACGCCATCTTTATGTAGAGCAACAATTCAGATCCTCAGAGAGTTCTTTGCCATGAGGTGCCATGTTGAACTTCCAGTGACCAGTATGAGAGAGTGAGAACGATGACACCAAATTTAACACACCTGCTCCCCATTCACACCTGAGACCTTGTAACACTAACAAGTCACATGACACCGGGGAGAGAAAAAGGCTAATTGGGCCCAGTTTGGACATTTTCACTCAGGGGTGCACTCACTTTTGTGGCCAGCGGTTTAGACATTAATGGCTGTGTGTTGAGTTATTTTGAGGGGACTGCAAATTTACACTGTTATACAAGCTGTACACTCACTACTCTACACTGTAGTCATTCCTTCATTGTCGTCACATGAAAAGATATAATAAAATATTTACAAAAATGTGAGGGGTGTACTCACTTCTGTGAGATACTGTATGTGTGTGTGTGTGTGTGTGTATAGATAGATAGATATACAGTGGTGTGAAAAAGTGTTTGCCCCCTTCCTGATTTCTTTTTTTTTTTTTTTTTTTGCATGTTTTGCATGTATTTTTATGCTGTAGCACTCTGGGGTAATTGTTAAACAGAGTAGTGTGTATTGCATTACAATATGTCTATCATATAAAATCTGTTAAATCTATTTATAAGGGAGTATTAGTCTTGGCAGAACTTCATGTCATTTCTTTTCATTGTTGCAGTTGATGTTAACAAGTGCGTTTAGTCTTTTTAGTGTTATGTTTAAATCTAGTGTTCTGCTGTTGTATTACATGTGTGATTTTGACCTGTTTATTGTCTTGTTCTTTCCTAACAGGAGCCATTAGCCCTCTGAGTGCTGCAGCGGCGGCGGCGGCGGCTGCTGGTCGTGTTGCTCTGTCTGGGTCTGGAGTGTCAGGAGTCCTGTTGGCATCCAACCTAAATGAAGAGGTACACTAACCATAAGCATAAGTGTGAATGAGTCTTTGCAATCTCTGCTTTAAGTCACTCACCTATTGAACTGACACTGCTGAATGATTTTCTTGAGTTGATAATAGTGTGAATTCCTGTGTGGTTGTATGTGTGCTTAGACCTCTTTACAGCATGATTTATTATGCATCTCCCACCTAGATGTAGTCTGTGTAGTATAATTATGATAGGTTAAAGTCATAGGGTGACTGTGGGTTGAAAAGTGTTAAGTATAATACATCATCTTAATGTTATAGGTGTTGTTTCTTCACTGCACACTGAACTCACTTCAAATTTTTATGTTCCAGAAAATCCACACAGGACAAACATTTTGCTGCATATCACTCCCCTTTAGAGTGTATATATACATACATCCCATTGGAACATGGCGAGCACTAGAAATTGCCTAATGGTCAGTTTATCATGTTTTGAAGGGTCTTCTCAGACAGATTCAGAAGACTGCCATCACTGTTAATAATTGTATAAGTCCAAACTTGGAGCAGCTCTTTGTTACTATACATAATCAAATGTGTACAAAATTCTGACATTATTCACATACTTACAAATGAATGGCACTGGTGTGTGTGTGTGTGTGTGTGTGGATTCTCTAGATTGATTTTTGTTCTCCATGGACTTTCACAGGTCCTAAACTTTTAATGTCTTAAAATATTTTGAACTACTTTATGTTTGAGCACAGTTATGTTGTGTTTTTGAAGTCTTGTGGTTTTCTCTAAACTGAACACCTACATACATCTATACTTTTATCTTAAATTTCAGTTTCTTCTGTCAGTTTTCAGTTTCTTCTCTAATTGAAAATGTGCACCTACACTTTCATCTGTATCTCTATATCTACCGTATCTGTTATCTGTTTCGTTTTGTTCCATCTCTCTATTAGAGTCCTCTCTCTGTCTGTCTTTGTTACTCCATAGTGGAGTGGTGGTTTTCACACTTGTGCCCCCTGCTGGTAAAGTCTTGGTGGAACAGCTGTTACCTTGGCTGTTTGGCAGCAGCACACTGTTCTCTCTGGTGACCAATCAGCTTGAGAGCAGCAGCTCCTGTATACACTTGGGATCGTGCTCAATACAATCCATTAGCTAGGTAGTGGTTGAGTGTGGTGTGGCCATTCTTCATGTTGTGAGTGTTGAATCCGGGGCATTGTCTTTCACTTGTTCATCCTTTCTCAACTGTGTCATCAAATGGACAGAATAACATCTCTGGTCAGATTTCAGCCATTTTCATGCAGTACATTTACCCTGTGGTGGCATAGCAATAGAGACCCACCTGAAAAATTGTAACTGGTAAAACATCTGCCAGTGATGGTTATGTGATATTATGTCCTTTATTTCCAGCACAACTGCAACTGAGCTGGACAAGAAAAAATAGTTAAGTTAGTTTAGTTAATATCTGGTGTGGCAATAATCATAGACATGCTCCAAACTTGGTTAATACCTGCCTGTGTTGCAGACCCTCATTCCCCCAACCTCTTTGATGGAAATTAACACATTTCCTTGTTTTGCATAGATGTTGAATCACCTATTCTGTCCACCTACAAGCTAACTGTTTCATATTGACAAATAGGTGAAGAATCTTGGAAGTCCAGATGTCTATGATTTTCATAGATGGCATTGATGGCAGTGTTTGTGTAAATGAACATGTCACAAACTGAAACTCTTGTGTCAGCAGTGTATACTGAGGGTCCCATTCAAAGGTGATACTTTATACTATGACGACACAGGTCTCAAATGGGATGTTAGACATCCTGCTGAATCAAAACAAAATTCAAATTGAGTCATGTTCCATTATTAATAGTTTTGTAAATTCTATTTGAGGATGTTCTACCTTGACAACAATGAAAATATCTTCTAATAGAAGTTGCATTGTTTATATACAGTTCTTCTACATGTTTAGACAGTAGTCCTTTTGGAACCTCTTACCTCCAGTTATATGTGATCTGATTGGCCATCTGCTTCATGGTACTGCCCCCTTTTGGTTTGATATTTCCTGCCACTCACTCTTTCATTTACTTATTTATTTCATGCTTTATTCATTTTTCCATCCTTACATTTATTATTTTCTACCTTCCTCCCACCCTTTCTTTCTTTTTCTCACTGATAAATGCATCCAGCAGGGAATGTGTGTGTGTGTGTGCGTGTGTCAAACCAGCAATCATTCAGACTCCGTTGATGTTCCACTGATGCTGTTTACTGACCTCTGCTTTGGTTTTTGTCCTCCTCTCCTCCTTTCTCCCTTCCCCGCCTCCTTTCTTCCCTCCTCTGCTCCTCCCATCACACATTTAATTTCTCTCCATTTGGCCATACATCCTTTCATGTTGTACGCTTCTATTAAAACCCTCCCCCCTCTCATGTACATTTACCCCATTTTTCCTTCACCTCCTTTTCCTCTCTTCCCTCTTCACTTTTCTTAATCCGGTCTAATCCGGTCCCCCCCACAATTCCCTCCATCTTTGCTCCACCCCGCATCATCATGGAAACCACCACCTCCCCCGCGTCCAACGCTGGGCGGTCTGATCTCTACCTTCGTCTCTCCTCTTCCTCCTCCTCTGCTCCTCCTCTTCCTGTCCTCTGCTCTGCGGTCTCTCTTTCTAAAGATGGTCACGCCTCAAAGTCTCTTTACCCTCTTCGGTATGTTCAACCTCTACTATTCTATCTGTATATCTCTCTCTGTTAATCCAATTTTGTTCACTTTCTTCAGTGATGTCGTGGACACGCTATTCCTCTATCTTTCTGTATCTCTGCTCTATCATATTGTACACTACAGAGTTAAAAATCTTCTTCTGTCTCTACATTGAAAGAATAGTGAGTCTGAGAGATTGTCTGATTGGTCAGCTTACTGATGAGAACAAAGACACCAAAATCATGTGTTGTCAAAACTCTGTGTCAACACAAAGGCAAAACCTGATCCACATTTTGTAGATTGGACCTTCAGTCAGAATACAATCACACTGGGATTCCTCGCAGTGCCACGCAATAATTATACGTGTGTGTTGTGAGCACGGCATACAATATGAATGGCATGGTTAAGTGTTGCTTCCATGTTGTAATTAAAAGATCCCTTTCTAAAGCACTTTCAATGTAAGTAGTTGGGGACAAAATCTACAGTCCTCATTTAGTTCACAAATATAAGATATACATTTATCTAAAGTAAAAATTTTAAAAGTTAAAATAAGGCTTCAGCAGTCTGAATTAGTCAGACATCACGTCAAGCGGACTAAAACTCTACTCGGCCAAAGATGGTTTATTACAAAAAAATACCACTCTCCAACACTCTACTCTGAGTGGACTGTCTGGTATATGTTTTGGAGTAATTTATTTCATATTTGTTATACTAAAAGGTCAACCTAGAGTCTCTATGTTGAATGGTTTTGTGTAGAACACTGGAGCCTCCAATCTACTAGGGACGGATTATTGTAGTGTTTATGTTCTCACCACGTTATTGGTTAAGTTGATCATGACAGTCCAGTGTACTCACTAAGACTCATTCTAGCTCTTAAAATCTCTGCATCTCTTCCTTTCTTTTTGCCTTTTTCCTCTAGATTTTGTGTTAATCAAGTTCAGTCATAGTTAACATTTTCATTATATTCTACAAATTTGTTGTTGGGATTACCTTCCACTCAGTCACCTAAACTAGGCATATCATAAGGGTCACATTAGACTGTCAACCAGCCCAGCAATATTTCCATTTTTGTCCATTCACTTTTTGGACCAGTTTTAGCTACTGCAGGATATCCACAGATATTTCAAAAAGTCTAAACTTATCTGCATAAAAGGCCTAAAAAAGAACTTTTTTTATGTCTTCTTTCTGCATTTACTTTATATTTCTTTATAAAACATGCTCTGTCTTAGGTTAGTGCATGTCTTTTAAAAATGTTAAATGTAAAAGGTGTCTTTTTACCTACACTGTCCATTTATGGTTTTACATATGTAATCACCAGTCTTAAAGCTGGATTTCTGAATCATGCACACCCTGTTCAGTCAAACACTCACCACTCAGCCAGATGCCAAACAGTTTCAGGTGTATGTCAGTGGTAAAGCTCAGCTGAGGTCTGACTTTTCTCACTGGTTGACAGTCATAACATAAAACCACTCGGTTATACGGAAGCGTTTAATAGTTTCTAGAAGTAGCAGTAGAAGTCAAATGGGAAGATTCCATCTTTTCTTTTCATTTGTCTTTCTAGCACTAACTTTATTCCTTCCATCCTTCACACCTCTCCTTCTTTTATCTTCGTCGGCTCCATCTCTCCTGCTCTGTCTGTTCTGTCCTCCTCCTCCTCATCTTCTACTCCACCCTGCTCTCTCTTGCTCTCTCTTTCCCTCTCTTGGTCTGCCTCTCTCGCTCTCTCTCTCTCGCTCTCTCCCTACCTTCAGGAGTCTATGGTGATGTCCAGAGGGTGAAGATCCTCTACAACAAAAAGGACAGCGCTCTGATACAGTTGTCCGATGGCAACCAAGCTCAGCTGGGTGAGTTTTTATGGTAGCAATATCAGTCACTAGTATTGAACTGCAAAATAAGATTAATCAAGACATGATGACGTTATTTATTAAAACTGGTCCAGGTGTTTTTCAAATATATATGAAAGTTTAAAAGGTATATGCTAGACAATGAAATGAATGTAAATTTTCTCTGAAACTGAGGGCATTTGGAAAAATTGTCCAATTTGATAACAATGGGAATGCAGTATAATGTCTTATCTTGCTTTTTTGACATAATATTTACATCAGTTTGTGCTCAGCCTAACCATATTGTGAAATAAAGATAAAAAAAAATGTATATATTCTTACATTGCTATGTGTTGAACCCAATTCATATGCCTCTGTAGAATCAGTTTCATGGATGTGAATATGATTGATGTATCAACCTGATACACTATCAGCAAATGTGTAAATTCTGCCAGGCTTTTAGACTTATCACTTGACCAATTTTCAATTTTCCCTCACCTGTAGCTATGAGCCACTTGAATGGTCAAAAGGTGTTTGGTAAAGTGATGAGAGTGACACTGTCAAAACATCAAACTGTGGCATTGCCCAGAGAAGGATTGGATGACCAACTACTAACTAAAGGTAAGAGGATGTATGCATCCTGGAAGGGAACTTGTCAATATCTTTGAAATAGCTTATTATGCATTAAGTTGAATTGTTAAGTCAGCAATTTGCAGTGTCAACAGCCAGGTCAGATACTGACAGGTCCATGACAAGTCTTAAATGAAATATAGTAATATAAAGCCTTTATTGCATATTACAGTAAATAATGGATACATTTTTTGAGCGTCACAGCCCCCGCGAAATGACTTGTTTCACTATCAGAATTTTATCCATTTGGTCCGATAATATTTGGAAAGTCTAGAAGAGCTGCACAATTAAATCATTTTATCCCCATTCAAGGTAGCGAAGGGCTAAAACGGAAGTTAGCCGGCTGTGGGAGGCAGGGTTAAAGGAAACGCTAGTACGCTTGCTCCTGTGGGGCCGCGCAATGCGGAAACTATAGGACGATCCGGGTCATTTTTACCGTGGAGTCGAGCTTTTGGCTTCATGCGCCATTAAACAGCTGTCATAGGAATGAACGGAGCCCCGCCTCCAATGCTGTTCTCTTTATACATCCATGCCTTACTGACACAAGCCATAATACTACATAAAGATATACTTGTAATGGGAGGCCGGGAACTCAAACCTGTCTGTTTTGCAGATTACGTAGCAGGGCTCAACCGTAACGGTTGCCATTGGCAACCATTTTTGAGAAATTGGCAACAAATTCTTGGCAACTTTTCGCTTTCAAGCTTCAAAATCAAAAGCAGAATCGGCAATTCCTCCAGTATTTTTAAACACAACAATACTTCAAAGAGACACAGCGTAGCTTACCGGTAGCCTGCTGCCGCACTTTTCGAGACACCCAGGGACGCACACAGGGAAGTGGTCAGACTGTCCGAGAGTGTCGTCACTAGCCTGCCAACGCCTGGCAGTGCATCAAAAAAGCCACCGACCTTACATTCCGGATCCGTCTTCTCTTCACCCACCACGCCATTTACTCTAACCATCCATTCATCGTCAGCTGTCGTAAAGATTCAAATTCTGTAAAGTACAAACTTTGGTTCCGTTACTGTAATAAAGCTTTTAAACATTCTTTTATGTCACATTTTCATTGTTAAGCTGACATATAACTGTATAGTATCTTAATTACTCAAAATATAAGGTGACTAAAAATGGCAACCATATTTTCAGTTTCGGCAACCAAAAGCTGATGCCTGGCAACCACTTGTGTTGAGCCCTGTATAGCTATCTGGAATTCCAGGTTGTACAACACTTCAACACGTCTGTTTCCAGGTCTTGGGGAGTACTACTGCATATATAAAGCCTTTGGTGTCTCCAGAGGGAGCTGTGTGGAGACACAATTATATTCTGTTTAATACTCCTGTGCAATATACTCTGTTTTCAGTTAAATGTATTGATATTTATTCATACTTCTATTACTACTGTGCAATATCCACCGTCTTATAATCATCTAATAAGCTGCACTTAACTTGACAGTACTCATTATTGCACTATTACTTATTACTTATATTATTACATTGTATTATACCGTACATACTTATCAACCTCTAAATCTACTCTGTACTTACACTTATTTTAGCTTTTATACTTATATGCACTTCGTACTTAATTTATCTTACCTGTATTATAGCGTATTATATTTTGATTTGCTTAGTACTTCTATCCCTGTGTGCACTGACGTGACAGTGAGCAGCTGTAACGAAAGAGTTCCCCCTCGGGGATCAATGATCTGATTCTGTGATTCTGATTCTGATAAATCTGATAAATGTCCTCAAGTGATGTCACTTGAGTCAGCGTCAGTCGGGGCTGAAGACTACAAGTTTGAAAATGAAAAAAATCTGCAGGTGTGGAATTAGAAAGAAGTGATCTTACCAGACCTCTGTCGCCCGCTCCTCATCTATGCTTGGGGATAACGTCTCGAGGCTACATTAGCCGCTATTAGCATAACACACCCAAATCTTCTACTGTGAACGTTATAAGAGTGCAATTTTAAATCAGTGGAATACTCTTTTAATTAAGTTGACACATTTTTGGCACAGAGGTTTTCCTCACACCAGGTTTATTTAGGTTTTCCAAATCTGTATGGGTTGGGTAGAAGCAACACTACACAGTGCCAAAGTTCTAATAACAATAATATAATGTAATATTATTCAAAATAATTTCCATGTCAATATTTTGTTTTTGTTGGACAGATTTTTCTGGCTCGCCACTCCATCGCTTTAAGAAGCCAGGATCCAAAAACTTCCAGAACATCTTTCCTCCCTCTGCAACACTTCACCTTTCCAATATCCGGTAGTACAACCACTGCACACATTAGTCAAATTACGCTCTTTTTGTGTTAGTCAGGCAAATAGTTTAATCAGTGTAGCAATCACTTTGGCTTCATGCTACTTCACTTTAAGATGATAAGTTTGTCTTTGCATATCCAGGGATGGAGTTGGAGAGGATGATCTACGTCTTCTGTTCTCTAACAGTGGAGGAGCCGTCAAAGCCTTCAAATTCTTCCAGTAAGAAGCACTTCAGTGTGAAGCTCTTTATGACACTACAAATGTCTACAGTTTCTATCCTGAAAACAGGGGTACAAACTTGTCACCTTTTGGCAAAAATCGCCATTTTGAATCCAAAGTAGGTTATTTGCGTGATTCACGTAGATCCAATGAGTTTTTTTAAATGGGGGGTGGGGCTGCAAGGACAGAGTCACGGCTAATGAAATGAGAACCACGCCTTGTGAGTTGTCAAAAAAAAGCTCTTGGCTCCTGTGCTTGGCACGTGCAACGCACCTGAGAGACTGAAGAGTGCCGGCTCTGGGAGATCGGTTTTTGACTGCCCCCATGCCTTAAGAATCTTAATCAATAGCGTTATGATAACCTTAATTGGCTTATATGATGATATGTAAAGCTTGGGACTGTTAATTAGCCTGATGGTAAGGTTGAGTTGTTCTGATTTAGCATCTTAATTTGGATGTAACGTTAGGTGTTAACGCTAGCTAGCGTACTTGTTATTCCAAATTCCACTTGTGTGACGTTACTGACATTAGGGCTCTGGGACGACTCGTGAAACGTTACTAACGTTACCATTTTGCCAATGATTACAACATAAGTTGAGCTCCTCAGCCAAAGTGCCAACTTAATGTTAATGTTAGCCCCTGATGGTTCCATTTTCTTTATGCTAAGATAATATTAGCAAGGCTAATACTGTCATAACCATGACGTAATCAGTTTGCTTTTGGATTTGTTTTGGAACATGAGACTAATTCATGAGACAATGGTGTAGACATTTCACCTAGCTGAAATGGATCTACGTTATTTATGATATAGTTAAACGGAGCGCTTGTTACAGTGGCCTAATTATGTCACTTGAGAAGGGGGCAAATGCCAAGCTCACTGAAAATGTCAGAAGCGGAATTGAAATGACCTTGTGACAGTTTTTCTTTTCGTTGTAGTGGTTGTGAAATCAATTTACAACTACGCCCTGTCTTTTAATTGACCAAACAGCAGTTGCAATAGCTGTAAAGAGCAAAAACCACATTATTATTTTTTACTAGCTTTCAGTTTAATTGATTTGACATGATTTAGAAAGGCACACACCTGTCTATATAAGGTCTCACAACTGACAATGCATATCAGAGCAAAAACCAAGCCATGAGGCCAAAGGAACTGCCTACAGAGCTCAGACACAGGATTGTGTCGAGGCACAGATCTGGGGAAGACTACAAAAACTTCTGCTACATTGAAGGCTCCCAGAGCGCAGTGGACTCCGTAATTCTTAAATGGAAGACGTTTGGAACAACCGGGTCTCTTTGTAAGCTGGCCCAAACAGAAATTGGGGGAGAAGGGGCTTGATAAGAGAGGTGACCAAGAACCCGATGGTCATTCTGGCTGAGCTCCAAAGATCCTGTGTGGAGATGGAAGAAACTTCCGGAAGGACAACCATCACTGCAACACTCCACCGATCTGGGGTCTCATTTATATAACAGTGCGTAGGATCTTTACTAAAAGTGTACGTGCACACAAAAGCTGAGGCATGTGGCAAAAAAAAAAAATCTGATTTATAAAGCAACTTTCCCTTTATAAATCACAGTCCACCTGGAGATGTGTGCACGTGGATCAGCCTCATGCCGCCCTCTACACGCCCACATTCAACCTTAAGTGGTCAATGCAAAGCACCACATGAATATTGATGTATATAAATGAGCTTGCTCACGGTGAATCATGGCAACAACAGCTGAGGGGAAGATGAAAAAAATCAATTTTTCTGACAGAAATGAAGGTGCTTGAGGGGGAGGTTAGAAAGCACATATTGTTTGATGGCCACAGCAGCGGGATCACTTAATGCAGCAAGTTTAACAGAATTATTATTTTCAAATAAGGGTTCAGGCATCATTATACAATCTGGCTTCAATTCATCACCTCACCATCTGCATTGCCAATTTCCTCTGTCTCCAAAATGTGAGTACGCGTGGGTCAGTTTGCTTACAGGTGCGTACATTCTCCCGTCAAGTTTGTTTTTATAGATCACAACTTTTGCGTGGGCAGTGGCCTACCCCTCTTTCAGGCCCTGTTTTGTGTGTATGCAACAGTTATAAATGAGACCTCTGGGCTTTATGGCAGAGTAGACTGATGGAAGCTTCTCCTCAGTGAAAGACAAATAAAAGCCTGTTTGCAAAACAAGGCACCTAAAGGACTCTGACTGTGAGAAACAAGATTCTCTTCTCGGATGAAACCAAGATTGAAATGTTGGCCTCAAGTCTAAACATCATGTTTGGAAACTAGGCACCGTTCATCATCTGCGCAAAACCGTCCCAACGGTGAAGCATGGTGGTGGCAGCATCATGCTGTTTATCAGCAGCAGGGACTGGGGGACTGGTCAGGGTTGAGGGAAAGCTGAACTGAGAAAAGTACACCGATATCCTTAATGAAAACCTGCTCCAGAGCGCTCAGGACCTCATACTGGGTAGAAGGTTCACCTTCCAACAGGACAACGACCCTAAACACACAGCCAAGACAACGCAGGAGTGGCTTAGGGACAACTCTGTGAAGAATGTCCCTTGTGGCCCGCCAGAGCCTGAACTTGAACCCAATCAAACATCTCTGGAGAGACAGACGGTCCCCATCCAACCCGGCAGAGCTTGGTACTCCAAGCTACACTACACTCTATACTCCGGGTCGGAGTAAAGAGTGTAGATTGATGAGGGGGACATTTTATTTAAATGATTTTAGCATAAGGCTGCAACATAACAAAATGTGAATACTCTGAATGCACTGTACATGTCCCGCTTTTAAGAATGAAAATGAGATCTACACTCTTAATATCTTCTATACATGAAAATGAATGGCTTGTTATGCACTGGGCTGACCTACCCAGGAAGTAAACAGTGTTATGCAGACAGACAAGAAATGTGAACTTTTAATGGTTTATTTATTTTCCGTAATATTCAACAGTTTGTCTCTGCTGTTTCCTCATCAGGGACCGTAAGATGTCCTTGATCCAGATGTCGTCAGTAGAGGAAGCGATCCAGGCTCTGATGGATCTTCACAACTATGACATGGGAGGGAATCACCATCTGAAAGTTTCCTTTTCAAAGTCCACCATCTAAACCTCACACCTGACTCCTGAACCTTAAGATCTATGACGAGCGAGGAAGTCACTACCATTTGTCTCCTTTTCAACATTTTCTGTTAACCTCTTCTGCGCCACCCCAAACCCTTATTTAAGTGGTACAGTATTTTATCACTGAAATTTGCTTCAACATCCAAAGCTTAAAATGCAATGTAAAACATTAGAAATAGTTTTCAGTTAAAATATTGAGAAAATCCAAATTCCACGAAGTAAATTTTCTTGACCAGTAGAAGCATTCGTCAGTCCTAGCCTAAAGGTGGTTTGCAAATTCCTGCTTTGACCCATATGACATCTGGAAGAGCAACTAAACACACGCTGAAAACTGTGTTTTTGTTTACCTCCAGTGGTTTAACTGCTCACTTTGCTGCAGTAATGTTGAAGTTTACTCCAGGGTGAGTCGGTACACCGTGACATCACTGTTGGGTGTGGTTACGGGTGCAACAGAGCACTCTTCTGACCGCACCCAACCACACCCATCAGTGATTCTGGTCAGAGGTGAAACAGCTTTTCAGCCTGGTGTTACTCTTTAAAGCAGTAGAGAGTTTTTGTTTTTAACTCTTTATCATTGCTGCGTTTTGTATTGACCTACCCAGCGATCACCTGTCAGTGTGACAGTAGTCTCTTTTTCCTTGGGTCTTGTGTCGCTACTTGAACCACCTACCCATTCTTTTCGGTTCCCAAGCAAATTCCCATTTTAACCCCAAACCTACCAGCCATTGTCCAGCCAACCACTCACCATTCTTTGTGGTAGTAACTCCAACACTAACATCTCTGTCATGACAGATGTTTTCACCACGTCATCAATCATGTGACTCCTCTTTCCTTTCCTGGTAGGCAGCCATCAGCCGCTGTCACTGGCAGATGTCTTTTGAACAGTGCAGTTTCTGACACGTTCTCAGCGTGCTGGTTCACTCCTCCAGATCTCATCATGTTCATTTGTGCACTTTGGTGCATTAAAAAAAACAACTGATATCTTGGAATTGTTTTCCAAGCTACAAGCATAAAGGAGTAGATGGGGTTGTCACTAAAGGTTAAAGTGTGATTCATGCTGTTCTCTCCTCATCTGCCATGTAAATATGACCAGTTTAACATTACCAGCACCCAATGTTACTTTGTAGGCATTTTAGCAACCTAAACTCAAACAGCTTGCAGCTTTAACAAATTTGCTGCACTACACATAATCACTTTCAATGTAGTTTAAATACCAGAAGTAACAACATTCTGAGGACTTCAGTTCCTCAAAGGAAAGAGAATAAACTACTTGTGCAGTGTGGTGCAATTTCTAAAGTTCAACAGGCAGCTTTTCTTAACCGGCATACTTTCTTGCTGTTATTCCTATAGCTGAACAATCACTTTGAAGCTGTTTGTACATGATTTGATTAAAAGCAGCAAGTTCATCATACCCCTTCTATGGGAATGTTTAAAGGCATTCTGGGAAATGGGAATTTGAGGCTAATGATGCTTGTTGAGGACAATTGAATACCCCCAATATTTCCTTTACAAAATAACTTGGAATGTATGCACATTAACACATTGCTGACATGTAAAGATATGGAGGATCCAAAGGTGGAGCTTTCCTCAAAGAATAGAGACACCTGTAATGTTCCTGTTTAAATCCCATCCCAGTCTTTTATAAGCCATTGCTGTGAGTGGGTGCACACACACATACACAGGATGCATGCTAATGCGGTCTGTTTAGACAAGGTTTCAACATGTGATTCTGGTCTTGGTCTCTGATTTTAGGAGGAGGCCTGTTGGGACCAAAGTACATGTGCCTTTAGTCTGTGGTCTGATTTGATCTTTTGTCTCTTTAAACAGATTATTTTACTGGTAATGTTTGTTGATCTTGTGTTATAAACCTGTAGAAACAAGATTATTTTGGTAATTATTTTTAAATAGAAGTGAACCTCGTCTTCCCAGTCCTCTGTCTAACAACATGAGCTTATTTATTAAGCACAGATGCACAGAACACTGGGTCATCCTCCAAGTGGGTTTTTATTTTTCACTTATCTCTGGTTTTCTAAAAGTTTTTCTTTTAGGAGATTGTTGTAAATTTTCTACTTGAGTTCATTTTCTTTTGTGGTAAGATTCCAGAGTAGCCCAAATTAAACGTGTTTTCTACCAACAAGCCCAAGTTAAATTGTGTGTGTGTGTGTGTGTGTGTGTTTGTGTGTTCAGACTAGGTTCAGGCCTCTGCTCTCATCTGTATCTTACCTGTCAATAAACTTCTCTCACTCTGTTCAGTTCTGTCTCTCTGCTCTCACTTCTTTCTCTTCACTTTTCCCTCTTTTAGCTGTTCTGTTCTGTCTACATTTCAGCTGTGAAGCAGACAGCATGTTAACACCATGAGGACAGGACCACAGACTCACCGCCTCAGTTATTCTGGTCTGGTTGGGACAGATGAGAAAAATCTGTGCGCTCAACAAAACTACAAGTTACTGTATTACCCAGCCGCAGAGTGCAAAATAATATATGAAACTTTAAAGGGATAGTTTGGATTTTCTTAAACTGATCCTTTAACTTTATTTATATTAACATAACTTTCTATATCATGTAGAGACAAGCTGAGAAAACCAGTTGAAAGTACTGATGTGGATTTTTCACACAGTATCATTTACTGTATGTCTTTAAAGTTTTAAAATTTTCAATGGCATTCATTGACTTTCAATAAAAACGTCACGAAAACCAGTTGGGATAAAATTACTGTGCATGTAAACAGACTGTTATAGTTTTGTTTCTTAAATTTTTCTGCTGAATTTGTCTAAAAAGTGAAACAATATTTTTAAATATTTAACTATATTTACATTTTTTCAATCTTGAACTGTTCTATAATATTTTGAGTATCACTAAAGATTTGTATTTTTCTTATAGGCACCTGTGTCATTTGTCTTGTATGGTTTCTGGCAGATTAATACTTTGTTAAATTGACAAAATGATTAATCAGACTCATAGTTGACTTTGTGCTGAAAAAATGATACCGTGCATGTGGGCTAAGGACAGTTTAAGATGTGCAAAGACAAAAATAAATACATAGAAAGTCAGCAGAAATGAACCAAAATGAACCGGACTCCAGAGGGGCAATATTAGCTCCACCTGGGAGTTACAGTATACAGTCTGTTTTAGGTCAGACCAAATTGAACCACAGCACACAGGACCATAAAACCAAAACTCTTCAAACTACAACATAGACTAGATTTTCACTCTGCTGTTTAATTCTCCTGTCACTAAAGAAACAGGCTTGTGAACAAAAGATATCCCCAGATAGCAGGATAAATCTGGACAGAAAAATGAAAGAACAGCTCTTCCCTCTTCCTCATTATCACGATTGACATGCCCTTAAACCAGGCCCTTAAACCAGGCCTTAACCTGCACCTGCCCCAGTGGAGCTGCTCATTGTCCAGAGGATCAGACTGAGGTGTAGTGAGCAGCTTCCAGACATGAATGTGTGTAACTGAGTATGGAGCATGGCATTTGTGCTACACTAAGTGAGCTAACCCTGGAAAAATAAAGGTTAAAAAAAAATCCAGCATTGTTTAATATACAGGCTAATACACATTCTGAAGAAGTTAAAGTAAAGGTGTCAATGTGCCTTTAGTGTATTCTTACAGTAGGATCCAACAACAGGGCGTAGCCACTGATTGTGGGTACACTGATCCCATGCAGCTTGAACTGACAGTGTACAGTGGCTACGGAAAGTATTCAGACCCCTTTAAATTTTCACTCTTTGTTTCATTGCAGCCATTTGCTAAAATCAAAAATTCATTTTATTTCTCATTAATGTACACTCAGCATCCGATCTTGATAGAAAAAAACAAATGTAGACATTTTTGCAAATTTATTAAAAAATTCAAACTGAAATATCAAATGGTCATAAGTATTCAGACCCTTTGCTGTGACACTCATATTCAACTCACATGCTGTCCATTTCTTCTGATCCTCCTTGAGATGGTTCTACTCCTTCATTGGAGTCCAGCTGTGTTTAATTAAACTGATTGGACTTGATTAGGAAAGGCACACACCTGTCTATATAAGACCGTACAGCTCACAGTGCATTTCAGAGCAAATGAGAATCATGAGGTCGAAGGAACTGCCCAAGGAGCTCAGAGACTGAATTGTTGCAAGGCATGGATCTGGCCAAGGTTACAAAAGAATTTCTGCAGCACTCGAGGTGCAGTAGGGAGATGGGAGAAAGTTCCAGAAAGTCAGCTATCACTGCAGCCCTCCACTAGTCGGGGCTTTATGGCAGAGTGGCCCGACGGAAGCTTCTCCTCAGTGCGAGACGTATGAAAGCCCGCATAGAGTTTGCCAAAAAACACATGAAGGACTCCCAGACTATGAGAAATAAGATCCTCTGGTCTGATGAGACCTAGATTGAACTTTTTGGCGATAATTCTAAGCAGTATGTGTGGAGAAAACCAGGCACTGCTCATCACCTGCCCAATACAATCCCAACAGTGAAACATGGTGGCAGCATCATGCTCTGGGGGGGTTCAGCTGCAGGGACAGGACGACTGGTTGCAATTGAAGGAAAGATGAATGCAGCCAAGTACAGAGAGATCCTGGAAGAAAACCTCTTCCAGAGTGCTGAGGACCTCAGATTGGGCTGAAGGTTCCCCTTCCAACAAGACGACGACCCTAAGCACACAGCTGAAATATCAAAGGAGTGGCTTCGGAACAACTCTGACCATTCTTGACTGGCCCAGCCAGAGCCCTGACCTAAACCCAACTGAGCATCTCTGGAGAGACTGAAAATGGCTGTCTACCAACGCTCACCATCCAACCTGACGGAACTGGAAAGGATCTGCAAGGAAGAATGGCAGAGGATCCCCAAATCCAGGTGTGGAAAACTTGTTGCATCATTCCCAAGAAGACTCATGGCTGTACTAGCTCAAAAGGGAGCTTCTACTCAATACTGAGCAAAGGGTCTGAATACTGATGACCATGTGATATTTCAGTTTTTCTTTTTTTAATAAATTTGCATAAATTTTCTACATTTCTGGGGGGGGTTCTGTCAAGATGGGGTGCTGAGTATACATTAATGAGAAATAAAATTAACTTTTTTGGATTTTTAGCAAATGGCTGCAATGAAACGAAGAGTGAAAATTTTAAAGGGGTCTGAATACTTTCCGTACCCACTGTGTATTAAATTTTATGTCACATTTTAGGTGGTCACTTTTCCTGCTCCACTTTTTTCTTCTTGAATCACAACAGAAAAAAACACAACATCTGCAGCTTCTGTCTGAATTTGACAATGTGTCTATTTCAGTGCCACATGATTTGAAAGTTAATCACCACAAGCCATCATGTATTGATACAATTACTTTTGAAGCCAGTCTCCCTTAATGTACTGTGGATATTCAGGATGATTCCGTTTGTAGTATGATAGTTTAAATAAAAAGTCTTAACGCACTGAATCCTGCCTCAAACCTTTTCCATCACATGAGGTCATCCATTAAGCAGAGCTTTGTAGTGCTGGCTCGTTCTATGGAAACTGTATAATGAAACCTTTGCTCTCATCTGTCTGTTCTCTACCTTTGATTTCTTTATCAAATAGTCATTTATGAATGTCTTATGGCACAGTGAGTCCTTAAAAGGGGCAAGACAGAGAAAATGAGAGAAAGGAGAAGACAAAGGAGAAAGTAAATATAGACTAATGGACTCATTCTGGTTAATTACCAGTCTTCGCTTTAATCAGGCGTAATTCCGTCAGACTGCAGCTGCTCAGCAGCTGCACAGATTGGTTTTTACTCCTTTATAAAGTGTGAAGGCAGTGATCAGCAGGACTAACAAACACATTGAACAGAGCTCCACATGGCAGCTGCAGGGGCCCCTGGCATTCTGCATCAGGGGTCCCTGCACTCTGCAGAGTCAGGACATAATAGCTCAATTCAAAAATGAAAGCAAACTGTGTGTGATACAGACTCCAGAGAGAGCGGCAACAAAATATTTTTCAGTGCAAAAGGTGACATGTAGCCTCATTCTGTTTTTCAACCACAGGACTCAAGAGCAACTTTAATTTCTACTACACGGCACAGTTAGTTTCTTTGCTCTTTAACATACCCTTACAGACCTTTTTCACAGCAGCCATTTTGGTTTGCCATAGTAGAAACGCACAGGTGGAACTGATAACATTGGGAACAACTACATCCCATTTAGGTGAGAATACTAGTTTCAGGGTCCTGGTACTGTGCACGCTGGCTCACTGCCATGGCTGACTGGGACACTTGATGGAACTGAGCCATCGTTAACAGAATTTGTTTCACCTGTCCTTTTCCTGCTATGAAAGGTCAAAATGTCTGCCATGAAAAAGGTCTAGTAAGAGTTTACATGGAAAGTAGAATAATTAAATCACAACGGAATGAGATGTGATGTAAAAGATTGTGTTAACTGCTGCTTTTACTCTGGCTAATGTGGCAGGTAGTGAGAGTTTGTACGGTGTTAGTATTTGGTTGGTATGGTAGAACAGCTGCTGCATAACAGTAAAAACCGCCCATATTACTCTCTATGAATCCAGAAGCACATTTGATCAGGTTAAGATGCATACCACAGAACTGAAACGTGCCCGGGTTGGTCCCTAAACTGGGACAAAAAAGATGAACCTCTCAAACGTTTAAGTATCCAATATTTTTGAGGTAGGTGAGTTGGAAGTGGTTTATTTGTGCAGTGGTGGAAGATAACTAAGTACATTGACTCAAGTACTGTGCTTAAATGCAATTTGAGGTACTAGTAATTGCATTTTTGCTACTTTCTACCTCTACCCCACTACATTTCAGAGGCAAATATTATGCTTCTTACTCTACTACATCTAACAGATGGAGTTGCCTGTTTGCAGATTAAGATATTAAATACAAAACATATAAGGGGGCGGCTGGGTCTTGGAGGTAGAGCAGGTCGCCCACTAATCGGAAGATCGGCGGTTCGATCCCTGGCTTCCCCCAGACCGCATGTCGAAGTGTCCTTGGGCAAGATACTGAACCCCAAATGCTCCCAAAGGCTGTGCCATGGGTGTGTGAATGTGTAGTGTAGTGGTCGAAGACTAGAAAGGCACTATACAAGTACAGTCCATTTACCGTTATCATAATCATTGTGGAAAGTATGGTGCATTGTTATTGATTAAACTCCCCAACTCTATCTAAAATACTTCAGATTTGCTCCACATTGATCAACTACATTAAAATGTTGCTTAATGCATCAGTAATAATAATAGTGTAATATAAGCAATAATGTAACATTCTGGAATGAGCCATTATATATAATGAGTACTTACTTTTGAACTTTTACTGAGGTAAGATTTTGAATACACGACATTTACTTGTAAACACCAAATGTGCTCTACTGCTGCACAGGTTACACAACATCTGTCAAAAAAGCAACTTCTTACATGTAACATTACATTGTAAACAAAGACATTTGTTTCCTCTTCCAAGCTCGACAAATAAAATCACGACAAAAAAGGCTCCCTTCTTAAAACACAACTCAAGTCATCAGAGGTTAAGGACATTTTACAAAAAACGTATAGCCCCCAATCATCATCATAATCAGCAATAAGACATATAATGGACTTTTGTCTTCAAAGTCTTTTCTCTTCAGGGAGACCAGTAAACCTGCCTGTTTCTCTAGCTAATGGCAGTGTGTCTGAGCGTAACTGCAAACAGAGATCTGTAACTTTCCGTTAAACTGCTTCACATAAGGCTCTACACTGCAGTTGTTTTTCATGAGACACTATGTTCGTAATTTAGATTTGTACGAAACATTGACAGATGTTTTAAATGGCAGTTGGTGACAAAAAGACTAATGCACGGTGCATTCTTACGATTAGCAAGCTATGGAATTCAGCACCGTTATGGCACAGGGGACAAAACTTCTACTAAAATGTGCCCTTTTCCATCTAAGTGTCCTGTTTCTGCAACGAGATGGGAGTAGAGAGAAACTGAGGGTGTGTCCAGGGCATGGTCCACGGACACAGGGGAGGGGAGTGCCATGCGAGGGATGGCTCCGTTATTGAGATCAGAGAAGTTGGATGTTGGGAGATGATGATTTTGGAAGCAGTGTGTGTAGTATGGGACAGTTTGTTCTTGTTGGAGACAGACAGTATGGTGAGACAACAGGAGGAGGAGCAATATAGTAGTATGGATTGAATTATGCTTTTGTAAAGCAGCAACAGAAGGTGAGGGGGGGCAACAGACAGGACTGTCCGTGGATGTCAGTGGTGTGTGGGTCAAAACTGAGTCCAGTGTGATTCATATCTGAAACTGTCAACCTGCTCTGCTGTCTAACCACTGATGGACATGGAGTCCAGGGAAGTGCAGTGTGTGTTGGGTGTGCAGATAACCAGTTCATTTTGTCTTATTAACATTCAGCTGTAGATAGCTGTCGTTGCACCACTGAGTCAAATGAGAGATTGAGTGTTTATAAGTCATCACAGAGTTATTGTCATTAAGAACTGCACATATATGGTAAGAAAATTCAGGATTGGTACATAAACACATTTTAATTCCATGATATAAAATCATAGTAGAAATCACTATGATACTAAGCATATACAGTAAGATGAAGATATGGTCTCTTTGAATGGGGTTCCAAATGGGTTTGTCAGTTTTTTTCTCCACCATATCAGTTTGTAAAGATGTTTGATTAAAATAATAATCCAATGATTTAGTATTGTATTTCCAAACACTGAAGTGACAGAATTAAAAAACAATGGTCAAAATCGAAGCAGCAGAGGCTGAAATATCCTGACTTTTAGTCCCTAGTATGGGACTCCAAACAATATATAAAAAAATATGTAACTCCAAAAACACTGGATCCTACATTTCCCATACTGCAACCTGATAGTGTCTTTTCATTAGACCCTTCCTGCCTGATAAATGCTCATATCTTTCAACTTCATGGCCGCAGTTTGAAAAGCAGGCTTTCTGTTATAAGTTTGTAAATAAATTTGTCTCCAAGCCCAAGCTGAGATGACCCTGATGACATCTTTATATCACATCACCAGGGTTATTTTCTCAGGTTTGTCAGAGCTCCCACAGAGCCACAGAAAACATTATACAAGTGTTTCACGGGTTAAACTGAACTTGTTGTGTAAAATAGGTGGAGTGACCCTTTGAATGTAGCGTTGGCATTAAATGCAGTTTCTCAGTGATCCACTAGAGGTCAGTGTGAGCCAAGTCCTGTAGCCGGCAGTCTGAAAAAAAGTAAACACCTCTATCACCAAGAAAACACTATAGGTACATTGCAGGAATAACACAGTGATACAAAATATCAGTGTACTGAGTTGAAGTTGCTGAAAGGGGAAGAGTTGCTCCGAAACGAGACTCAAAGATAAGATATTTTAATTTGTTTGTCTTTGTGTCTCTGTTGTTATCAGTCAGGGTCATCTCCCAAAATGTTTCATAACCGAGCCCTTATTACATGACCTAGCAGACACACACACACACACACATATACACACACAGTGTGAGAGGAGAATAAAGGGGGATAGAATTACAGTATGAGTGGCTGTATCCAGGATGAGATCATCAGACAACTGTTGCCTCATACAGATGGTGGATGGAGCTTTAAGCCAGGTGCTGCTCTACTGAACCCTTCAGGAGGCATTCAGCTGATGTAACAACACTCTGGCGGCCATGTTGGAAGTCCTCAGCTCAGGACTGTTCATTTACCCGACTTACCTGTTGACTTACCTTGAACACACACAGACAGTTCGTTTCTGGTCTTTGACTGAGAAGTAATCATCACAGCACTCGCCCATCTGACTCAGAGGCTAGCATGCTATTTCTAACCATATCATTTGATTTGAGCATGGAACTTCATTCTTGACCTTGGGATCAGACTTGACAAACTTACAAGCTTTTACAGAGCTTTCACCTGCATCTTACGGTCTAGCGTCCAATGTCTTGTAAACGCACCTAATTTGCAGCACTGTCTAGCTAACTAGCCAGCAATTAGCTTTCAACCTGCAGCTCACAGACACATGTTCAGGGGAGGACTGGTTCAGCTGTAACACCTGAATTTCCTCCAATTAGAAGGTTTGAATGAATGATGGCTCCATCATTTCAAATGTATGGTCCTGAAAGAATCTTCAACAACATGGTTTTTTGAGGTGGTTTTTAAGATTTGATCTGTTTGTTGGTTATGTGACACTTTACTATTAACTGATTCAAATTAGATCACAACAAAACAGGCTACAAACTTATATGTGAGGTGACCCAGTGACGCAGTCACTTGTAACGCATGTTCAAAATGAACCTGCTCAGGAGCTAAAACTGAATTTTCTTTGTTAGAAGAGGAATACTTCGTAATAATGTAAAAATAGTAAGATTTTGGGGAATACTCTTATCTGCTTTCTTGCTGAGAGTCAGATGAGGAGATTGATATCACTCCTAAGGGAGACATGAAGCTACAGCCAGGAGACTTAGTCCCCCTTTACACGAAAACAACAGTTTTGCATAAAGCGGTAAACTTTTGTTTCGGTTTGGCCTTTCGTTCATACGACAACGCTGTTTTGGGGGCCTGAAAACGCAAACTTTTGTAACCAGGTTCCAGAGTGGAACATTTTGCCGTTCAAACTGGCAATATGCAATTCCTGTGAAAATGGTGACGACACAGCCGCACTTGGCGCACGATTGTAGAAAAGGTTTCAGTCGTAGTCATCTGGACACTGTTTTCAGAATCAAGACGTTTCGGCTCCCATCCGGAAGTCATTCTCAATTGTGAAAATGGTCTGAGAACTCAGAAATTTAAGCTACTCTGTGTTGCTTAAGCCCTGCCCTCACTGAAGAGTCTTCCTGAGTGTCTGTTGTTTACCCTGCCTAGTTTCACCTGAAACTGACCTTCTTTCGTTTCCATGATGGCCCAGTGATCAGACCTATTGTTTTCTGGCTGCACCTCCCTCATCACTGATAAGTACCTGATTAGCATATGACTGGCTTGACCATGGTGTTAATAAACTGTGGTAAACTGTTGGCAAGTTGAATCTCAGACCACCATTTCTGTTTAAAGAGGGGTTTTCTTTTTTCACAAAAATGGCTTCTTTTACTCCTCTTTCAAACCAACTCTTCTCTCTACTTAGAATCTTCACCTCACTGTCTTCAAATGTGTGGTCAGTTTTCACAATTGAGAATGACTTCCGGATGGGAGCCGAAACGTCTTGATTCTGAAAACAGTGTCCAGATGACTACGACTGAAACCTTTTCTACGATGGAACACTCCTGGACGAATGAGGGACTACACCGTCTTTGCGCATGATTATTACGTTTTTATCCAAATAGCCATGTCCAAATAGAAGAACAACAACAATGGCGGACTATTGAGCTGTGTTTGTGCTGCTGAGTTTATTAACGCTCCTCCAGCTAAGTATAGAGTTGCTGCACCATTACTGTGATCAGCGGAGATGCATTAATTACATGCGCCAAGTACTCAATCCACCTCTACGTCGACGGAGGGCAACTAAAAGTTTTGGACTAGACCTGTTTATACTCACCGCGCTGTAGAGGAAAGATTTGTACACAGGCGCGTGGTGTTATTCTGTGGTGTTGATTTGCCAAGTTACACCGCCACCTACTGGCCTTGCATGCATACTACAGTGTTTTCAATCGTTTTGCAGATCCGTGTGCACGAGGATCATTTTCACAACATTGTCGTATGAACGCGGAACTTTTTTTTAAATGCAAAGGAAAAACTTTTCCATTTTTAGCACAACCGGTGCCGTGTAAACGGGGCCTTAGCTTAGCATAATGTCTAAGCTAAGACTATTTCTTTGACAAGATTGGAGTCTCAACTGGTTGCCTGGCATCCTCACAGTGACAACAGTACTCCAGGAAGTAAATGCGCCCTGCCAAATAGAGCCAGGCTAGCAGTTTTCTGCTGTTTCCAGTCTTTGTGCTAAGCTAAGCTAACCAGCTGCAGGCTGTAGCTTCATATTTACTGCACAGACATGAGAGTGGCATCAATCTTCTCATCTAACTCAGCAAGAGAGCGAATAAGCGTATTTCCCAAAATGTTTAACTATTTCTTTAAAGGATAAGGCTGGCATTATTCTATATTTTTATTGTTAACAAATCTCATGAAAAGACCAACAATATATTAGTCCATCTCTCAATACTTTACTTCCCTACCCTGTCTGTTTCTAATAACATTAACGATGGCTCTGTTCTATTAAAGTGTCCCAGTAAGACATGACAGTGTGACAGTGAGCCAGCGTTCAGCTATCATTAATTTTATTATTTACATCTGTGATTTTCCTACTGTGACATGTCAAAATCTCTTCTGTGACAAAGGCCTATCGAGTCAAAATAAATTACAGTGTGTGTGTTCATGGTGATGAAGGAACATGTCACCCAGTGCAACAGTGTGGCTCATTGATGTGTTTTAATAGTTTTTAGACAACAATGAAGCTCTATGGCACAGATGAAGAAGATTTATCAGGCTTTGATACACACACAATACTTGTTAGTAGATACATTCATTGTTGGTTTGGCGCTCTGCAGGATTTGTTGACAAGAAGAAAAGTATACCACTAGATTTTCCCATTAATACAAAAGATGATGAGGAGGGCATGGCCGTACCCACCATTAAGGTCACCGAGGTCCGGACATGGTATTTTTTTCCGAGGTGTATATAATAAAAGTCGTGAAATAATTACCCAAAAATAACTTTATTTTGGTGCGGCAAAGATATTGGTCAAAGCCAAGATTCCCGACTTCTGATCACCGTCATTGCTTGTGTGTGTGGGTGGTGAAGTGGATGATCTTGTCGTTACTAAATGGTAAATGGACTGTACTTGGACTGTATAGCGCCTTTTCTAGCCAACTACTCAAAGCGCTTCACTACTACAAAAACTTCAGCAGAATCCATGCGTGGGTCATCCCCAGGCATCAACTGACAAATATCTCCTGTGTGGTCACGCTACATTAAACAGTAGCCATCCGTCATGATGCCGGCTAGTTAGTGTACTTGAGTGAATTAACTAGCTAGCTAGCCAGCTAACATTAATTCCATCCATTCAATGGTAGACCGATAAACTTTCAACAGACGTTTGTGTAAAGGGTTGAAATTCATGTTATAATGAGGTACCCGTATATATATTTACCCATATTACATTGCAAGATTATCCTTAACATTTACATATGAATAGGTTGACCCTGTGTTTACTTTCTTCACCGAGACAGACGAAAATGAAAAGACTCCGTCAATCAAAGCTCAGCTTTGGGAACGGGAAGATATATAGGACAAGATGAGGAGACTGAGAGAAAAAGAAAGAGAGAAGGTGATGGAGATGAGAGAGGAAGAGCAGGTACTGCCCACTGTGCCCAGGATAGGGTTAGTATTATGTCCCTCTGCTGTTCAACACAAACAAAAACTGACCTGATCCAATTTCAAACAATGTAATTACCACAGAGATATATATGTTCTTTGGTAATTACAGTGGAACAAATGGGCTCAATTTAACAACAACACAAACACCTAGCATAATTATAGTTTAATAATATAGTATTGTTAGATAAATATATTATTGTATAATGCATTGTTGTGTTTATGTACTGTTTGAGACACATTTCTATTATTCAAATACAAAATGATGCAAATTCAAACATACAGATGAAATAAAGAAGGTGTATATAAGTCTACTAAATTATGTTTCATACACTTTGTCAGGAGAGACAGTCAGGAGTCACAGAGAAAAGGGACAGGCAGTGAATACAGAGGGTGAGAGAGAACAAAGAGTAGGTGGTGTGAATTTCCCTTTACTTGAACACTTTAATTAAACTTTGTCAACATTCATTTTCAGATGTTTCGTGATCAATTTAGCCTCTTCTGTATTTCCAGTTTGTAGTGTGGATCATTCATTGCAACATTTAATGTGATTCTCATGTATTACTGCTTAACAGATCATTTATGTTACTGCCCACTGACATGGTTTTAAAGCTACTGTTATCCAATTTTTGCTCTCCAAACATCTTAAAATGCACATATTTAGATCAGGGAAATCAAAACATTTTCGGGGGGGACTCAGTTTTTGGACCTCAGTATTTCTAAAACCCTGTGTATGGCCCAGGAGGAGGGATCTAACAAACATGTCTGTTTATTTGCAGTATGCTGTCAATAAAGCAGCAGAGTCGGTCCATCAGAGGAAAGGCAACCCAGTGAAAGCTTAACTTTGAAAGGGTCAGTTCACCCAAATCACTAAAAATGTACTTTTCCATAGTGGTATCTAGCCATGCAGTTTTGATTTTATTTGTCTACCTCTGAATTATCTGCCTCAACCCTGTGTAGAGGCAGACAATTAATTAATCTAAGCCATCAACCTGTCTCTTAGACCCCATTCCAACTAGGCTGCTTAAAGAAGTTTTACCCTTTGTTAGCACTTCTTTACTGGATAGGATCAATCTTTATTAACAGGCTATCTACCACAGTCCTTTTAAAGTAGCTGTAATTAAACCTCTTCTTAAAAAGCCCACTTTTGATCCAGGGGTTTCAGCCAACTATAGACCTATAGCTAACCTTCCCTTTCTCTCTAAGGTCCTTGAGAAAGCAGTCGCCAATCAGTTTCTAAATAACAATAGTTTATTTGAGGATTTTCAGTCAGGATTTAGAGTGCATCATAGCACAGATACAGCACTGGTGAAAATTACAAATTACCTTTTAATTGCGTCAGATAATGGACTTGTCTCTGTACTTGTCTTGTTAGATCTTAGTGCTGCATTCGAACACCACTGACCATCACATCCTATTACAGAGACTGGAACATACATTTGACATTAAAGGAACTGCACTAAGCTGGTTTAAATCCTATCTATCAGATCGATCTCAGTCTGTGCATGTTAACGGTGAGTCCTCCGTGCATGACAAAGTTAGTCACAGAGTTCCGCAAGGTTCTGTGCTTGGACCTTATATATGTTTCCTTTAGGCAATATTATTAGGAAACACTCCAAAAACTTTCATTGTTATGTAGATGATGGCCAGTTATATCTATCGATCAAGCCAGATGAAACTAACCAGCTAGCTAAACAAGCATGCCTTAAGGACATTAAATCCTGGATGGCCTGCAATTTTCTGATGTTAAACTCTGACAAAACTGAAGTAATTGTACTTGGCCCCAAACACCTCCGAGACACGTTATCTAAAGATATAGTTGCATATAGATGGCATTGGCCTGGCCTCCAGCACCACCGTAAGGAACCTCAGATTTATCCTTTAACTCCCACATGAAACAAACTTCAAGGACTGCCTTCGTTCACCTACGTAACATTGCAAAAATCAGGCACATCCTGTCTCTCAAAATGATGCCAAAAAACTGGTCCATCCATTTGTTACTTCTACTTGTACTGACAAGAACTAGGAAAAGAGATCATATTTCTCCAATATTAGCTTCTCTGCACTGGCTCCCTGTAAAATCCAGAATAGAATTTAAAATCCTTCTCCTCACCTATAAAGCCCTTAATGGTCAGGTACCATCATATCTTAAAGAGCTCATACCCGACTAGAACACAGCGCTCCCAGAATGCAGGGTTACCTGTGGTTTCTAGGGTCTCCAAAAGTAGAATGGGAGCCAGAGCCTTCAGTTATCAAGCTCCTCTCCTGTGGAATCAGGTCCCAGTTTGGGTTTGGGAGGCAGACACCATCTCCACATTTAAGAGTAGGCTTAAGACTTTCCTCTTTGATAAAGCTTATAGTTAGGGCTGGCTTGGGTGAGTCCTGAACCATCCCTTAGTTATACTGCTATAGGCCTAGAGTGCCGGGAGACTTCCCGTGATGCACCTCTTTCCTCTCTCCTTCTCTCCCTCTCCATCTGTATGCATTTTTATCCCATTACTGCATGTTACTAACTCGACATCTTCTATCTTCTCTCTCCCATAGTTTTGTGCTTTCTCATTTCTCTCCTCTCTCCTTCCGTCACTTTCAGCAGGTATTTGGCCGCCTGCTGCCCCCATGTTCCTGCTCGACAACTGCTATTGCTCTGTTGCTATTATTGTCATTATTATTCCTATGACTGTCATCCCTATTATTATTATTAACTTACTAATATTAATATTACCACTACCATTACATTATTACTATTTTAAAATTCTAGGTGGTATTTTCATTGTGCTTCCCCCTTCCCTCCCCACTCCCCTTCTCTCTCTCAAAACCTCTTTCTCTCTCTCTCTCTCTCAAAACCTAACACGGCAGCGGCGGATGGCCGCCCACCATTGAGTCTGGTTCTGCTTGAGGTTTCTGCCTCTTAAAAGGAAGTTTTTCCTTGCCACTGTCGCCAAATGCTTGCTCATGGTGGGATTTGTTGGGTCTCTGTAAATAATATTATAAAGAGTACGGACTAGACCTGCTCTATAGGAAAAGTGCAATGAGATAAGTTCTGTTATGAAATGGCATTATATAAATAAAATTGAATTGAAGTGAATACAATGAAATCGAATGTAATTTTATTTTAGCTGCTCAAAGCATTCAACAGTATCATGTCTTCCAGAAAGTTTCCCTATTACTCACTGTCAACAGTTTTCAAAGGGACTATTTCTTTGGCAGAAAGTAGTTCCAATGAAACCTGACAATGAGGTCTGTGGACATTGTTTCTGGACAGACAAGTTACTGTTGAATGTTTTTAAATATCAATTTCCAATGCTTCACAAATAAAATTCCATTCACCTCCACTGTACTGAGGTGAAGCCAGACAAATAAAACCAAAAGTGCACGGCTAGAGTAATGTCATGTTGATGAACCGACCCCTTAAAATCATGTTTAATGATCATACATTCGCATCTTTACTGAGATATTGTGTTCTTCCATGATGGGCTCTGTCTTTCATAGAGCCTGCCCACTTCCTCCTTATCTCCTGCCATCATATGCATGATCCTCCTTAAATAGACATAAAAGAAAAGACGCGCTTCACTGATGAGACACAAGTCTCACCTCAGATGAGCTACACAGGGACAGAAAAGAGACACAAAAGCTTTAACAAATTTGACCCTGAACATAATATATATATATGTCTGTGGAATGGTGGCCTCCTACCTGACTCTTGACCCAATGCATGCTGGGACTGACTTCAGCCCCTGGAAGGAAGGAAGGAAGGAAGGAAGGAAGGAACAGATTTTTGCTCATTCAGATCTATGACCTCCCAGCTGACCAATAGCATGTAGCCTCCCTGATGACCTCAGAGCTCCTCCCCTGTGTGTGTGTTCAGTGATGCAGATGATCCACAGATCTGTGGTTGATCTGCTCCTCCCCTCCCCCTCCATACCTCCATTTTCCTCACACCACAGTCCTTGGTGGTGAGGGGGAGGGGAGAGGCTGTAGCTCATTAGTCAGTGGGGTGAAAAGGAGAGCAGGAGGAGTAACACACACACACACACACACAAACAAAGGAGGGTATGTGACTACAACATGTATCCATAACTTGTAGTGACATCAATGTTTTTGATGCTGTATTGACTCTTAACAGAAAGCTCCTTTAGGACCAAAAATGTCCTGAAAGGATTCAACCCTTCACCTCTGCATCTCTGACACCACTACAGTCTGCAGAGCAACTCTCCAATCCCCAAAACAATGATGGAAGGCTCATTGTCTTCCAATAACAACACACATACACACGGTGGCTCTTCAGAACATAATGGCATGATTCATTCAATCTCACTTCCTCCACCGGTTGACAAGAGGATGTATATTTCTGCCATAATGAGAGTGTAGAAGGACAATTCAACTCTTTCTTCATGATTTTAGACATATCTAGTTCTAGTGCTTCTGCAGATGTTCAGATTAAGAGATTTTGGAGAAAAAGAAATTGAGGTTGTATTCTATGTCGAGGGCTACCGTAGTTCAAGGTGGTAGGGTTGATGAGAGGAGTGAAGTGAGGCCAAAAGAGACACACAAATGCCCTTTTTCTCCTAAGGGATAACCAGATCTCACATACTAAGCAGAACTTAGCTCAAATAAAATTGCATTCGATTTCATTGTATTCAATTCAATTCAATTTTATTTATATAGCGCCAATTCATAACAGAAGTTAACCATGAACATTTGGCAAATTAGACCAATAACTGCATTGTGTGTTTATTTGTTGTTCTTTTACTGTTGTGCAACTCTGTTTAAATGGATGTAACGAATGGATGCAAAGAAGACATTTTGAGGTAAGAAAGAAGACTGAATCTGCTTTAATACCTAATGAATCAATAAGCAAATAAAGTTTTACTTCTCTCATTCACTCACGTTTTCCTCTCATTGACAATCTCTTGCTTAATCACCCAATCTCTCTTTAGCTCACTCTTTTTAGTGGCACCACGTGACTTTGTTTTTAACATCAATAAACATTACAAGAAATGTCCACCCCTCGCCTTATTGTATTTATGCTAGTGGCAACCAGTGCTTGCTTACTGTGTGAATGAAGCTCATTCAGGGACAGGGATAATCATTCAGGGACTTTCAGCACTGCAAACTCCACACTTCCCCTGACCATGGATGGTATGAGAACTTCATACCAGATGCCACCCGTTCATTCTAATGAAAATTGCATAGTGCATAACCCAAAAAAACACTCTTCCTGGTTTGCTCCTGGTTTGCTTTAGCATTCTGTGGCCCTACTTGCTGGGTCCATAAACTTTATATTGGGATGTCATCATGCACATGAAAATTTGGTTTTCTAGGCTCTGGCAAAGTTGTAAAAATATTAAACCTTCATGTTTTAAAAATCATAATAGAAAGAGTAATACTGCTGAAAGTGACAGGAGAGAGGAGAGAGGCGAGCAAGCACAAAACTATGGGAGAGAGATGAGAGAAGATGTCGAGTTAGTAACATAAGAATAAGAATGCATACAGATGGAGAGGGAGAGGAGGAGAGAGGTGCATCAAGGTAAGTCTCCCGGCAGTCTAGGCCTATAGCAGTATAACTAAGGGATGGTTCAGGACTCACCCAAGCCAGCCCTAACTCCAAGCTTTATCAAAGAGGAAAGTCTTAAGCCTACTCTTAAATGTGGAGATGGTGTCTGCCTCCCGAACCCAAACTGGGATCTGATTCCACAGGAGAGGAGCTTGATAGCTGAAGGCTCTGGTTCCCATTCTACTTTTGGAGACTCTATAAACCACAAGTAACCCTGCATCCTGGGAGTGCAGTGTTCTAGTCGGGTAATAGGGTACTATGAGCTCTTTAAGATACGATGGTGCCTGACCATTAAGGACTTTGTAGTTGAGGAGAAGGATTTTAAATTCTATTCTGGATTTTACAGGTAGAGAACCCAAGCTACCTGGTGCGGCAGATGTATGAACTGTGAGCCCATGCCCACGAACCCAGAGAGCTACTGCTGCCACGAGTGGAACTTGGTTACAACACAACTTGAAGATCTTTCTGAATCTGAGGATGCCAGCGCCTCACACACAGTCTGCATCACCAACCATCCAGAGTTACCTGCCTTATTGACTGCCGGTGTCTTGCGGACCTTCTTCAGTTTTCCAAAGATAAATTCCCATTCCAGAAGGGCCTAATGACAGTTTGTCTTCACAGTCAGTTTTTAGTTCTCACTACATTTTATTGCATAATGACTGATTATTAGACGAGTTTCAGGCTACATTTTCCTTATCAACGTAGATTACTTGTGTTAGCTCTTTGTATCAGCAAACTCAGCTGAAATCACAAACACTACAGCCATTAGTTTACTGTGGTATGTGTAGCCTACAACATTTGATGTTGTTGTACACAACCTTACCTGTGTACATTACCGTCATACAGTGCGCTGAGAATTTTATTTTTATAGTGTACACTTTAACTTTTTTTTGGCGGTTAAAATACGTATTACCGTTGATCCACATTCACAACAATACAGAGCTTAGCATCTGTGGCGGAGCAGCTGTCTGCTTCTTCAAACTGGCTGCGCGCCGACCCCCATCTATTGTAGGTAATACACTGACTATCGATAAGTACCTCATACAACCCCACTTCAAAAAACCCAAACTATCCCTTTAAAGGACTGTGGTACATAACCTTTTAAAAAAGACAGATTGATCATAGCTATTAAAGAAGTGCTAACTAAGGGTAAAATGTCTTTAAGCAGTCTAGTTGGAATGAGGTCTAAGAGACAGATTGATGGCTTAGATGAAGAAATCATTGAAATTAGTTGAAGAAGGTCGATAGGAGAAAAGCAGTCTAAATAAATATATATATATATATATATATATCAGGTTTTACAGCTGTTTCTAAGGTTCCTTTTGTCTCTAATAATTAAAATTGTATCATTAAAGAAGCTAATGAAGTTGTTACTACTGAGGGCTATAGGAATACATGGTGCAATAGAGCTGTGACTCTGTCAGCCTGACTACAGTGCTGAAAAGAAACCTGGGATTGTTCTTATTTTCCTCTATTAATGATGAGTAGTAAGCTGCTCTGGCAGTATGGAGGGCTTTCCTAAATGTTTTAAGACTATCTTGCCGGACTAAATGAGATTCTTCCAGGTTGTTGGAACGGCATTTCCTTTAAAGTTCACAATGTTTGTTTTAATTTGCGGGTTTGGGGGTTATACCATGGAGCTAACCTTCTTTGTTTTATTATCTTCTTTTTTAGAGGAGCGATAGAATCGAGGGTCGTTCACAGTCAGCCTGCAGCGCTATCAACTAGATGGTCAATTAGGGAGGGACTGAAATTAGCATAGGAGTCCTCTGCTATATTGAGACATAACATAGAATTAAATGCAGATGGGGTCGCTTCTTTGAATCTAGCTACAGCAATATCAGATAGACATTGAGAGTAGGTGTTTTTGCCTAATGGCGTGTAGTCCAGTAATAGCAGTTCAAAAGTTATTAAAAAATGGTCCGATAAAGAAGGATTCTGTGGAAAGACTATTAAATGTTCAATTTCAATGCCATATACCAGAACAAGGTCGAGGGTGTGGTTAAAACAGTGAGTGGCTTCATGTACACTCTGACAGAAGCCAATCGAACCTAATAATGAGATAAACGCACTACTAAGGTTATCATTTTCAACGTCCACATGAATATTGAAATCACCTACAATAATTACTCTATCTGTTTTAAGGTCTAAACTTGATAAAAACTCTGTGAATTCAGATAAAAATTCAGAATAAGGACCAGGAGCGCGGTACACTGTAACAAATAGAAGTGGCTGTCGTGTTTTCCAGGTCGGGTGTGAAAGACTAAGAACAAGGCTTTCGAACGAGTTATAATTTAGTTTAGGTTTAGGGTTGATTAATAGGCTTGAGTCGAAGATGGCTGCAACTCCACCTCCTCGGTGCCTCGAGGAATATGAGTATTAATATGACTGGGCGGAGTGGATTCATTTAGGCTAACATATTCTTCATGACCCAGCCAGGTTTCAGTAAGACAAAATAAGTCAATATGATACTCTGATAGTAAATCTTTCACTAGTACAGCTTTAGATGACAGAGATCCGATGTTTAAGAGTCCACATTCAATTCTCCTTTTTTGTTGTGCTTTTTCAATAGTGGTAATTTTGTTTAGGTTTGTATGTATAACTCCTCTTGTGTTAACTTTTGATTTTATTTATTTCAGTGGTTGGGGGGGCAGACACCGTCACTAAGGAGTTTTGGGTGGGTAACTGCTCTGGAAGCGCAGAGAAGCGTGTAGGACTGCAACTCTGCCTCCTGGTCTCAACTCTGGGTTGTCATGGTTTTGGTCCACTAATAAAATCAGTCAGATTTCTGGATATGAGAGCTGCTCCATCCAAAGTGGGATGAATGCCGTCTCTCCTAATCAGACCAGGTCTTCCCTAGAAAGACCGCCAATTATCTACAAAGCCCACATCGTTTGCTGGACGCCACCTCGACAGCCAGCGGCGGAATGAAGACATGCGGCTAAACATGTCATCACTGTTCAGGTTTGGCAGGGGCCCAGAGAAAACTACGGAGTCCGACATTGTCTTTGCATATGTACACACCGACTCAACATTAACTTTAGTGACCTCCAATTGGTGTAAACGGGAGCCGTTCCCGCCGACGTGAAAAACAGTCTTACTGCATTTATGTTTATCCTTAGCCAGCAGTTTTAAATAGGATTCAGTGTCGCCCGCTCTGGCTGAACTTGTGTGTGTTTAAATGTATAGCAGATAATTAGCCACTGTAATGAAGAATCTAACAAAATCAACTGGGATGAGCTAGAGCAGCAGAAATATGCTACCAGTAACACACAAACACCGGTGACCGGAAATGACACAATACGCTTACTGTAGCATGTCAGCAAACATCTGTCCATCACGAGTGCGGCTATGTTGTAGGAGTGCAATGCTAATCAGTGGAGTACTCTTTTAGTACATCCATGCACGAGTCAACTCAAGAGTGTCATCTTGAATCTGCCACTCCTGTGCAGTGAACATGATGATTGGAAAGTGAAAACACAATTTAAGTTATATTTAATGATTTGCCTATTTATGATCTGTATTGCTGATTATTGAATTCAAAGACTGCTGATGGAGTCTTCATATAATGAGCATATTATATTAATGAGATTAGCTCCATCTTCAGCTGTCCATCGGTCCGTCCATCTGTCCATCCATCGGTCTGTCTGGCTACTCATCTATCCATCCATCCCTTTCTCAGTCAGCCAATCGATACCTGATGTCAGGATGAGGTAAGTGATGACTTCAGAGTCATTAAGCGATATGATAGGCTGACACAGTGCCATCAGCAGCCGCTGCTGGAAATGGATGGACCCCAGACACCCTGTGTCGTATTTCACTGCTCTCATGCACAGACACATACGCTGGCCCAGTGAGGATCTCATATCACCTGCCATAGAAATGGATTTTTCCCCAGCAGACCACACAGGGCTGATTCATATCTCTATTGATTCAGATGAGGAGATGAACTGATTGGGATGAAATGAGATCGGCCTCAGAAATAAATGAGAAATGAATCAAATTAATCATCATTTCAAGATACACACATAAAAACAGTTATATATATATAACACATTCAATTGCAACGCTGCAATAGCATGGAGCTTTAATCTGAAATTAATCATGAGATAATACTGCTCAAATTGTCCTGAGTCGCCTCAGAGAGCTGAAAATCATGGTAATGCAGCAGCTGGATGTTTCCAGCAAAGCACTCTGCTGTCTCCACTGTTTCCACTGCCTACTGGTTTGGCTGCTCGTCTTACCAGTCTATTACTGGAATGTCTCATTTCGGGGGGAATCGGGACAGAAAACTAGATCAAATTAGAGCACAAAGCAGGACAATGAGGCTGCTGTTTGAAACACAAACCCTGATCTCTGATGTCAGACACATCCCATCCATCCCCCTCTACCTTTTTACTGTGCTTTAAGAATGTCACACTACTTCCTGCGGGTACCGAATGTGAATGTATGCCATTTTAAACAACCAATTAATTCAATTTCTCGAGATGATATGAAATCATAAAGTAGGACAAAAGTCCACATTTTAGTTCCTGGATATTTTGACTTACCTTTAATACTGAATTTTCAGCATTTCTTTCAGCATTTTTTTTTTGTATTGTAGCCTGTTTATTAATTATGTAAAATATACTTCATTTATATTAATGCAGTGCTGTAGTTGTAGTATTTCAGATTGTATTTTACTTCGATTCAATCAAATACAGATTTTTATTTGCTGACATTCATTACACAAATGTAATCACAGCATGAAAATTAACCTGATGCAAGTGTCAAGCATGCTTGCCAACCCTCCCGATTTTCTTGGGAGACTCACAATTCTCCCGTATTTCTCCTGATTTCTGACAAATTTTCATACCTTTTTGTTATCGCAACCTGTTTCTGGCACTGTCGTGACACGGAAGAGAGCTGCTCACACTCACGCTTCGTCCTCCTCAGTGAGTAACAGACAGTGAGAGAAATGGAATGAATGAAAACTGATGAATATTAGTTTATGTCAGAGATTCACGCAAGTTCATGCCAGAGGAGCAAAATATTCTGTATTCTTTCCTGAGAATTAAAAGTAAAATTAAAAGTATTTAACCTAAAAATGCTATTGCAGTGTACTTATTTTTTTTATATTTTTGAGTTCTCCACAGCAGTATGCTCTAATTAATGTGTACAGGTAAAGATGATCCATTGTGTGTCAGTAAAGAGCTTTAAGACAATTTACCTTAAAGCTACATTTAGTGATTTTGGACCACAGAGCGTAGGAAGTAGACACCAAACAACTCATCCTACAAGCAGAAACAGAGCAAAATGAGCTTCCCACTCTGTGTCATTTCTTATCACGCTGTAAATCCAATATTTACTGGTGTCTGACAGTTAGTTTGTATGAGTTTGTGAGTAATACAAAGGACTCAACCAAAAGAAAACCAATCATCCTAAACATTTGTATTTATTCACTTTACTTTTCTTTTGGCCAATTTTGCAATGCTAACAATGAAGAAAGTTGTGTAGCATTCATATACTGTAGTGCAGTGAAACGTGTTTAACTAATTTTAACATTAACATTAACCAGCAAGGCATCAACTTAGAAATGTTGATAAAAAAACTTTAAAAAATGTTGTCATTTTAACTAACTGCAAAGACATAACTGTTGCTTTGGTGTAGCCACCTCTCATCAACCAGCTGTCACTTTGGTGCTTTGTGAAATCTGAACTTGAGCAACAGCAAATCTAAAAACGTCTGAAATCAAGAAGAAAGAACTTATTTGTCCCTCCAAACTCTCATTATGGCAGAAACATACATCCTCCCCTCAGCTGGAGGAGGAAGTGAGGGTGAATGAATGCCATTATGTTTTGTGTGTGTGTGTGTGTGTGTGTGTGTGTGTGTGTGTGTGTGTGTGTGTGTGTGTGTGTGTGTGTGTGTGTGTGTGTGTACGGGCAATTGATGCACTGGCTCTCAATGTCATGTTTCTACCATTTGTCTCCCTTGGAAACAGAGAGACACTTAAAACCCCAGAGCAAACAGGAGGACATCTGGACCTGTCTCTCTCTCCTCCTCCTCCTCCTCCTCCTCCTTCCTTTTCTTCTCTCTCCTCCTGTCCTCCCTCCTTTATTCTCCTCTCCTCCTCCTTCAAACCCCCTCTGTCTTCCTCCTCTCGTTTCCTCCTCATGCCTTCTTCATTTCTCTCTCCTCCCTTTTTAAATCATATTCTTTCTCTCTCTGGGGCTATCAATCACGGTTGCCGTGATGGTGGCCGGGCTGTAGGTGGTCATGCCGACGGCAGATGGCTCTTTATCGCTAGAGCCGTGGCCTCACCATGACAACCGCAGAGAGCAGGAAGTGACACATCCAGCCGAGTGGGGAGAGATTCATCTGGACAGGAGGCGCACACACACACTCACACACACACACACACACTATATATATATATAAATAAATAAATATAATAAAGAAATCATATTTTATTAATTCTGCTTTACAATTAGACCCGCAACTTCAATAAACATAAATAATTCTCAATTTGACTATTTTTTAGTTAAGCTATGGGCACCCACCACTGTCTTACTATGTTTTCTGCATTTCTGCATCTCTACAATCAAGCTGTTGAGTGAAATGCTATTAGGAATTTAGGCCAAACTACAACAATCAGACCCAGGTTGAAATTTTCCTTTAAAGTTGCATTAACATGTTTTTTCAGTCACTAGGGGTCAGTCCAACACGCTGCAAACACAACAGTGACATATTAAGAGTCTGTTTGTGGTCGTTTTGCGTCTCTTTGTGGTCATTTTGTGTCTGGTGGTTGTTTTGCATCACGACATCCTTCACTGGTTACTTGTCACTTTCACTTTATACTGCTTTTAAATCTTGTGTTCTAAATTAAAGGTCTTTGCAGTTATTACATTATTATTTTTGATTGTGTAATGACAGCCCTCTTTGTGCTGCTTGTCGACTTTCAGACCAGACCAGAAAGGTCAGGGTCTACACATTTGATGTTTGATAACTTTGTTAGGCTGAAAATACTCTGACAGTTTGATTCTTTACAATATTTTGGTTTTCAAAATCGGTTTTAACTTATATTCCAGGTTGCAATAAAGTCTTCCATATATCCACAACTATACAATAATAAATGACAATATCACAAACCCTATCTAATAACAATACCAAAATATAAACCATCACAAACCTTATTAATATTAGAACAAAATTCACTTAGTTCATTCATGGCTCCTACACACTGGGCCCTAATTATTAGGTTATTACCCATAATAATTACTTATATTCTACAAATTGATAGCAGACACAAAACAATATAAAAACTTAATATTCAAAGTCCATACATTAACTTTACATTTCACACATGTGTTGTATTTCTTCTTTTTCTTGAGTCATAAGTCAGTAAGGCCAGAGGTTAACAAGACCCAGGCTCAGTCAGAATGTTCTTCATCATCATTCTGTATCAAGTCTGTCAGTCAAAACCAGTCAAGGTTAAGCTCAAAGTGTCACATTGCGCAGCAGCCACTCCTCACCCAGCTTCCGACTCCTGTATTAGACAAATCTTAGTTATTGGCTGGTCCAGGCAGCTGCTCCTTGTCTTAATGTGCACCTGACGCACAAAAACCTCTTCTGTCTGGAAAGGTTTGTTGGACTCTTCCCATGACCCAGGAATTTCAAGGTGCTGTATTGTCCACTATAAGCACTGTATCTCCAGGGATGAAGTTTCGCTTCACTCCTGACCAACCATCCAGTGAAGGTGACACTTATAAATATATGTTAGCAAAATATCAACAATATTTATTAATATTAATACAATTATTAATATAACCAAATTATCAATATGGATTACTAATTCCGGGGCACCACCCTGGGATCAGGGACCAATAACCAAACGTGAAAAACAGTCTCAAGGTGTAGAAGTGGGAAGCGACGAAGATGGGGGACATGAACATGTGGATGGTCGTCACGCACAGATCCAAAACTCAAAGGGGAGAGCCAAAAAGGAGGACACAACCTATTTGTCCTCAAGATGGAGTGGAGTGTAACTAGTTATGCTACTATGTTATCTGGGTTGTTTGAGATGTGTGTGTAGGTGTGTATATGTACTAGAGCCCGATTGATTTATTGGTTGGCCGAAATTGGCCTATTGCAGATATATCGGTATTGGCGTATATGTTATCCAATATGAAACTGTTTTATTTTCCGTGTATTAGGCAGAAAGATAAGCTTGTGTTAATATATTGGTGTCACTACAAAGTTTATCCAGTGGAAAAGAGAGAGTCCATGCTCTCAGCATTGGCAGCACATGAGTCAAAGCAGTGTGTTCACGGTAAGTTGCTAACAATTTGTGAAATACATTGCTGGAAAGTTAATAAACAATGAACCCATCATTTTCCCCTTTCAATATAACTCTAATATAAGCCTGTCCCTGACAACCATCATGGCACTCATGCTTATCACAAGTGTTAGCTGTATTAGTACAGTTTAGAGGTACTTGTACTTTACTTGAGTATTTCCATGGCATTTTCAGTACTGATGTTTATTTAGCTATTTATTTTATTTTAATTTATTCTTTATTTTCTCAGTGTTCATTTCTAGAATTGGTTGACAATGTACATGTTAAATTTATAAAATTATTTGTTTAAAAAAGCAGCCTTCTGAGTACCTTTGCATAGGCATATCAGTGCACAATCCACATAGAAAAGGTCTATTTTCATTCCAGCGGTGAATGATTCCTCTCTAAAATAGGTATTGGTATCGGTCTCAAAAATTGCATACCGGTCAGGCTCTAATATGTACACAAATGCATGTGGGTTAGTGAAGAGGAGAGAGAAAGAAAAGCACACAGAGTAAGGTACAAGAGATCTCAAATGCCATGGTAAAACACAATAGTTGTCCCTTTATCACACAGGAACCCAGCCACGAACTTTCATTCAACAGCCGTGTTACTGAAGTTTGGTCTGATTAGGCACAGTTATTAGCTCCCAGGTACCGACATACAATGGAACGTGCTAAACACGAAAACACGCAGCAGAAACAGGACACAGCGGTCCGTAACTTTCCACAATAATGCAAACGCAATTCACAACAAATTAAGCTTAGATTAAATAACTCACAGTTATAAAATCTATCTCTGCCCAGACACAAGCCTCTTACTTGAGATCGCTCTTGATAACGATTTAATGCGTCCGTTTGGATTATCCGAGTCCTCTCAGGCTCGGATGCTGATGTAGCCGAGCACTGTTCGTTAACGGCTTCAATGGGAAAACTGTTCCTTCAGGTGGCAGCGGAGGGAAGCAGCAGTCGACTTTTAGTGGGAAGAGAGTGGGGCTCAGCGGTTATCCTTCTCTCTGTGAAGAAAACGGTAAATCTGTATCTTCCTTCTGCAGGCAAAGATTGTTATGTGGAGTATAACAATCAGGATCCAAAAAGTGTTTCAGCAAACACAAAACAGTCTGTTGCTCGTCCAGCGAGTTAAGTTAAAGTTCAACGTTGAGCGCCTCCTGCAGTAACCAGAGTTACAGTGGAAAGACAGTGAGTGACCTGTGCACTCTGCTTTTATAGAGATGATGACATCATGGCTGGAATGCCAGGATTTCTTGCACTCCTGTGGTGGCTCGACCAGTAGGAATCCAGGGTTTGGATTCAACTGAAATCTCGTGCCCAGGTGTGAATTAATGGCTGGAGGAGATTTGGCGCCATTTCTATGAGTTTAGGCTTTTGGTTCCTAAGGGCCTCTGTTCTTTGTTCTCCAGATGTGGTGAGGCCCAACAATGGTAATGAAGGAACATTTCACCCAGTGCAACAGTTAGTGTTGAGAGAGCACTCAGCTGAAACGAGTATCCGGTACAGATAATGCACTTTTTACGAGTATCATCAAATATGGCACTCGGCTTGTGGTGCTCAAAGCGCCAAAAAAATACATTTGAAAAACTCAACAGCAACGTCTCTTTCCAGAAATCATGACCCGGTTACTCAAGATAATCCACAGACCTTGTTGTGAGCGGTTTCATGTAGGAACTATTGGTAGAGAGACATAAAACTGCTCACAACAAATCTGCGGATAATTTTGAGTGTCTCTCAACTGTCCCTTTAAGTAAAAGTGCAAAAGTATTAGCATCAAAATATACTCAAAGTACCAAAAGTAAAAGTACTCATTATGCAGAATGGCCCATTTCAGAATAATATATATTATATTATTGTATTATAATTATTGATGCATTAATGTGTTCATCACTTTAATGTTGCAGCTGGTAAAGGTGGAGCTAATCATATATTGCTGGGTAGCTTGTGAATTTCCCCAAGGGATCAATAAAGTCTTATCTAGACCTATATAATAATAATAATAATAATACATCATAATTTATTTGTTGATTATATTTTGTATTATTAATCTGAATATGTAAAGTAATTAGTAGTAATAGTAGTAATTAAAGTTGTCAATGTCATGGTTTTGGGTTTTTGTCCTGTTACTTCCTGTTTTATTTTGAAATATTCTCCTCCCCTCAGATGTCTTGTTGTGTTACTTCCGGTCTGTGTTTGCTTTTCCCTCCAGTTTTGATTGTTTGCCCCGCCCTAATTAGTTGCACCTGTGTCTCGTTGTCTCCCCTACCTGAGTGTATTTAGTCTGTGTTCTTCATTTGTTCAGTGTCAGTTCATCAGTTGTATGTTGTATCCATGGTGAGTGTCTTGATCATCGTTGCATGTGTTCCTGGATTACTTCTCTGTTTCATTTGGACATTGCCTGCACTGTTGGACTCTGGACTCTGTTATTTGCTCCCTTTGGACTGGTTTGCCCCTTTCGGACTGGTTTGCCTTTGTTGGAAAGTGCTCCTGTTTTTTTTTTTTTTTTTTTTACTACTGCCTGGCTCTCCACGCTGTAAGCCTTTTGTCTCTATTAAATGGTTTAAGCTGCTCCTATTCTGCTTGTATGTCTGCATTTGGGTCCTACTCCTGCCTTCATGGTTCTCTGGCTTGACATTAAACACAACAGTCAAATAAATGTAGTTGAGTTAAAAAGTACAATATTTGCCTCTCAAATGTAGTTGAGTAGAAGTATAAAGTAGCAGAAAATGGAAATACTCAAAGTACAACTACCTCAAAATTGTACTTAATTACAGTACTTGAGTAAAGGTACTTAATTACTTTCCACCACTGTCCTGATGACATCATGTTGTGTGTTTTTTTTTTTTTTTTTTTTTTTCTCAAACTTTGGAAAGCTCTTCCAGAGCCATAGAAGATTTTATACAACTCGGTGAAGTGCCCCTTTTAATGTGGATTTTTCTGATTTGGTATCTGGATTATCAACAAGTTGGACAGTAAGGCTGGATATACACTAATCTAGGCAAATTCATTACAAGTTAGCTGGCAGAGCACAGCCTGGCAAGACAGTGAGCAGTGATATAGATACAGACAGAGCCATGATGCCAACAGAGCTGCTTGCTCTGAAGAGTCTTCAGAAACAAAGGCAGGCTTTGTCCCAATATATCACTGTTCAACATGGAGTTTTGCTCAGTTGCTCTGCATATTAAGATCATTGATGAAACAATATCAGCAACCCTGAAGAGTGTAATTAGTACACATTGATATGCAGTAGCTTTTGCCTAATTGAATTCCCACTTGAACAACTGTTTGTCTATTAGATATCAGTACAATTATTTCATCACAGCTTCACATATCTTATATGAAATTACATTTATAATTAATGTGTGTGTATATATAGTGTATAACTGGATTCTTATCTTGTAATTTCTACATTTCTGCAAGGACCTTGAGTAAGCAACAAGTAAGCTGCTAAATAAGATTTATTTTTTTTCAAAATTCCTGGAAGGAGACGTGAGGGTAGAGGACAAGGCTACATGCTGGGTTGGTGGTTCTGTGGGTGTGGGGGGGCTGGTGGATTTCACGTCCTACTTCCTCCAGCAAGGTGATTAGGCCAGACATCTGTCACACACACACTCTCCACCTCTCTCTACTGTCTGCTAGAGTAAATAAACCCTTACTCACACACTTACGTTTGCAATTACTATTCATGTGAGGACCTTCTATTGACTTCCATTCAGTACATGCTGCCAGTTGCTTTTTAACGGTGCAGAATATTAACACTGAGACATACTATGACTGGAAACAGATTATACCATCACTGAGCAGACTGGCAGTATCACTGTAGTTTACATTGAATGCCATTGGATCACACATCAAAAATGATGTTGTTGCTAAAATGCTACCTTCAAGTGAAACTCGTCAGGTCATGTTTTCAACTGGGGAAGTCCAGTACACACTGTTGTTAGGTGACTGACAATAAAAGTGAATGTCGCCTGAGAGATTTCGTTTTGTTTTTGTCATTCTTAGGGAGAGAAAAAAGACAAAAAAACGTCCGTGGGTTCCAACATTTTCAAAAACATCACTAACGTCATAACTCATTAACATGATAAACGCAACCTCACTTAAAGACGACATACCAGAAACTAGCTGGCTACTTCACCAACTAATGAGCTAGCAAGCTAATTTACAAAACTAAAAACAAATCACAATTACAGCTGCTGTGCAGCTGTGAGTAGTTGGGGCCGGGACAACTATGACATCAAAATTTTGTAATTTTTTTCATAAACATTAGAGATTTACTTATCGAGAATTTGCAGTAGCTGTTTACAGTAAAACATTTTGATGCACTCAGTTTTTTATATTTCAAAGATCTGGCTGGATCGTTTGTGGAGGAGAGTCTGAAGATGCAGTGTGGCAAGTTTGGTGTTGATTGCGTAAAAAATGTGGGAGGAGATAGGTTTAATTAGTTTTACAGTTTTTGAGAAAAACAGAGTGATGGACTTGGCTGCAGCGCCACCATCAGGACTATTGGCCCACAATGCCTGTTGAGGACGTTTGGCATAGGACTGGACCTATGTGCAAAATGTTGTTTATTTTCACACATGGGAAGGTAGATTTCCTTGGAGGAAGAAGAAGAAGAACACTGACAATTCCAAGAGTATTTCTAAACTTAATTATAAACCCAAGATACATGATGTTCTCAATCATTGTTCAGATTACTGATTTCCTTTTAGCTATAAAAGTTCAATTTTTTTACTTTTTTCAAAGAAGAAATGTAGCTAAAAGGTTAGCTTCTTTCATCCTCTTCGAAGTAGCTTTGCTGTTGGTCAGCAACTCAACAATTCCATTCAAATTAATTTGTGCGAAGTTTGATTTAAAAAAAAAAAACCTTTAGAAGTCAATCTTTTGTACTTACTTACACAAAGTGCTAACAGAAGTGAAACTGACAGATGAATAGCCTCTTTGAGTCAGACATTTTTGTCGAGACGGTTTCCCAGAGCCAGCACAGCAGCTCCAGACAGCGACGCTCACAACTCTCCTGCTGCTATAGCTAACATCACAACAGCAGCACATCTTGGCAAACTAGAAAGTAAGCTGAATGTCCGTGGGCAAGTCATTTAACGTTACCTGACACACAAATCATGGCTGGAATAGTGTTGTGTGGCCCAGTCCGAGCCACTTTGTTTGTTTCCCACTCACAGAGCCAGGGCTGAGTACGAACACCAGAGGCTCCAGGGATGGCAACGTCGGTCTGTTGGTCGGTCCACCACTTTGGTCTAGACAATCTCAACACCTATTGGATGGATTGTCATGGAATTTTGTACAGACATTCATGGTTCCCAAAGGGTAAATCCTAATGACTTTGGTGATCCCCTGACTTTTCCTCTAGCTCCACCAGCTCCACCACCAAGACAACATTTTAATTTGTCCAATACTTTGGTGTATGACCGATTACTTGCAAAGCTGATGACATTCACATCAGCCTCAGCTGTACTCTGTGTTTAGTGCTAATCAGCAGACGTTAGCATGCTAACATGCTAAACTAAGTTGTGGATATGGTAAACAATATACCTTTTTAACATCAGCATGTTAGCATTGTCATTGTGAGCAAGTTAGAATGCCGACATTAGCATTTAGCGCAAAGCGCCGCTAGCATGCCGACATGCAAAACTGTTTCAAAACAATTTTAGGAGGGAACAAAGGGTGACCACATTACCTGAACCAACCATTGACAAAACTGAGGATGCAGGCATCTGATTGGCTCCTCTGCATCCAGCACCAAAGCCAGAACCTGCAGTGTTTGTCTTGTCAAACACCAAGATGGATGGGCAGAGTTTGTGTTGACTCTGTGTTTTAGGGCCTCTATTTTTGGATTGTTGGTGTGAGATAGTTTTTAAGGAAGTTCAGTAGGTATGTAGGTGCATCAATCTTTATGTAGTGAATCTGCAACTTATTTTTTCACATTATCAGGACAGATTTTTTGCTATTTAGAAACAACAAAAAGATTTTTGAGAACTAACAGTCAACATCAACGTCTCTTTCCAGAAATCATGACCTTGTTGTGAGTAGTTTCATGTAGGATCTATCAGTAGAAAGAAAATAGTTCCTACATGAAACTGCTCACAACAAATCTGTGGATTATCTTGAGTAACCGGGTCATAATTTTTCAAAAGAGACACTACTGTTGAGCTTTGAGCACCACAAGCCGCCGTATAGTCCTATTATATTAAAAAAATGCAGACATCTCTACGGCCGATATCTCCAAAACTTGGCAACTCACACCATTGATTGATTGGTTTTGGGGTGAACTGTCCCTTTAAGATGGTAGTTTCGTGGTACAAGAAAAGAACAGCCCAAATCTCACACATATTGTCCATTCTGGTGTAGGTACTAGATATACTTGGCCTGGCAGATCTGCTCCGGGTCCTGCATTTACAGATGAAGTAACACATTAACTCATTATGACATCGGAAAGTGTACAGATGCCCTGTGTTCACGCCGCAGATTACCAGTTTTGATTGTTTGTGTAGAAAAAGTGATCTACATCTAATAAAATGTAAATGCCAAACTTTACATTTAATTATTTCATATCTGTATGTGTAAAGTGTAAGTTTGAACTCTACACTACGCATGGGCTTTCACTTCCAAGCCTGGCAACATTAAACTGGTAGATTTTGAATGGTGTTTGGTTTTGGCCTTCTGTCAATACATTGGAGGATGGGCTAGTGGTAGATAACTTGGTTGTTCCCTGTCAACTAGCATTAAGATTGGTCAGTCACATTAACAGCGGCGCGAACACACAGCATCCATACACTTTCCGATGTACAGCCAATCATAATGTGGTAATGTTTTACAAGCGGCAACCTCTGGGAAATCCGATTGTCTAGAAGTTTATGAGAACATGACTCACCTTGATTTATTACCTCAGTGAACGGTTTCCTAATGAGTTTAGTCTCAATCGCTAGTTTCAAGTCTTCTTCAATACAGCACGATGTTCATTTAGTAAATTATGGTCCCATTTAGAGTAAAATAGAAGATAAAGCAGGGTTTGCTTTATGGAGTGGCTACTTTCTGATTGTCAAGTCGCTACCATGGCGACCTGTCAATCAGGATAGAGGCGATGCGTAGCCACTGTGCTGTGTACATTTAACTAGCCGTGTTTTCGCCTTAGAACCCTTTCACAGCGTGAAGCGTTCAGTTGTACTAAAAGACACTCTAAGGAGTCGGCTGTTCATTTTTTCTGGTAAGTACATTTTGTTTTAAGCCTGTTTTTCGCTAGCCAAAATTAGCATCCCAATTAACATCACAGTTTACGTGAATTACGGATGCACCTTGCAAGATAGCTAGCTCCACTCTCTCATCCAAACATGGTCACTTCCTGTTCCAAAAACCAAGATGGCGACGGCCAAAATTCCATACTCGAGGCTTCAAAACAGCAGTCCACAAACCAATGGGTGACGTCACGGTGTCTACGTCCACTTCTTTTATACAGTTTATGGTTGCGTCCAGTGTTGTGCAAGTTACTGAAATTTAGTAATTAGTTATCGTTACTAGTTACTTCTCTCAAAAGTAATTGAATTACTTTACCAATTACTGCATATAAAAGTAACTAGTTACTTGGGAGAGTAACTTTTGCGTTCCTTTTAAATGTCTCCTTCAATTCTCTTATTAATGCACACAGTTGAAAGAGAATCAACTTTTGGAGAAACGCAACCCGACGTCCAATCCGGCGATTAGCTCGGTCAAACTGCTTCACAGTCCTGAAATATCACTGAAACCTACGGACCAAACTATGATACTCTCCCAGCTGTGTCTTCACTTCTTTGATTTAGTGTACCCAGCTTCGGGTGGGGTCGGGTGACGGACTGGAAAATCCGGGTAATAGGTTGTGTTTGTCTGCTGTCCTCTGTTGTCCACTATCTTCAGCTAAGACAAAAGTAGAGTAACGAGCCCATTTGAATTCCAGTAATTGTAATTGCGTTATTTGATTTGAAATAGTAATTAGTTACATGTCTAGTTACCGCCAAAAACAGTGGAATTATGGCAACACACGTTACTCCCAACACTGGTTACGTCATCTGTAAATGCAGGAACCCGAGCAGATCTGATACCTACACCGGTCTCCCTCACACTCTCTCACACACACACACACACACACACAGTGGGGTCTGGCTGTCAGTTTGTGTTTTGTCAGCAGGTCCAGTGGGAGAGAAGCCATTTCTGACAGCTGGCAAGAGTGAGCGTGTGTGTGTGCATGTGTGTGTGTGTGTGTATGAGAAAACACACGGAGCCCAGCAATTTCCTGTTTTCTTATTTCACCTCCATTTGACCTGAAATGTTAGTTCAGGTTAGTTCTCTCAGTTTTCCTCTTTAATGCTGATATATACTGCATACTGTCTCATGACCGCTACATCCAGATCTAACCAAACAGTTTGGTTTCTTCCACCGGTCCGTCCTCACTGCCCTGGTCCAGTCCAGTTCCAGCTTCTAACAGGCCTTTAAGACTCCTCTAACATACTTTTTCCTCACCTATTATTTAAGGAACACTGAATGTGTGGAAACAGATACATGCAACCTTTTTCTATGAACATATCCTTCTCCATCTGACCCCATAGCTACCAATACCACTTGACTGTTAAAATATGTCCTAGCTCTCTAGTCTGTACAGCTCTTAATGTTTAAGATATCCTTCTTAACTCTAGTTTTACAGTCAGTTCTAAACTATTTGTAAGAGTACTGGATGGGTGATGTTAACAAAACATCCCTCCTCAGTCCTTTAGTCCTGCATAGAAAAACATTTTCTCAACTCAAGGGCTGTTTTTGTTTCAGATGGACTGACGAGAGTGAAGAGTGAAGAGCAGCTTCACCGTCCTGATCAGAAATAGCAAAAGCACACGGTGCTTTGGACAAATGAGCAACTGAGTGCAAAAGTAGAGTTTGCCAAATAAAAATCATCAATAACATTTATCAAGTGGTTTGGTTAACTTAAATAAAATGTTTAGATATTGTCATTAATTTCCACTACAGCTGAAATGATTAGTTAATTCATTAGTCAATTTACAGAAAATGAATCTGCAACTATTTTGATGATCCATTAATCTTTTTTTAAAAAAACAACAAAAACAAATTGGGGTCTTGAATAAATGAGCCCACCATGGATCCTGGGACATTGTAATAGGCATTTTTCACCATTTTATTAGATTTTATAGACAAAACGGTTAATCAAGAAGATAATCATCAGATTCATTGCTAAAGAAAATCATTTTTAGTTGCAGCACTAATTTTCACTAAAACCCAAAAGGTGTGAAAGACACCCACCCCACCCTCGGGCAGAATCAAGCCCAGTCAGTTAGCTGGCTTTGGGCTGCAACTGGAGCCCCGTTTCTTCGAGCCTATCTTGGTTTACATTGTGGCAAACTGGCGCGGAGTCTGAAAAAGTATTAACAGTTGATAAATCAGTTTAGCTACAAATTTAAAATGTATTAAAAAGTCTTAATTTTCTGAGGTATTCAATTTTGTAGCTTGTTTTCAGTATGTATCAGGGATGTGATTTTTCCGGATTAATACAGAATTCCGGATTTTCTGACCAAATTTGGCAAATTCTGCCAAATTTGGCCCCCCTCCAAACCCGCCCCAAGTATGGCAAGTGACAAAAAAAACTGAATACTTAAAATGTATTATTGGGTGCACCTAAATGAAAAAGTGAGGTGCACCAGTGCCACCGATGTAAAAAGTTAGTCTGGAGCCCTGGTTGGTGGGAATTACTGGCTGTCTAATGTTACAAAGAGTTCAGGCTAGACCTGCTCTGTAGGAAAAGTGCAATGAGATAACTTCTGTTATCAATTGTTGCTATATAAATAAAATTGAATTGAATTAATTTACTGGTTGAATACTTTAGTCTGGTTTTGACTCCAGTAGCTGAAAGACTTCCCTGATATTCAACAACTTCCATGGAGGACTGCTCCAGTTCCCCGACTGTCCCGTCTGGAATGTAAACTCAGATCAATATAAAAACACCAGTGTGTTTGTAGAAGCAGGGCAGTAAGTATCATCAGCTGTTTTTAGTTGCGCTGGTTCAAAAAGTGCCGGAGTCTGATCTCATCCTGGAAAACAACTGTCCGATAGAAGACGGGTAGAACGCCTTAGGAAGTAGAGAGGAGTGAAACAAATAACGAGATGCAAGCTAAGGTTTGGTTTCCTAGGCGAATATCATGATTCACTTTTATTAAAAGCATCATAGCTACAGTTCATCATACATGATGTCTCCAAAAAACAAAAACGACAAACACCAAAAAAAAAAAAAAAGAGGAAAAAAAACATTTACATGGTATGTCTGTAAACTTCAAGGCTAGATAAGAATTTTGAGGTAATGCTCTTCAGCTTGCTGGCTAAAAGTAACAAAAAGTCCATTTATCAAGAAAAGTAGCTAAGTAATAAAGGTACCTGATTATTTTAACTCTTTAACACCAGTGCATCAACAGGAACAGAGTGAGACAAAATTGATTGCAGTACTTATTTGTCATCATTTACAGTTTAGTTTAGTTTTTCTATTCATACGACACTTGTGGTTATTCATATAGTGTGTGTGTATGTTGGGAGAGTGATGTTGGAACATTCAAAAGCTGCCTTGGTTATTGCTGTCTCAGCATTAGAGAGGAGAACGAGGGTCTTTGACGAGGAGGGTGTCTTCCAAAGAGCCAAAACCGATCTCTCCCCCTTCGTCCCAGTTCTCTCTCTCTCTGCATCTGCTGGGCTGGCTGTGATAGCAAATGTTAATAAGACCTGTCCACACAGTGTGTTTGAATGTATTTTCAAATATTTGAACCACTTGCGGCACTTGATTTATCTCAGACACTTGAACTGGCCTCGGAAATGGAAACAAATCAAGCACAACTCTCACTTTTCAAGTATTTAAAACTTGCTCAGCGACCAGAGTTGAACTTCATATAGAAACTTGTGAATTTCCAACTCTGTTGAAAATATGTCTCAGTCCTGTTTTGGCCAGGCCTGGTGTCAGTGTGTGTGACTAGAGAAACAGTCTTTATAGAGAAGGTCACTAGGGAGCAGCACTTGGTCTGAAACTACCAGGATATGAAGGGAAAAAATAAAAAATAAAAAAAGGATTTTAATGTGGCAGCGACCGGGAAAAATCAACCATCTCATGTGCCCCATTTAAAGAATAAACCTGAAACATCACATCCCTGTGTGGACCACCGATCCAAATCCATTCACAGAAACCTCCCAACGGGGACAGCTGGTTTTGGCGAGATGAAGCGGACCAATCAGAAGGCCTGACTGGTGGCAGACCCAGCCCGCCTGCCACTTCTGAGCCAATACCAGCCGCCTCGAAAAGAGAGAGACACAGGATTCAGATGTGGCAGTGGAAAGACTCAAGACTGGTATTCAAACAGTGTGGGACTGGGTTTAACAGTATTGGTTCAGCGTGTGCACACACACGCACAAGCGCACACACACATACACTCAAAAAGGAAAGCAGCTGCAGGGACGAGTCCTCCCAGAAACAGTCACATAACAGAGAGGGTTTAGGGGGTTAGTGTGTGTGTAGTGGTGGACATCTGAATGTGTGAGTGTGCAGCTAATGATCAAGTATGTGTTGGGATATGCGTGTGTTGTGGTAGTCAGTGTGTGAGACTGAGTTTTAGGCCAGTCTGGTTTCATTTTCCTCCTCAGAGTCGACCTGGTCTGATATGTGAGAACTAAAAACCTGCTCTGAAACAGAACAGCTCAATCAACTCCATTTCCCACAACTCCTTTTGCAGCAGCTTTGTCAGACAGACAGCCGGGTTAGCTGTAATGCTGTTTTTTTTTTTGAGAACTGATGTTAGAAAAAGCGCCACCAGCGGGCGTTTCTCCTGTTTTTGATGAGATGCTGCCAACAACCAACAACAACAAAACAGTCCAGACGAAGAAAGCGAAAATAAAAAATAAAGATCTGAGAGCTGAAATCAGCAATAATAATAATAATAATAATAATAATAATAGTACTATTGGAACCTTGTATTTAAAGGATTGTAGGAGAGAAAAGTGTGGGTGCACCGTTCACAGTGCACACAGGCCAACCAGAGAGAAAGAAAGAAACAGTCTTTTTGAAGAAGAGCCGAGCTCTAAGCGAGCGGCTGTGAGGATTTTCCCTGACTACACTATCGATCAGAGAGATTTAACTTAACACGCACACCTCGTCCTCTCTGACGCATAGTAAATATACCTGGCCAAAAAAATAAACAACAAAGAGTGAGAGAAATCATCAACAACAATGTAAAGGAAAAAAGAAAACAGGATTCATAATAGTTTGGATACTTCTAGTGGAGGTGTGTAAACGTGGCGAGGGGGAGGAGAAGGGGAGGTCGGAGGTGAGGAAATGTCCAAGGCCAGTCATTTTTGTGTTTGATTTCAGTCACTCTTGTCCTTCTGTGGAGACGCCGCTGCCTCCTCCTCTCCTCCCATCCCTCCATCTTCCAGGGCTGAATCCTCGCCTCTCGTCTCCTCCTCCGCTCCACCCTCCTTCTCCTCAGCCAAGTCACTCTCTCCTCCTCCTTCCTCCTCCTCGTCCTCCTCCTCTTCTTCTTCTGCAGCCTTTAGCCCCTTCTTCTCCTCTTCTTCATCTCTCGGGGGGTTTGTGGTCACAGCGTTGCCTCCCAGCGCTCCGGCCATGGCGCTCTGCAGCTCGGCCAGGGTGGAGGCGGTGGGGAAGCCGGGCAGGCTGAGCCCCCCGAGGCCTGGAGGTAGGAACATAGAGGGGTAGAGGAGACCGGGGGCCATGGTGGAGAGAAGGAAGGGGTTGAACGCCAGAGAATTGGCGGACATGCCGGCTGCAGCTAACAGGGCTGCGGCGTCACCGTTGATGGATGCCTCAGCTGACGAATCAGCAGCTTGGATCTGAGGAGCTGCAGTGACATCATTAACTGATTTCTCCATTTTCTCCACCCCTCCCTCACCCTCTTTCTCCATCTTCTTCCTCGCCTTCTTCACTCCTTCCTCATTCCCCTCAGCCTCCTCCTCCTCCTCATGTTCCACCTCATCACAGTCTTCTCCATCTTTTTCTTCTCCCTCTTTCTTCCTCTTGGCCGTCACTGTCTCATCACGCTCTCCCTCCATCGTTCCGTTGGTGTTCCCTGATGCTGCGGCGATGGTGGAGTTGGATGCAGCGGCCGTCGCCAGGTTCCCACTAAACAGCCCACCTAGGCTGAACATGTTGGGGAGGGCGGCGGCCATGTTAGGTAGGCCTCCCATGCCAGGCAGCATGAGGGGCAGCATGGAGGCGGCGGCGGCGCTGGCAGCAGCCTGCTTGGGGTCGGTGGGTGGAGGGAAGGCCATGAGACCAGCAGCCAACTGGAGAGACTGGAGGCTCTGGATGGACGACAGGTCCATCCCTCCAAACAGACTGTTCAACAGCAGAGGGTTGATGCCTCCTGCAGACACACACACACACACGGTTTAAAATGAAGATCTTTAACCCTTTCAGCACAAACACTTAACACACTAACTGCTATGAAGTTAAATGAGTCCCATCTCCTACGCAGACTGTGCGATTTCAAGAAATTATAGAAGGGTAGAGGGGCTAATAAAATAATGTGGCAAAAATAAAGTTACACAATGTCAGACAATACCTTTTTTTTCCCCAAATATGCATGTGGATCATTTGAGTGTGATAGGTTGTAAAGGCTGCTTTAGCAGTAGTTAGTACCTGCAGATGAAGCAGCAGTGACCAGTGATGCCTGGGCAGCCTGAGCTGCTGCTGCTGCCTGGGCGGCAGCCGCTGCCTTGGCAATCTCAGATTTGGGTCTCCGGCCACGACGACGGACGCCCTCCTCCCTGACTACAGGGCCGGTCAGAAGGCGGTCAAACATGGCTTCTGGGAGGAAACCCTGTGTGGAGGAGGATTTAAGGTGAGAAAAATTCAATTCATAAAGGAACTCCAAGCTGGCAATTTGGGAAAGTTGGGCCCAGAGAGGCTATAAGGAAACAATAATCCAACAATTTTCATTTGTAACCACCAGTCTCTTTAGAAACATTTTGTACAGGAGCAGTGAAAAACAATTAGTTATTACAGTTATTACAAAGGCATAACTGTTCATAGGTTTTGTCTTTGTTACGAACCGACTGTTTGACGATGTCTGTCCAATCAGGGGCAATAGAAAACTCTGGGTTCTCCAGTAACCATCTGGGAAGCTCCTTCATTGGTGGAGCCATGGCCCCACCCATCTGAGGAACAGGAAGATGAAATGAGTTTATCTTGGAAAATCAATGTAGAAAGACGCACAGTTTCAACATGTCCTTAGACAAGTGGCTGCACAATATGGCTGTTTTGAATGGAGAATCCTGATGCATGTTGGCTTACCTTGCGTCCATTGCGTCTGTTGACCACAGGCACTCTCTCTTCTCCAGTCAGGGTATTGATGTCGATCTTGTTTGGGTTTCGACAGCGATGGCGCTTCTGCTTGGGCTTAGAAAACTGAGACAGCAGTAACTCCTCGCTCTTCTGTAGTAGGAAGATAAAAAACAGAAAGGCAGGTGTGAATAACTAGTGGCTAAGAGAAAAGACCGCTGAACAAGAAGGAAACAATAAACAGGAGAAAAACTTCAGGAAGAAATAATCCTGCATAGGCTTTGTTGGTTACTCTAACAAAGGACTAAAGGTGAAGAGGGAAAAAAAAATATTGAATTTATTTATAAAAAAAAAAAAAAAGAGGATGACATACTGGTGTGAATCCAGCCATGTCCATGGTGTATGTCGGGTGCTGCCTCAGCCACTCTCCCAGCTCTTTGTTGGAAACTGCTGCTTCTTCCTCCTCCAGACTGCCGGAGGCAAGAGATCTGGCACTGGGGCTCTGCTCAGGGACAGTGAGGGTTCTGTGGGCACGGGCAGCACCCTGAACCCCCTCCACACCTGAAACCTTCGTCTCCTCAGCATCATCCTAAATGTCCAAGAGCGACAGAGAATGGGGGAGAAGGAAAGACCCTTTTAATGTAGATACTTCTACTGTTGATGCAACACTGACAACGTTAAAACACACTAACACTCCATACCCCTCCTGCTCTCTTGTTGCCCATGAACAGCAGCTCCAGGCCCTCCACATTTTTCCTGCGGCCCCGCCTTCTCCTCATGATGGGCAGGTCAGCCTCCAGTGAACCGTTGGATCTGTGTCCAGAGGGTGGGGCTTGCTGCAGCAACTCCATCTGGGCTTTGAGGGAGGGGCTTGTCACCAGGGCACTGGGGAAGCTGGCCAATGAGGGAGAGGCCTTGTGGTGATAGTGTATACCCTGAACAACAAATCAGATCAGTTTTAGTTTATTAACTTGACTTTGTTTGAATGTAAAAAATACCATAATATTTCATTTGGTAGTTTGGCAACACAGTTTCTCAATGGACTGAGTGTCTTAGTGTGAGTTTATGTGAGCACCTTGGTGAGGTCTATAGCCTGGCTCTGGGACTCGGCAGCAGCGTGGCTTTCTCTCAGCTGAGCCACCATCTCCATTAGGTTGCGTCTCTTGACTGCCCTCTCAGCCTCAATCTCGATCTTCCTCCTCCTCCTCCTCCTCTGCCGAGGCACTGTCAGGCTCAGAGCGTCCTCCTGCAACATCAGGTCAAGGGTTACACCTGTGTCTGCCCAACAACAACATCTTACCTAGGAGCTTGTCACATTATTGTTACTGGCACTTCAGCAAGCAGCAACAATTAGCACTGATGACTTTAGCAATAGCTTTATTAACAAAAAGAGAGCACTAATAGGCTAATTCCAGGGTTTCATTAAGTATAATTGCAGTGTACCTTATAATGCTTATACTATGTGGAGCTTAAAACGAGTGTTTTTTGGATACATTGTTTTGTTCATAAAAAAAAAAACCCTAAGTTTTTAGGCTTTTCTGTCAGAACAATTGGCATAAACTAAAATATCTGAGGGTTTGACCAATAGCAACCGTTTGCTCGATTTGAAAGTATGTGTGTATGTGCACAAACACTCACATGAACCTGTGGCGATAGTGTTTTATCTTCACTCCCACTGTAAGGTGTATGGATACCGGCCATCGTCAACTCAGCCAGACTCCGCCTCTGCAGTGGGGCCTCGGTCGCTGTGGCTACAGCCGCTGTGGTTACCGTGGAGCCATGCCCTGGCAACAGGTTGCTGGGGAAGTCAAAGATATGGCGTCTGTTGACAGGCCACTTGCCCTTCAGGACGGCCTCACAGATGTTATCCATCCTGTTGATCATTACTCGATCCTGAGGGGTGGAGAGAATGGAGAAAGGTGATGGACTATTCTGAAAGTGCTTTGAGAATTTACAGTACACAGAAAGATAAGACTTGCTTTTATCCAAATAGTTACTACTACAGAGGCTTTTATTTGAAACCAAAAGGCTTATATTAGAGACATTCCTAGTTTTCCCTGTTATATTAAGTATATTTGATCATATTTTACCAAGAATCACCCATCTTGATAAGTGCATTGTAGTGTACATTTACAAACCACTAATAGCATCAGTACAACAGTTATGCCATACTCACCACTGCTGCTCAGAGTTTCTCTTTTCAACACAAACACTTCATTCAACAACTAATTCCAGTCGCTTCTACTTTTTCGACTGCTACTCTCAAGGAAACTTACTTTCTGCTCAGATGTTTCATATAAAAAGCCTTAAAATGGTTAATTCAGTTTATTACCATATAAGACTAGGAAAACCAGCAAATACGCACATTTGGAACCAATGAATTTTTGTTTTTAAAAAAAAAAAGACTTAATAATGACTGTTGATAAAATTTGTTGATTGACTAATGATTTAAATCAACTAATCTTTACAGCTCTGATTTAAAGTGAAACATCTGCAGGAAATGTTGAGTTTCATTGACAGGATCTTAACAGTGATCGAAAAAACAGCAAAGTAGAAGTGACTGGAATTATTAAATGATAACTGGATGATCATTATGCCGCTTTTATTAGCCCCTGTTGGCTACTCTTTAAGACTCACCTTGGGCCAGAATGAGAAGCCGTAGGCGCGGTCCTGTAAGGCCTGTAGCGCTGAAGTTTCCGGTAGATCGTCGGGGCAGAACCCATCTCTGGTTTCGTTTTGGGCCGATGTGCTCAGAGACGCGATACTCTCCTCATCAAAGTTCTTCTGCTCTGATGCAGCACTCGCTGTCCGTTGAGAGAAAGTCACATTGCCACTCTTAATTAAAAAGTGTTTCCAAATCGTTATCAAGGGATCCAAACTATTTTAATTCTCTTGCCCCTGGAACTTGGACTCATTAAAACACTGCCAAGTCATGAGGGGAAAGACCAGAAATAGGCCTGTGACCGAGTGTGGTGTCAGTGATGATGGGGGTCCACAACCAGGGCAAATAAACTGGTTAACAAAAGGGATTATAATAAACAAGAGCACAATTAAAGTAAGACATTTGAGACATCTATGTTGTGTAGAAGCTACATTTAGAACTTGACGTCGTCATCTCTCTGGTAAACCAAATCAAACCCAAAGTTTAAAAGCTGTCCCCACTGAGACCAATGACCCTGACTACCTCCAAGCTAATGTCAATGCAATAAACCCCTTACCTTCAGCCTGAGAGGATTTCTCTGATTTGTCGTCTTCATCCATCCTCTCTTCCTCTTCCTCCTCTGGGCTTTTCTCTGTGTCAGCTGACTTTGGAGATTTAGGAGATTCTGGGTTCTCCCTCTCCTCTCTGTCATCCTCTGCTGCAGTCTTGTGGCCTTGTTGTGCTTTAGGAGAGTAGTCAGGATGTTCTGGGAGCTCAGTGGTCATCTCCTTCTGGTCCCCGAGAGTCAAACTCTTCTTCTCTTCTGTAAAGTCTTTGTCATCTGCTGGCTTGGAAGTCTTCTCTCCTTCTCCACTAAGCTCCTCTTTTTCTACTTTTGGCTGGGCCGCCTCCTCTTTCTTCACCTCCTTCCTTGGTGGAGCAGCGGTTTCATCTTTCTCTTGTCTTACCTCTCCTTCATTTTCCTTCTGTTCATCAGGAGTTTCAGTCTTGGTACATGGAATGTCATTGGCATCTCCTCCCTCTGTTTCCATTTTCACCGCCATCTCTGCTTTGCCTTCCTCAGTCTTCACCTCCTTCCCTTCTCCCTCCTCATCTTTAACTACATTAACAGCAATTTTGGCAGCAGCTGCAGCACTCGCCAGCTCTGCGGGTGTGAGGAGTGGTGCAGGAGCGCTTTCCGCTGCTCCCATCCCAGCTTTCGTGATCTCTCCCTGGGCACCCATTCCGACGCCAGACCCTCGCTGGCTGGTAAAGCGCTGGTGGGCCTCCAAAAAAGCCAAGGTAGGGTCGTTTAAGATGTGATAATCTGTCCGGCTCACGCCATGCTTAGAGGCCCCCAGGAGAAGGTCCCGGTCGTGGCGGCCACACTCCCACCACTCCGGGAGGTCTGGGGAGGGCTGGCAGAGCTTGAGGCGCTCAGAGATCAGCGGGTGTGGGAGAACCTGCTCTCTGATGCGGCGGAGCAGCTCGATGCGGTACAGGGTGCGAGAGGCACGCTCCTCTGTGATTGGGTCAATGATTAGGGTTGGGTCTGGGAGTTCTGATCAGGTGAAAGACAGAAGCAGTCCTTAATAAGAAAATCAACTAACCATATTTGATGCATAAGTTATTTTAGTGACTGAACAAGTGCACAATACAAAATGAAAAGACACCTGCAGTGACCAATATAGGTTTCATCTTACCTGTTTCAGTCTTGACCTGCATTCTGCAGACCCGTTTACACATGGCAATGAATGAGTAGTAATATTTCTCCAAGCTTTCATCTGTTTTCTTGTCCAGTCGAGCAAAGGCCCTGAACTGTGTCCAATCAAATTTCTGACGCTGGGTGTCAAAGACGACTCCGAAGGTGGACACTACACGGTAGAAATCAGCCTCCTCACGACGAGTCCATCTGACAGAGGAAAAGAAAATGGGTTCAACTACCAAAAGAATCACATGTCATGTCATGATGATGATTTGAAGGTTGTTTTGCAGGGTGGAATACTGAAGGGTAATTTTTTTAATTACATATTCCTATGTATCCACATGCAAGTGCGACATTAAATGCAACACTACCTTTGTCTTCTCTCTTTGTAGTACATGGCTCCATCAGCCATCAGGGAGCTGGCGGTCATTACTGGTGACGCCTCTGGCATGAACTGTCCACCTTTAGCAAAGTAAGCACTTCCTTTAGCCAGATAGGGGCTTCCTTCTGTCATGAACACCCCTGCTCCATCTTGGATGTAAGTTGCCCCACCTCCTGTATCGGTAACCATGGCAATGGAAGGCAGGAACTCCCTGCGTCGTCTTCTGCGACCATCAGGCCGGCTGAGGGCCTCCTGGCGGAGCTGCTCTCTGCGGTTGGAGCGCTGGTAGGCCGTGATGAGGCGACGCAGACGGGCAGTCAGAGCTGAGGCTGCTGGCCAATAGAGTCTCTCGATAGAGCCTGAGGCTCCGCCCCCCGCAGTCACACTTTGACCGTTTTCACCTGATTTAGCTACAAGGAGAGGGAATGGGGAAAGAAGAGGTGGAAGATACTGTAAGGAACCTGATCGTCAGTGTTGTCATTTCATCACTTGTTCTACATTTTGGGAGTAAAGGCTTGAAGTGAATGTCAAGTATCTCTATGTGCTCATGTGGCAAGAGCTTATAGTATTTTCATCAGGGCTATGGCTCAATCTGAGATTTTGCAGGTTTTATATGGCTGTTGTTTTAGACAGTGTTTAAAGACAACTGCACTGTTAATTTCCTGAATCACCTTCTAAGCTTCTCTCCACAAAAAGTTCACATTTTCACAAAAACTGTGTTCACATTCTATTAAATTACTTAAATTATTTTGCTTTTAGAACACCTTTCACCCTCTCTCTCTGGGTGAATTCAAAGTTTACCTTCAGCTTCACCTTCCACAGTGTCATCTTTGTCATCCAGTGGCGAGTTGGTGAAGTCGTCCATGTCATCTTTAAAAGGCATTCGCAGTGGCTTGTACTCTGGATCCTCATCCTCACTGTAGAGGTTGGAGGGACAGGCAAGGAATTCAGGATTTTAATTTCAAGCACAGACTGCTAAATTTCACTGAACTGTTCACTTTTCAGTTTTAATATTTGAAGAACACCACAACACAACAAAGGGGAAAGGGAATATTAAACGAAGGTAAAGACAGACAAAACAAAGTAAGGCACAAGTTTAATTCAAAGAATTTTCAATTCACCATTAAGGTTTTCGGTGAAATTCAATCACTTACAATAAGCATATTTCAGAGTAAGACAACACGCCGGTAAAAAACAACTTAATTTAAGTTGGCGGCAGTATAAAAAACAAACAAAAAAGGTACAACAGCAACACAAACATGTGGGCCTACACTTCCTTACATTCACATCTTTTGGAGAAACTGGACAATTCATGGCATTTGCCTCATTTGATTGAAATCAAAATCCGTTATTTTTCAGACTAACAACCCGCATATATTCTAACCACTATTTGAAGTTAAGTGTTGAGAATAGAGAGTGGAAAATGAAAGGGGGAGAGACTGGGAAAAAAAAGGTATTAAAAGATGACTAAAAACAGAGCAAAATACTAGAGGGAAAGGGGAGCAGAGAAGCTGCGTTTTGGTGAGTGAAGCCAGCTCTCTTACCCCTCTGCGCCATCTGCCATCATGTCGGAGCCTCTCTGCTCAGCGGCCATAGCCTTGGCGTCCGGCATGCCCACCCTCTCCAAGAAACACAGGGCGGGGTCAGCTCGCATCGAGTTGTACTTCTCATAGCCTGAAGAGGAAAAGATCATAAGCTTGGAATCCAAGTCTGGATGTGTAGAGGCTATAATGTGGATTCAAATCAGTAATGAGTAAATGTAGCAATCAGAACAAAAAGGTATTGGTCAACACACAGCTTAAGGCAAACTCCTAGAAAGAAGGGTGAAAAAAAGTTGTGCTTTCTAGATGCTACACAGTCCAACACACATTCTTTTTAACACATACACAGCATCCATTTTTAAAGGAAGGAGTAGACAAAAACAGCAGCAGAAGGGCAGACCCCAGGAGCCAGCTGCTGACAAGACAGACACTTGCCTCCCTTCTGTACGTGTATGTGTGCTTATCCAAGTGAGCCTGCAGGTGCTCATTAGTGTGTGTGTGTGTGTGTGTGTGTGTGTGTGTGTGTGTGTGGGGAAGGAAAAAGTGTGTCATGGCGTTAGTGAAAGGGAGCTAGTGGGCGTGAGAAACTGTGTGTTTGTCCGTTAGGGGCATTCAGGCAGAACAGATTAGAATGTGCAGATCCTACTGAGACACATCGGGGGGGGGGCAGGAGGAAGGGGAGGTAGGAGAGGGCACCATAACAGAACCACACACACTGCCTCTCCTTCAACCTTTCATTCATCCCCCCTTCTTTCTTTCTCTCCATCACAATTCAATTAGCAAAGATGTGACGCATTGTTCCTAACCGTCTCTGTCACTCACACACGCCGCATCACACAGCTCTGCGCCCTCAGCCAAACATTAATCATTGGGGGCTTCATAGGCCATCATTTTTAAGTGTGTGTGTGTGTGTGTGTGTGACGCATTGTTTTGTGTGCCTGTGTGTGTTAGTCCCCCCCAAGGGCCTCCCTACTGAATGAGGATTATGATTAACTATGGGTGAGCCCTTTTGTATTCTCATGAGTGTGTGTGTGTACCGTAATTGAATCATAGAGGGTGGCAATGATGGAAAAATTAGGACAATTATCCCAAATTAATATGAATGAGGGTCTCCAGTCGCAGCATATACACGACGCGTGGCCTCATCGGCATATCACTGGGAATCACATTCAGTCACCCAGTCAGCACCCAAAGGTGGGTCACTTGGCGATTAACTTTTTGAAATGACGACCCAAATAACCAGGTTAACAGTTAAAGTTAAAATACCAAATCAATTTTCTCTGTTAAGGTTAGGTTTGTTTACAACAACACTAACACCTATAACACATTGCAAAGCAGTTGCATACACACAATCATAGCCAGTGGTGAAACCAGCCATCAATCACACTCCCGATAGCACACGGAGCCTGACAGCTGCGTACAGCTATCACCATAGCAACACCAATCAACCAGTGGCGGCAGAAGTGGGTGGAATGTGTGTGTGCACACTCACCCAGTTTGAATATGATGTGTATGTGACTGCTTGCATGATGCTTACTGGGCTGGAAGCCACTGGAGTGTGTCAGAGAGCGTCTGAAGGTGCTGACATGTCTCTGTGTGTGATGTTCATTTTGTATTCACTGTGTTATGGCTGCCGTGTTGGAAGATGTGGATCTGTATGTACAGGGAGTGCTGGTGTATGTTTCTTACCGTGTTTGAAGACGCCGATGAGCAGGGATTTGTCGGCCTCGCTGTCCCACCAGTCGGCTGGGACCTCAGCATGGAACGGCTGGGGAATCCAGATATCCAGCTCACTGTGGCAGAAATAAACATATCCAATCACTGATAATCAAACTAAACTGTTTGCGTGTGTTCAATTTGCTTCAGTTAAGCATCAGTCTTGTATTTCAATTCAGAATGGGGAAAGAGAAGGAAAGGCGGAAATCAGATTATGAGCCATTTGTGTTGTAATCAGATTGTAAAAGCTGTCAGCTGCCAACCAGAGATAGAAACGAATATACAAAATATTTAAGGAGTACGTTTACAAGCAGAGGTTGTAGCAGTGTGTTGTATTCTACTTATGACTCGCAAGAGAATATTTGTCTTTTACAAGTCGATAGCAGCCTAAATCTGCTGAAAATAAAAACTATATTTTAAATCAGCAGAATTTGAATTAGAATTGATAGTCTAAACAATATCCAACCCTATGCATGACTTCATAACACAACCCATGTAAGAGGTGCTAAATGCAGCACTGTACCATCAATACATACCACATATTAATATAAGAGTCAACATTCACTGAGGAGCTGGGCAGCCTCTACACCCTGTGGGATTTCATTGAAAGGAAAGAGGGCACTGATCTTCCTGGACAAGCCAAATTCAAGCATTTACAGATCATTATAATGGCAACATCCATTTTGAAATATAGCTTTTCCAGTACAGGCTGGCTTACACTTCTGGTACTAAAGTTTTATCCACAAGCTCAAAATGACGACAAGCATGGTTGCTATACAAAGTCCACAGGCAACATGTTGCCTGTGGACTTTGTCATTGGAATATTCTTACAGATCCAACTCTCCAACCGACCTGTCAGCAGTCAAGTTGCATTGTGGGTAATGTAGCTGTTTTTGACAAGGAAGAGGAATGCGTGGAAAAAAAATAAAAAATAAATCTTTGGTTCTGCAGCATCAATTTTTTTTTTTCAACTTGCCATCATGAATCAATGTTATAGGAGTGCAATGCTAAATCAGTGGAATACTCCTTTAAGTGCACCTATTTATATACTGTATAATGACATTCTGTTCCCATCACAGCCTTAAATTTAGGAATACTAACTGTAACAGCGACAGTGTTATGCGACACATGTTACCAATCATCTCCTCCATGGTCTCATTTGTTTATTTTAAAATTGTATTACAGGTGTTGCTCTAATCCATTTTTAGGGGGAAAAAAATTTATCATGCATGTAAATGACAAACAGAATAGTTAGAACGTGCAAGGTTTTTGCAGAATAGATTCTATGTTGTGGCACCAAAAAGAAAACAAAAAACAAATCCTCCATTAGAGACAGAAGGTGGTAGAAAATGGTGTTTCCAGCTAGTTATGGAGAGAAAGGGTACAATACACAATGGAAGCAGAAAGACAGAGGGTGATAGGAGAGAAGAAACCAGGGAAACAGTCCCTTATCTCTGCAAACAGCAGCATGCCCGGCCTTGGCAACAACACACACACACACACACACACACACACACGTGCGCCAAGACTGGCGTGCTAAATCCCCCTGGCATATGTTGGCACAATGGCACCCCGTATGCTCACGTCTGGCATGCGCTGACATGCACGCACACGAGCACACACACACACACAGGGTCTGTCTCAGTAGGGGGTGCACGTGCTCCACATTCTAAATGCATTCACATCTGGATGAAAGGGTGATGAGAGGGGGATGGGAGATGAGAGACTAAAGTGCACTGCAGAGAGATGGACAGATGGCAAGAAAAGTGTAGTGAGACAGAGAAAAAGATGGAGGAAGCAGTGAAGCAAGTGTCAGAATGAGATGAAGACAATTTAGTTAACCTTCACATAAACAACCCTGCACTGTAGGGCCTCATGCCAAATGATAATAAGCAATAGCTTGTTAAAATGTGAAATAAACTTCTAAATGGGTCAAATAAAAATGTGATAAAGCTAATTTTCCCCTGATACAATAACTGCGTTGTATCTGTCAGAATAGGAAGAACCCTGCCAAAGAGGCCACTAGAACAGACAAAAATACACCCTAGAAATAATTCATCACACATTCATATAAATATCCATCTCAACTCATTTTCATGATGAATCCAATACATGAAAGCTTTTCCATTGACAAACGTATGGACACTTAAGGAGGTTTGGGCAAGTTACAAATCAGAAAATGTTGGATGAATAAGATTTGCAAAGCCAGAGGCAGCCATTCTGAGTTTGACAACACAAACTGAACACTGGGTTTGTTTTCTGTTCGTGCAGACGCATCATTTTTACATGTGTTATGTTTACAATAAGACATCTTGCTACCTCACAGAGGACAGATTCCATCATTCCTCTGTAGGGTGGGAAGATGTGGTAAAAGAGAAAAATGAAGAAGACAGAAATAAAATGTCTACTAACCTGGAGTCGGCTCCTTCCAGGATGCGCTCGGCCTGGTCGCCTATGACTTCCTGTCGCAGATAATACAGCATCCTCACCCTCAGCAATACCCTGCAAAACAAAGTCAAGTTCTTTAATATAGTTGACTCGTTTAGTTCCACTCGGAAAAAGATTACCAGGGCTGCAATTATTGATTATTTTCATTATGAGTTAATTGAATTACTTATTTTTTAGTTATTAATTAAAAAAGTACTCGATGAAATGTCAGAAAACCCAAAGATACGATGTTTACAGTGATATAAAACAGAGAAAGCAACAAATTACATTTGATGACCTACAACCAGAGAATGTCTGGCATATTTGCTTGATAAATGACTTACATGATTTATCAATTACATACATTGTTGATGATTTATTTTCTGTTGATTGACTAATGGTTTCAGCTCTAAGGATTAAACTGACCCAGGCCAGATCTTCTATAGTGATTCTGACAACCATCCAAAGCAATTCATTTTTAAAAATAAGTTGGAAAATATATTCTGGTGTATTCTTGTTATTTGTAAAATTCCCTCATAATGCTTCTGATATCAGATATTTCATTCCCAGGGGAAGACCTGATAACTATTCAGATGGACTGATTCTATTGGAGGACATGTGAATGAAGGAGCACTGTGAACAGGATCTTGGATTTTTGAACTAAAACTATTCAGAAGAAAGATGTCCTGAGGTTTTCTTCTGTTGAAATACTGGTTGCTGAAACTATTCATTACTGCAGCGTTTTCTACTACTGCTGTCGAATAGATGGTCATCTTGTCTGGATACAAATTACAGATGTTCCTCGTCAGAATTATTCTTCCAGCATCTCCCCCAGTAAAATGAATCACTTCAGTCAAGGCTCCAGAATGAAGAGTCTGATTTCATCTCCTGACATTGGAAATGCTGCTATCTGGGAGATCTGCTTCACTGTAAACATTTGTCACCAGATTTGCTACCAGGATTTAATGCCAATAAAGTCATTTTCAGCAGAAACCGAGGAGAAGAGGTGGGGGTTGGGAGGAGGAGGTGAGTGGGAGGAGCAGAGAGGAAAAGAATTGAAAGGACGGAGCTGCGCTGGGGGTGGGGGTGTTAAAGACAAGTCATTTGCAGCTTACTCTGCGGTGTGTGTGTTTGTGTATCAATGGCATCACAAGTTGCAGTGTGTGTGTTTGTTGGCAGGCTGTGTGTGCTCATCCATCAATGTGCCAGGCCTGATTAGCCACACAACGCTGTGCTCCAGCCTAGCAGATGGCACCACATAATCACCCCCAAGTGTGTGTATGTGTATGTCTTTCACCCACTTCCAACAGGTCTGCCTGCCTAGCACCTGGCCTGGCGCACAGCCACATACACACACGCAAACAAACAAACCCCCCCTCCAAGAAGAAAAAAAATCTTGGAATTGAATCGGGAGGGCAAGGAAGCATATCTCCCTGACAACAGGAGAGAGAGAGCTGACCACAGAGCAAACTAGTGTGTGTGTGTTTGAGGAGGAAGACAGGGAGACTGCTGCATCTGTTCAAGTTGTGCAGTTTGTACTGTTGCAGAGCTAGACTCAGAAACCATCAGACCTGCCACTTACATCCATGTCCTTGTTTTCAAGCCACAGCTCAATCCACATTAGTTTGGTATCCATGAACGTTTCCACTATGTGAACACGTATTTAACCAATAAACCTTTCATTAACTGTTAACGGCCCCTAAAAATTCAAAAGCAATGCGTTAGCCACTGGCTACCATGGTGTTTCGAGTGAGTGAGTGAGTTTGTGTGAGTGAGAGAGAGAGAATGATAGAGCCCTACTTGTTACAGTGATGTTTCAGGTGTCTCTTGTAGCTATCCTCTTGCAATAAGTGGTCGGGATTGCAGCTGGCCAGCCAATCAGCTCGTGGAGTCTGTGGAGGCGGGGCCGGGGGCTTTCCCTTCTTGCCCTTCCTGCCCCGAGGGACTGGGGTGGAGAGACCTAGAGAGAGAGGGTGGTAAGGCACTGGTCTGGGGCTTCTACAAATGCCAACCTGTAAACCTTGTTCAAACATTTCCAGGGTTGTTTATACATTTGTCGAGTAAATGTCTGACATGTTCCAAAACACGGCCAGCAGAATCCCAAAAAGATGAACTCAAAATATTGCTGGGTTCAGTTATCTAAATAAGGTATCACTGGCTGGGATAAGGGCTGAGTATCGAACCTCAATGGTGGCCAAAATGTGTCACAGAGCACCGGAAAATGTCAAGTACCCAAAGATGGCATTAAATGTCTGGTCAGACTGAAATCTTGGATTTTATTTGGGTGAGGTCCTTTTGTTTAGACATAGCATACCTAGTCTACCTTATTACTCTAATTACCACCCAACTCTACTATCTACTCTGATACGAAATTAAAACATTTAGGCGAAATATTACTTTAAAATTATTCTCATCGCGCAGATAGCTCAGTCATTCTTAGATTTAAAATTTTCTGTTGGTACAGTCCCAGAGAGTAGTGTGTTTGTGATTATATGGGCTCATACAGTATATATAGTGTGTCTATGGTGTAGTCAGGTATAAATGTGTGCGTCTGTGTTACCAGAGTGGTTGGTCAGCGTCTTGGTGGTCCCGTCTTCACTTGGGGTGATCAGGTCCCAGATGAAGCTCTTGATGTTCTCGTCACCACGGTAATGCAGCAGGCAGTAGGCCAGTAGGGCTCGGCAGATTGTTTCCACATCGGCCTCCTTCAGGGGACGCTTGAAGCGACCATGAGCCAGGATGTCATTCCACCTACCCCAACTAAAAACAGACATGGAGAAAAAAAAAAGGGAAAGATAACATAATATATACAACATTCGTTTAACAGTACACAGCACTGTCAAATTTAGAACATTTTAGAATGACATGTCCAAACAAATACACGCTGTTTTTGATTCTCAGATTGGTCAACTTAGTTGTAAAATCAAGAGAACACAAAAAAAGAAAAAACTAGGCCGGCTCCATGTCAGCACTGTACCATCAACTTCATTAATTCATATAGGTGACAAGCACATTTTCAATGAAAATGTTTTTTTCGAAATTTGCAATAATTGTAACACTATAATGTACATGATATAATGAAAAAATTATATCATGTATAATAATAATAATATACTGTAATAATGCTAACAATATAATAAAAGTCTTAAGTTGTAATTTCTAAGTGGTAATTTTGTTTAGTGTTACATTTATCTGTAAAGCATAGATTTGAATATATGATAAATAATGGCAGATAGCACCTACCCTATTGACAAAAACATTTAATGAAGTGGGTGAAAGTTGCTCAAATAAATAAATAAATAAATAAATAAAGTCCTAAAAATGAACCTGGTTATATCTGCTGCTATAATGTCTGGATGCTTTGGAATGCTAAACTACACTTTGACAGACAGTTAATATTCATGAAAGATCAGGGTTACATGAGCCATGAAAGTAGTGTAGCACAGAATTAAATCCACAAATCCACATCATTTTGTCTTGCAGCCCAGACATCTATCACACACATATATACACACACACACACACACACACACACACACGCACTGGTGAGTGGCGGGCTCTAATTATACATTTCACCAGTCTGTTGACTTAACCGTTACTGGCACCCTAACTAGTGCCACCCAGGCATCCTTGTGTGTGTGTTCATGGATCACAGCCCAACTCCTCCACCACCTCCAGAGAGCGAGCGACCCTAAAGGCTGATGTGGTGGACAGCATCCCTCAGACTCTCTTGTTCTCAACTAAAATTTTTCCACTGCTGCATCCCAATCTTCACTGAACCATGTGAACCAATCTTACTCTGTTGTCTTTTCCCATCATTCATCTCTCTCACTTATACTTGCCCTCATCCACCATTTTACCCTGTCTAAAATCATTCAGAGCGCTGAGCAGAGAGGACAGGCCCAGTCAGACAGTGTGTTTTTGTGTCCTACAGCCTCGGGCCACGAGACTAGACTGTAACAATAACAACGCTGACATCTCACTAGCACCACTGTTCTTTCCTACACACACACACACACACACACACACACACACACACACACACACACACACACACACACACACACAGTCACGCCAAGTCAGCCATGAAAATGGACAGGCTCACCCGATAATCACTATCTGTGGTAAGTGTGTCAATTTGCCTGTGTGTGTAGTATAATGTACTTGTATCTGTGACTTTTAAGGCTGTTATGGTGTACTAGTAGCGATCTGAGTTAAGATGACACAGATTAATAGACACTCAAAATAAATATTGTTCTTTACATCACAATAAATGCAATTATATACATAATCTACAGGCATTTTCTGAAGAGAAATTGAAGGAATAGGAAAAAACAGGTGCCTAAGTGAATTTCAGTGTACATTCATTTAAAAACTGTGTGTGTGTGTGTGTGACAGGCTTAACTTTAGTCAATTGTGTGTATGTGAGCTAAAAACTTGCACCATGCTCTCCAAGTTCACTTTGTGTGCACTAGAATAAGCATGCTTGGTGTATATAAGTATGTATGTGTGAATGAGTGTGTTTACAGGGAGCTCTGATTAGTGCCTGTGTGTTGACAGCCTTGAGTGCAAAGATTTCTGTCTTCTAAATCACTCCATGGGCAGGTCTGCATCTATTAACTTGTGTTCTTTTACACACAAACAGACATTAACCACCAGTATTACTCCACATCCACCACATCCTAAACTAGGTTTTCTTCTCCTTTTCTGTTAAATTCTCTATTTCCATGAGGTTTTGTTCCCCCAGTCCTTTTATGTTTTACCATTCATAACTGCTCCCTGGGGGAGGTATCTATACAAGATGTAGATTTTAATTCTATTTGTATTATTCTCAATGTCCTTTGATATTCCCTTCATATGCATCATCTCTGCATATTTAAAGGAAATGTTCAACACTTGGGGAAACACGCTGGTTTGTTTTCTTGACCAGGATTAGTCGAGATGATTAGTAGCACTCTCAATGTCTCAGTCTCTGTTATGACTGTTATAAATATGAAGCTACCGCCAGAAGCCAGTTAGTTCAGTCTAGCATAAAGACAGGAAACAGGGAAACAGCCTGGCTCTCTGCAAAGGTAACAAAATCCACCTACCAGCAGCGCCAACGCTCACTAATTAACACATCATATCTAATTTGTTTTAACCTGTCCAAAAACCAGTGTCTTGTCGTCACTGTGAGGCTGCTAGGTGGCTAGCGGGAACTCCAATAAGTCACTGCGCCCAGCCAAGAAATAGTCTGCCACATACCTCCTTTAAAAAATAACTTGTTTTTACACTTCGGTTTTTTAATAGATTAAACATATGAAACATGTTAATTAGTGAAGTGGTAGGTGGATTTTGTTAGTTTTGGACAGAGCCAGGCTACCCCGTTTCCCACCTGTTTCAAGTCTTTATGCTAAGTTAACTGTCTGCAGCTTCATATTTACGAGACAGTCATGAGAGTGGTATCAATCTTCTCATCCAACTCTTGGCACAAAAAGGAGGCAAATAAATAAGCCAGAGGTCAACACTGTTGTTTGTCTGGTTTTTGAGACGAAAACGAATATGTCACTGACCCATAGACCAGCAGGTTTTTCTCCACTCTGAAGCACTCAGATCTGGGGTAGCCCTGGGTTTTGTCCTGGGGCCGTCGTGGTTTGGATGAGGGTTTGCTCGGTTCGTCCTCGTCGCTCTCCAGCTCAGAAAACTCCAGCATCTCGTCCTCTTTGACGCTGCTGTAGTGCCGCGTCTGCTTCCTCACCCTTGGTGTGTCGATCACCAGCGTGTTCTGGAGACAAATTCAATGAAAATGTTTAGTCTGTGTACTTTTATGGCCTAGATGTTCTTTCCTTCTAGTTCAAATTCTCAAACCAGTTCAATATTAAGCCAAATACCTGACCGGTTATACCACATTTTACCAGTAGGTGTCGCATTTGACCCAGCAGCTCCCGAGTGGAACATAAGAGCCCACGAATTAGAGTATTCTACAACACGTTCCTGTAAATGTTTCACAATAAAAGCCTTGTAAAGAACAAAGGGTTTCTGTCCACTGAAACGCTAGAGGACTTTTCATTTGAAACGGACACAGGAAGTGTTGAGATTGTATTAACAGTGTAATGCAGTAACGATGTAATAAGCATTAGTCACATGGTGGTTGTCGGGGACAGGGTTATGTTAGTAATATTGAAAAGGGAAAATGATGGGGTCATTGTTTATTAACTTTCCATTAATATATTTCACAAACTAGTTAGCAACTTAGCTCCACACCACTGTCTGCTCAGCTGTGATGCATCCTCTGCTACATGTGCTGCAGAGAAACAGTGCTGAGTACTGTAGCAACTGCCCACATTTCCCATCATGCCTACTAGTGCTGTAACACATCAGCAAACAGAAACAGCAATAGCTTTCGTAAGTTTGCTTTTAATTTCCAAAATGCAACTGTTCAATTTTTTTTAGTGTTTGTAATGTGGTGGTAACATGGTGGTTTAAGTTGGTAGTTGCCATTTTTGTGCTGGCTTATAGTTTTAACCATTAGTGAGGTGGCGGTTACATTTCTTGACCCCAGTGGTATTATACTGCTGTGTTTTTATGAGTTCCAGCTCTCCTGTAATGAATGTCATTAAAGGGTTGAGGACGCTGGGAGCTACTTCTTGACTCTTTAACTTACCAGAACGTCTCATAACAGCAAATGCTGGTTCAGTTCTTTAGCATAAAATCAAACCGGTTTAAGCTCGTACATCAGACCGGCAAAACCAAAAACTGACCCAACCCCACCTTCTAGAATGTTCTTTTTTTTGTTTGTTATTTATTAAGAACTTTGTTTCAATTACAGATGGCCTGAAATCCACCAACAAAAATATCCGAAGTACCTTCTGCTTTACTCCTGCGAAGTGGCCTATTTGTAAATTTCTTGTATATTCTGACATCTATGACTAGTGTAAATCTATGAATACATGGCAGCTTCTGTACAAAATCTGATTAATTGGATATTAATTGTGATTGTGATTCATTCCTGATGCTGAGAAAATTGCTGCCCAGTACAAACATAAACTGGCATTAATTATGTTGTCTAATGAATTACTTTTTTTGTTCAATTAATTTGATTTATTCAACTTGCAATCCTATTAATATGCACAAACAGGGCAGTAGTTAGTTCCACAATTATTACAGAGCGCGGCACTCATTTCCATTTTAACATCACACAATAAGAAATCCCAGGGGAGCGTCCCATATTCACACTCGTAGAGCTGAATTAAGTGTTCCAGTGGAGGGCCCTCCACAAGAGAGGCGGTGAGGGAGTATAGAGAAGAAGACATTAGGAGGGACAAATGCACACACAAAACAAGTGCACAAACATGAAGTGGGATGGAAAGCAAGAATATAAATATGCGCTCAAGAATGGGACTGAGCTTGTGTTTCTGTGTGTGTGTGAGAGCACTAGTCTAAGTGATAACTCTGTACCCTCCAGGCATCTGCGCTCTGTTAAGTGGAGCTAAGCAGCTTACTCTTTCTCGCTCAAACACACACACACACACACGAGAGCAGGGAAACATGGGTAATTAAGGAAGAGAGGATATTCCCAACTGTCAATATTAATCTCTCTCTCTGCTTCCCTCCTGATCTTTCTGTGTCTCTCTCTCAGTCTGTCTCACTTTCCTCCTCCTAGCTTGTGGTGATAGCACTGACTAATTACCACTGCTAGTCCCCTTTCCATAAGGGGACACCACCAAGTGTGTGTGTGTGTGTGTGTGTGTGTGTGTGTGAGTAAGACTGTTTGCACCAAAGTATCAGTAAGCACAGTATGATTGTTCTCTCTCTATGGCTACATCTTGTGTGTTTGTTCTTGGGTAGGTTTTAGATTGCAGGTACTTGTGTTTACAGTCTGTATGTACAGATGTGTGTGTGTGCGCGCTCATGTGTGAGTCTGTAGTACCCGTCCATTGATGGCGTCGAGGTCCAGCTCGGCCTTCTTGGCCCATTTCTGCCAGAAGTCTGGATCCTCCAGAGAAATGTCTGTTCGGTTACCTGTTGCAACAAAACTGGCCTGCAGACAAAGGAAAACATATTGGTCAATGCTAGGTAATCACTTGTTCAGAGATCATTTTGACACACATTACAAACTTTGCATACAGTATGAATAGGCTATATTTGACTAAAGGAGAAGATTTTAGTAGATTTTAGATATATATGTCGTTTTGCCATAGTTTCTAGGCCGAGTACAGTTTATACCTTAGCAAAGGTAGAGCCCTTGCCCTCAGACTCTATGGTGATGGTGTGGGTTCGTCTCTGGAGGATCTGGTCGATGTCCTCCTCACAGAATTTTGAGCCTTCGTCTTCCTCGTCCATTAGAGCTCCGTATGCTCCCTTTCTCAGCAGGTCCTCAATCTCCTTCTTGGACAATTGCTGGACCTGAACCAGAAACAAAAACATTTTGTACTGAGTGAAAATATTTTAGACGAACAATCAGTTTTGTTCATTTTGTGTCTTTAAAGTATACTCTCTCTGATTTTGGGGTTTGGGTGCCAATGGACTAGCCTTCTAACACACTGAGCAGATTCATTTACAGGAAAAATCAATCTGAAGTTAGTGATGGAGATTTTGGATGCGTGTGTGTGAGAGATGGTTCTCACCCCGCTGTTGGCGTTTTCTCGTCCACTCATGCTCTGGAGGACGGCCTTGTCGAGCCCTAGCTTCAGACTGGCCTTGTCGAACATCTCCCTCTCGTAGCTGTTCCTGGTGATCAGACGGTAGATCTTGACCGCCTTGGACTGGCCGATACGATGACACCTGGCCTGGGCCTGGAGGACGACGCATTCAGAGATTCAGAAACATTGTTCTACAGTGAATTTTACTTACTTTTCTGTTCAGCTGGAGATGTGAGGTTATAGCAGAGGACTAATGCTATGGTTCACTGGACCATTTCATTGAAAAGAATCATTATACAACAAACCGCAGACAAAGCATCGTGTGGTTTGTACCTGCAGGTCGTTCTGAGGGTTCCAGTCAGAGTCAAAGATGATGCAGGTATCTGCTGCAGTCAGGTTGATGCCGAGTCCTCCAGCTCTTGTACACAGAAGGAAGACAAAACGGTCCGAGTCCGGTCTGGAGAACCGGTCGATGGCTGCCTGCCGCAGGTTACCACGCACTCTGCCGTCTATACGTTCATAAGGATATCTGGACACAATGGGAGGACAGGTGTGCATTATTGTCAGTAACATGTTGCCACCATTCCCAGAAAAGTCAACACAGCAGTAGAGATGTCCCAGCTCCAACAGAGTGATGCATCTACTCTCTAGCTAATCATGTCACGGCAATTTCAGCAGTTTCATTCTCCCAGTTAAACTATTATTTATATCATTTCAATAATTCATGATTAACTACCGTTTTTAATATTATATCAAGTAGCTATAGCTGAGCTAATTTCAATGTGTCAGACACATATTTAATCAACATTGCATATCTTTTGCTACCAAGTATTTATTTATTTTTACTATGTGCACTGAGCATCTCTGGCACATCATTGAGATGAATTAAGTTTGATCTTATCTCATTTTCAGGTTATAGCTTGAGTGTGCACAGGGAAGCTGTGTCATTTAGGTAAACATAAGAATCCGATTGGACCCTGTTATTAAAGGACTGTGATGGGACCCAAAAAAAAAAAAAAAAAAAAAAAAAAAAAAAACTTGATCAGAAAATCCCTACACTTTACACTTCTTAAAGGAAATGTTAATTTGCCTCTATTCTCACCGTTTCTGGATGAGGTAGTCCTCCAGGATGTCCAGACAGCGGACCATCTGACTGAACACCAGGACTCTGTGTCCGCCGGCCTTCAGTTTGGGCAGCAGCTTGTCAATGAGCACCAGCTTGCCAGCAGCCTGGATCATGGCTTGGAGGGCCATGTCCGGCATGTCTGCCCTGCCTCCGTGGGAGTCCCGAAACTCCTCTGCGATCTTCTCTTCCGCTCCTGGACAAAGGAGAACAATTTATATTCATCAGGAAATCAAAAGAGATGATTTTGGAACAGTTAAAGTTTGGTTTGTAGAATTTTAATAC